>NC_133836.1:1273581-1587601 GCF_047830755.1 Zonotrichia albicollis
TTGCTGAGCTCTCCTGTTGCAGAAGATGCTCAGATTGTGTTTGCCTGGTGTGTTTTTGTTGGGTCTTATTGGTAATAGCAATATAGGTAAATAAATTACCTGAGCGTGTAACTCGTTCCCGTTGGCCCTTAATGCCATTTCCATGGCAAGTAAGTGGCTGCATATTTTCTGTGCTGCTCTGGTCTCTCACTTCCTCCCTGACTAATGAATGGGCAAATATTTCTTCACTCTCCCCGGTGCAATATGTTGTGAGGACAAATAAATAAAACCCTTGGAGTTGTGAGCAGGGGCCATATAACCTGCTAAAGAAAATTGCCATCAACGTTCTTGGTGCTCACCTTGGCTGGGTAACTTGTTTGCTGCTGGCACAAACTCAGCTCCAAAGTGAGACAGTGTCAGAATTTCTTTCTTTGCTTTTCAGGATTGTTTTCATTTCAGTGTAATGGGATTCATCTGACCACTTCATTAGACCTTTACCTTTGTTCTTTAAAAATTAGGAAAATGAAGGAGCTGCTTAGGAAGGTGAATTGACAGTGAAAGCCCATTCCTGTTGGTGGGTGCAAGGCACAGATCCCAGCCCTGTAGCCAAGGCTTTCCCTTGCCATTGTCAGCTCAGGAAAGTTGCAGACACTGTTAAAATTAAGTTGCCAGAGGAAAATGTTCCTGCTGCATCCGTTTTTATCACTTAGCCTGTGGTGACATCAGCCAGCCTCACAGGCAGCCAGGGAACACAAACACAATTGGAAAGGGGACAGGGAAAGAAGCTTCAATTTTTCTTCTGCTGAAATGTGGGAGTTCTGGGGAAACACAGACAGTTCAGAGATATTTGCCTTCCTTCAGGCGTGCCATCAGCTCTTGTAGGAGCTTCAAAACAAAACTCACCAAAATGACAGCACTTTGTTTGCAGCTGCACTGAGCAGTGAGGCTGCTCCTGAGGGAGCATTCTTTAACATCCTTGCAATGCAGGGCTGGAGAGAAGCCTCAAACCATTGTGTGATGACAGCCATTCCAGCTCCTCAGACATGGCAACGCTCTTGTTGCCTGTCAGCACGCAGCAGTCACCTGAAAGGACATTAAAATGGAGATTTGGGAACAGCCAAAGAAATAAAGCCACGGTGATAGAGCTTGTCAGCCACTAATCTGATATCCACACACGTGCATGTTGTGTGTCTGCTTGTGTTAAATCACTCTGGGCAAGAATTTAGCTGTTAAATAAAACAGTGTGTGACCATCATCAATAGATGAGAGCAGTTTGCTCTTCCTCCCTCCCTTATCACAGCTCCAAGTTATCACGGGAGCCCTCCACAGCTCAGTTCATAGATCTGGGTAACCTGCCAGGTAATTCTGCTTTGGTTTGAGGTGTAAAACCCTGCTCCCAGCTGTACCTGGCACGGTGAGTAACTCAGGGCAGAGCTGTCACTGAGCTCTTTCCCCTGTGGCTCCCACTCCCCACAAAAGCAGAATCCCTGTGCATGTACCTGGAAAAGTTCACCACTCTGCAGCTATTTATATAAATAGAATATTTATTTAAATAAATCAGGTATTTATATAAATAAATACCCTGTTAGGGTCAGAATAGAGAGCTGAGCTGCACGGGGAGCAGCTGCTGAGCTGCTTGGGGAAGAAGATGGGAACAAGAAGAGAAAAGGACAAGGAGTGTCCGCGTGTGCCTGCACAGACAGGGCCAGCACAGGGAGCCCCACGCTGCTGCTCCTGCCCAGAGCTGCCTGGGAAAGCCTGTCCCACGTCCTGAACCTGTGACATTTGGGAAAGCCTCCCTGTTTGTTCTTCAGGGGAGATCTCAGAGGAGCCACAGCAGCCTGGCCGTCAGGTCACTCTTCAGGAGAGCACAGATCCAAATCTTTTAATCCTTGAAGCAGAGATTTGAACCTCTGCTGCTCTCTCCCTTTCACATGCCCAGGGAAGAATATCGCTCCTGAAAACATTTGATGGCTTTGACAAATGTTCACTTATAGATGAAATGTATTTTTGCCAAAAAAAAAAAAAGAAAAAAAATCCTAAGCCGTTCTTTTCCCTTGGCTCTGCTGCTCTTTATTTTCCTCTGCTTTCATCTCCAAGCCTCCTACCCTTTTTCTGTCGTGTCTGTTTTGATTCAGCCCATGCCCTGAGTGACTCCTGTCTTGCTCTGTGCTTGTTCAGTGTCTATCACCACGGCTTTCAGTCTGTTAGCACCCAGAGGCATTAACATAATGCAGGTAATAAGGGCTAAATTTAACTTGCTCACAACTACTTTTACCCACTCTAGTATGCATCACACCCTTCAAGTGACAGACTCAAATTGCATATAATAGCTGCCTGGCTGCTGTACACAGACAAAGAAGGTGATAGAAAGCATTTGCCTCAATAAAAAAAAAATAAAGTTTTTCCCATCCAGAATCCTCAGCTTCAATTTTTCCTATTGCTTTCAGAAGCTTCATGTCAAGATAGATTTTCCTTCCACTGTGATGACAGTAAATCTCATGGCTGCTGTAAAATATGGTTTATGAGTTATTAAAGAGTGTTACAGCAGCTGAATTGGGCAATCATTAAATAAATATTCCTAAATAGTTTATTAAAAGAAAATTTAAGTGCTTGCCATTTTTACTTATCCTCCCTAGGATAGTGGATTTTATAGGTTTTCTTCCTTTATCTATTTTTATGATCAGGAATAAACACTACAAACTTCATCATATCCAAATATCTATAAGAGGTTTAATTGATGAAGATCCCCTTTGAATAAAAAATAACTAAATATCATTGCTAATTTTCTGTGTTCAGTTCCATGAGTATCGCACACTGAAAGCTCCAGAAAATTACTCCGAAGTTCTTTAGCCTGTAATTCTTTGCTTTTGCAAATTGCACTCACTGAGTTAACCAATAATAATCAGATTATGGATGGGAAAGTAGAAAATAAAGTAATTCAAAAAGTACAAGAAATCTGAATCATTGGGAACAGTTTGTAAGGGTTCATTTGGACACTGGCTTTGGTTTCCTGGCAAAAATGTGAGCTCTTGCTCAGCTCAGCTTTCCTTTTGTGTTCCTGCCCAGCTTTCACTGTGCAGAGTCTGCAGTGCCCAGGACACAAACCAGGAGAGCATCCTCTGCACATCCCAGCAATAAACTGGGGCAATAAACACCCAGCAAATCCCCAGAGCTGCCACAGATCTGCAGAATGCAAGTCTGGATATCATCTCTCCATTTTGTGGGGTTTTTTTTTGTTTTTTTTTCCCCTAGGAACTCGTGCTTATTCCTTAACTCACTCTTCTTTCTCCATCTTTGCCAACCCCATCTCTCCTTTGACCACCTCAGTTCCTGGTGCTCCCAGCTCCTGACATTTCCCAAAATCCCAACACGTGGCTGGGTCCATCCCCTCCATCCCCAGCCCCTCCTGTCCATCTCTAACAATATTTAATCTCTGTTTTTCATTCAATTTTCTTCACTTCAATAGGTTTAAAAACAGCTCCTGCATGTTTAATTATGCTTCCCTTCCCTGTGTTCCTTGCAGTCCACCCAGTCTGCAGTGCTTTGTGTGCTGCAGAATTCCCATTTAGGCTGGCCCACGTTCAGCCCATTACACCCAGCCCATCTCAGCTGGAAAAGGCTTTTTCTCTGTAATGCTGGGAGCCTCTGCAGCACTGCATTGATCAAAATCAGGTCAACAGTGTCACACAAGTGCCTGCAGTTCATGGTGAAATTGGTCATTAGGAGCCATGAAAGCAGGGTATAACCGTGGACAGAGAAGCAAAGAAGTAATCACAGGAATATTTCCCATTCCTCTTTTAATAAGCTATCATTTACCCTTGTTCTGTTTTCATCCCTTTGGGGCATACATCTTGTGCAGGGAAATGTAAAAAAAAAAAGTAGAAATATAGAGGAAAGTAATAATGAAATAGTGCATGTGTTTAAATATTTGCAGGAGAAGGAAACATCGCAGAGTTTCCCACAAAGTCTGTGATGACATGGAAGAAGTGGAGGCTTGTCAAAGCAGTAATTAAGTTCAGTTCCAGAGGGCTGTTTGTGTTGGACCTGCTGGGTTTCCTGGCAGGGAATGCTCTGAGATGCAGAATCCACTGAAGTCAGGTTTGCGCTGCCTCAGCCTGAGAGCAGAGCCCTGAAAGCAGCTGGAGCTCTGTCTGTCGGGGTCATCTCCAGGAGAATTTGGTTTCTTGGTGTGACTCCCTGGCTGGGGTCAGCTCCTGCTCCAGCTCAAGTACAAACAGCAGACTGGTTCCTGTTGGAAAGGCATCCCTGAGCAGAGGAGCTGCCCTTTATTCTAATCTGTGTTCCTGGGTGTGTTTACCTCAGGATGCATTGAGGTGTTTACAGCAGGATGCACGCCAAGGGAATTCCCAAACCCTGGAGGTGCTGGGGATGAGGTGAACCCTCATTGAGCACTTTAATACGCTCTGTGACACACACATTCCTATTCCTGGGTTTGTTTGTGGGCTCTGGGCCCCAGGTGTGTGACCCAGCTCCTCCCAGAGGAGTGCAGCTCATCTGCGGCTGCAGATGAACACGAGTGGCACTCCAGGCTCTGGAGGAGTTTGTTTCCTCTGAGCTGACTCTTCATTTGCTGCATTAGTGAGAGAGGGCTGATGGCACTCGTGGTAATGCAGGGATTGAGTGCAGAGAGCTCAGAGGAGAGGGGGGAGCTCACACAGGCTCTGGGTGTAACAACACCCTCAAACTGCTCTGGTTCTCCCACTGGAGCAGCTCCCAGGGCAGGGGCAGCCTCCAGGCACCAAAGGACAGGAGGGGGGGAAAGGTAAAATATGCAGCAGCAGCTGACTGACCTGCACCAAAAACCAACAGCAACCGAGAAACCAAAACCAGCCTGCACCAAAAACCAACAGCAACTGAGAAAACAAAACCAACCTGCACCAAAAAACCAACAGGAACCGAGAAACCAAAACCAACCTGCACCAAAAACCAACAGGAACCAAGAAACCAAAACCAGCCTGCACCAAAAAACCAACAGGAACCAAGCAACCAAAACCAACCTGCACCAAAAAAACCAAAGGGATTTTCTGTCACACCCTGTAGTGTGACCGTGTTCACAGGGGTCTGAGGTTGAGGGCAGATATGAGAATGTTGACTCCATGTTTCTGAAGGCTGATTTATTATTTTATGATCTATATTACATTAAAACTATACTAAAAGAATAGAAGAAAGGATTTCATCAGAAGGCTGGCTAAGAATAGAAAGGAATGATAACAAAGGTTTGTGGCTCAGCTCTCTGTCTGAGCCAGCTGACTGTGATTGGCCATTAATTAGAAACAACCACATGAGACCAATCCCAGATGCACCTGTTGCATTCCACAGCAGCAGATAACCATTGTTCACATTTTGCTCTTGAGGCCTCTCAGCTTCTCAGGAGGGAAAATCCTAACAAAGGATTTTCCATAAAATGTGTCTGTGCCACTGAAGTGCTGGTGTGGGGCTGGAGACACTGGGCACCCACCCAGGAGGCTCTGTGGGCCCCAAACCTGCAGAGCCCAGGCATCAAAAGATGCTCATTGATCTCAGAGCGTGATGAAGCAAGTTTAGAGCGGCTTTGTTGTGTGAAATTCGATTTTTGTGATCTCGTCCTTGCCGTGTGCGAGCTGACACCACTGGGGGTGAGTGCTGAGCCTGAGAACAGTGGTGTCCATGCCCCCCAGGCCTGGCAGAAACATCAATCACACTTGGGGAATGACAACAAAGGAGGAGTGCTAAAGAGCCATCACATTTCGGAAAAAATGTGAGAAAATTAATGACAGAAGATACTGGCTGCTTTTTTTTTTTTTTTTTTAAGCAGAAAGGGTAGAATTTGAAGTGCAAAATTTAAAAAATTGCTGCAATAATGTCAGTCTGCTCAAGCTGCCAAGTTGTGCAGAAGCTGGTGTGGTGCACACACACAAAAACAACAACAAAAAAAAAATTCTCCTTTTTTGTTTTCCTAGAAAATCTGTGGAGGGCCTCCATCCTGGAAAGATGATAATTGGAGTGAATTGCTGATGCTGATTAATTAATTACGCTAGGAAATATTTCCCACATGGCTGAAGATGTTGAGGGCAGCCTGTGACACAGATTTCACCATTTGACCTTCCACTATTACAAACACTCACAGGGACTTCAGTTAAAGGCAGAGGAGAAAAGCTCCAATTTCAGTGTCTGGGCTGTGCTGGGAGAAATTTGGAGCTCTTTGGTTGGGTTCTGATAGAAACAGGCAGAAACTGATTTTCCTGGAATTCAGAGATATGGGCATTTTCAAAAAAACCCAAACAAACAAAAAACCAAACCAACAAACAAAAAAACCACAAACCCAACAAAAAACAACAACAAAAACAAGCAAATAAAGAAAAAAAAGCAAAAACAAAAACAAGGAAAAACAAACCCCAAAGTTTCCCACTTTTGTTAAGGGAGAATTGAAGATCTTTCCCTTTCTTTAGAGTCCAAAACTTCCTCATGCACCTCAAAAGCAAAAAGAACAGGAAACTTCCAGCCTGGTGGAAATTAAGACCTTCTGTACCACACCTCTTTTTATTTTGTATTTTATTTTTTGTAATCTGTATTTATTTTGTATATATTTTTTTATTTTGTATTTGTATTTTGGCTCCCTTTCCCAGCCCCTTCCATGGCAAAAGTTGGTCACTCATGAACGTGTCCCTGTGGAAAAATATTTAATTAGAAAAATCTCCACATTTTGTAGCACACTGTGTGCAAGTGATGGGAGGGCGGTTCCAATGGCCAGAATATTCCATGATTTTGGAAGTGAATTTTAATGGGTTTTGTTCTCAGCACTGCGCTGTGCCAATGCCTGTAACAGATTTACAATTTTGGGGTTTTGTTTCCTGAGCCATCATTAATGCTCCTGGTGCTTTGCCAGGCTGAGGTGGGGATGAAACCTGATGCAAGACCATCATTAACTCCATTAACTCCAGAATGTTGCTTTCTAATAATCTGGTGAGAGCCACTGCTGCAGTTCTGATGTGTTGACATTCAATAGCTTCTGATTTCGGATCTGTTCCATGGTGCTAGGATGGTGCTGGAGGCAATTAGCTGCACTTGGGGAATGATTGATTGTTCTGCTCCCTCCCAGCTGCTCTGTGGGTTTAACTTTTAGCTACAGTTCAAAATCAAAGGGTTTCTTTCTGTTTTTTTTTTAATTAGTTAACAATCTGTTGACAAAACAGCCCCCCATCTGAGGGATGGTGTGCTCTGACATGGCTTTGCAAAATTTAATTATTAACATTGTAAAATTTAATTATTACAAATGTTGGCAGTCCAGGGTGGTCTCCTGATGCCCCTTTGAGCTTGGTACTTCTTCCTTCTTGGCTTTAGGTTCTCTGCTTATACCACCTTAAATACATATTTTGCAATATCAAGCGTGTCTTAAAATACACCTTCCATCTTGTGAAAGATAAGCTTTTACCAATTTTTCCACACTTAAAAAGCAGTTTAAAACTTTCCACAAACAATTACAATTTTACACCTAGAGCAGATAAATTGTAGGGAGCGATAAGAGGTGTGAGTCCATTGGCCCTCAGTGCCAGGCAGGAGCTCCCACTGTCCTTCCTGCAGCTCAGCTTGTCAGGAAAACAACCCAGAGAAAATAAATTACCCACAAATTACCCATAAATTACCCATAAATTACCCAGAGCACAGGGCCAGGCACAGCCACGCTGGGTGAGCAGGGGGAGGATCAGGGATTTTAAGGCCATGGCAGAATTCTGTGTTCCCAGGACGAGGGAAGAGATGAGAATCTTGACTCCACGTTTCAGGAGGCTGATTTATTATTTTATTATATATATTATATTAAAAGAAAATGATATATTAAAATTATATTAAAAGAATAGAAGAAAGGATTTCATCAGAAGGCTTGAAAGGAATAGAAATGAATGATAATAAAATCTTGTGACTGACCAGAGAGTCTGATATAGCTGGGCTGTGATTGGCCATTAATTAGAAACAACCACATGGGCCAATCACAGGTGCACCTGTTGCATTCCACAGCAGCAGATAATCAATGTTTGCATTTTGTTCCTGAGGCCTCCCAGCTTCTCAGGAGGAAAAATCCTAACAAAGGATTTATTATAAAATATATCTGTGACACTCTAGCTTTAAAAGTCCCTGAAACCAAACAGAGGCTTGGTCACTGAGAAGGTGACAAAATCCTGGAAAAATTGAATATTTTCCTTGCTGCCCCAGCTGGGCTCTGCCCTCTCCAGCAGCTGCCCCATCTCAACGAGGATTTCTTTATTCCACCCTGTGTCCTTTCCCTGTCTCCTGCTCCTGCTGGTATTTATAGATGCCAGGGATTGTGCTCCAGTCCTTTCCAATTGAGCAGCCCAGCCTGAAAGCCCTGAGAGGACAGGGATGGGGCACAGGGATGTGATTCCTGCTGATGGGGCTGGAGTGTGGCCTGACATCCTCAGACCAAGAGCAAATGTCTTGTCATCCATTTTTATTCCTTTTATTCCTTCAACATATCCCTGTGTGCTACAGGGAAACGCTCCTGCTTTTAATATTCCTGCCTCATTTTGCTCTATTGATTTCATGGTAAGTTGCATGGCATTACCTGCAATTATTTGTCATTTTGCTCTTCAAAAAAAAAACAAAATCATCCCAAGTCATGGCCTGGGCTGCAAATGAGATGAGCACTGGAGTGGAACAGCAGAGTCCAACTTACCCTGGCTCGTGCTTGAGGGAATTCAACTTGCACATTCACAGCAGAGCCCTCCACATTTCTGCTTAGCTTTGTTGGGGCTGGAAATGCTGAAGATTTTATGTGAAAAAAATATAAAGGACTGATATAAATATAAAGGATTGGTTGAGAAATCAGAAGCAATTCACTAAAGTTCTTGTTAACATTTGATCCCATTACTATTAAAATTCACTAAAATCATTGTTAAGATTTGATCCCAGCACTGTCAAGATTAAAAAAAAAAAAACTTTTACAAAGGGAGAAATTGGCACAAAATTGTTTGTAAAAATATTTGGAGGAAGTGCCAGCTCAAAAGTCTAAATGGTGATAATTTTCTTGCAAACCCAACTGTTTTTAGCTTTAAGGTAATGGTTTTGTTTAGATTCAAAGGTGCATCCAGGCATCATCAGAACTGCTGCTGCTGAGCAAGCCATGGGCAGGGCCACTCCTAATTTCAGTGTGGGATCCTTGGCTGCCACAGAAATTCCCTCTTGTTCCAGCTCTTCCTCCCTTCTTGGGCAGCACCAGCAGAATTCCCACATTTAATCCCTGTCAGAGAGAGCAGCACCAACCCTGAGTTAAATAACTCACATTAACATCAGTTCATAAACAGATCCATCAGCTACCAACAACAAATGTGCAATATAAATGGGGATATTGAGGCACACACAGGTCAGAATGCAAAGCACCCTTATCAGCTGCTGAAATGCATTTTGCAGAGTTTCAGAGGATAAGGCTTGAACAGAACCACCCCGAGCTCCATCTGCAGCTCAGGGATGTGACCTCACCTACTCATTCCCAGTCATGACAAAAAGCCACTTAATTTGATTTTGCCTTGATCATTTTTTTAAAAATTATGCTAATCTTAGCAAATGGCTTTTTAATTTTTAGCATTCAGGCTTAATTAAAATGCAAAGGAAAGTTTAGAGGCGCCACCTCTCATCTCCCACACACTCCACCACCTGCAAAATTGTATAGAAAAAAAACGGAAAAAGATCCCTGAAGTTCTTAAATATCTCTGATAGCTGAGGCCCCAGAGCTCTGCTTTTTCACCCTGGAAAATCACATTGTGTGATGGGCAAGGAGAATCTGAGAGTTCCTGCATGGGTGTGGGGAGTGGGTGTGAGGGTTTCTGGGCCCTTGGCTGGCATGGAGCAGGCAGGGATGGCTCACTGCACATCAAACTCAGAGCTGGACGTGTTTTCCTTCATCTTTTCTTCAGCTTTTGCCATCCTGCTGACACACATCAGAGCTCAGCAGGAAATAACCGCGTTCACTCTGCCAGCTCTGCCACAAGCCTGCTCCAAATGGGAGAGGCTTTGGCAATGGAGCCCTTTCCTTTCTGCACACTTTTAATAAAATATCCAAATAGCGAAGAAATCTGACTGATGAGCAGCAGCAATGGAGGATATCAACTGACATGAGATAAGAGTGGCTGTAAATCCAATCCAATCCTGTTCCTCCCGTGCTCTCCTGTTACACTGAGTTATGATTGCAAGTGACAGAAAATGTCCTAATTTGTCACTCCTCGTCCAGCATCCCTCAGTTCCTAAATATATCCTGCTACAAGTGATCCCTCCAAGACAGGAGGCATTGAAATAAAAATATTTAAAGTGTTTATGAGGAAATATTTGAGAAGCACTTGTGAAGGCACTGTGGAGTTCAGCAGTGTTTCTTTTCCCTGTGTGTCTGGGGCAGTACACAAGGCTCCAGTTTGGCCCAGTAATTGATAATTGATAATTGATAATTGATAATTGATAATTGATAATTGATAATTGATAATTGATAATTGATATGTTCTGGTGACCTGCAAACAGCTCCAGACCAAAGACAAACTTTCTTGCTTGAGGCCATAATAACCCACTGGAGAAACAAACATCAACAATCAATTCTTTATAGAGCAGGGAGATCCCTGCCTTCATCCATTTTTTTTTTTTGTGTCTTTTTGTGGCACTGAATGTGCCATTTTTTGTGTCTTTTTGTGGCACTGGAGCCAGCTTGGCTGGGTGAAGGTAATCACTTCCTCATTTACTAATCATATCTGCAGCTTAAGGGGAAAGGTTGGCAACCTCCGATGGAAGATTAAATGAGTGAGACTCCCAGAGATTCCTTTAGCTGGAGAAATTGATTTAGAGCACTCAGGAAAGTCTTTCTTTTGGAAATGGAATGAGCAGGTGGCTGCAATTTATATAAATTAAACCTTGGGCTTGTTCCTCTGGCTTGAGTGGGTTTTCTCCCTGTTTTTAACAAAGCTACTGGTGCATAAATAGTGTTTGATTCTTTTTCTAAATGTTGGTTCTGTGCGGTTGTTTTTAATCAGTGAACCTTTTGGAATCAATTGTAGGATTAATGTAATTGCAGGTTCCTTATTCTGGGGAGCGCAGTGCAAGAGAGGAGCTGTGGCCAGGGAGGGAAAGCACAGTTTGCATTCTTGTCTCACGCCACTTTTCCCCACCAGCCTCTGCCCTATCATTACAATCAAAATTCTTTATCCTGAAAGTTGCAACGTGAAATTTTGGAGCTTAAAATAGCACTTGTGTGAGGCAGAGATTAGATTATGCAAAGTGTTAATGCAGCATTAGCTGAAGAGTCCCAATTAAATAATTATAAATAGTTACAAGTCTAGTCCCTTTCTTTCCAGAGCTCTGGAGTTTCAAACTTTTGCACTCTGACAGTGCCAGTTAAAAAGGACCCAGACCTCTGCAGCTTTTGCTTTTTCTTTTTTTTTTTTTTTTTTAAAGGGCAGACATGAAATTTCAGTTTTAAAACTAACAAGTGCGAAAACTAACTTTAAGAGAAAGGCACAGTGAGGGGTTCAGGCTGATTTTCAGAGGCTCAGGAGGTGCTGCTGCCGCTGGATGGTGAAAATCCAGCCCAGTGGAAATCCTGTACAGTGAATAACTCACAGCCATGGGCAGGACCAGATTGATTTATTTATTCATGATGCCTGTTTAGTTTCCTAGATAAGAGATTTTAAACCATGCAGTGATGTGGATTTTGAGCACCTGTGTCAGGGTCAGGACCAGGTTCCTGCTGATGGGGAGGCTGCAGGTGCAGGTTGCACTGGGTTGTGATGGAATTCCATCAGCTGGAATAGTCTGTTTCCCTTTCTGCAGAGCCAGGAGAATAAAACACAAACAGCAGCACGGGCTGCTGTCTGTCTGTCCCCATGGATGTCCCAGCTGTGCCTGAACTGCTGTTTTTAAATGTGGTGACAAGTTAGCTCTGATTCACACCTTGGCGTGGCAGAAGGCACGACTCTAATTATTCACCTAAGCTGTTCCTTGTCTCATAATAATGCACAGTAATTCACAATTTATCCCAATTCCCCCTCTCTGAAATACCCCCTTGCCAGGCCATTTTTAAAGCTGTGAAATCCAAGGATGTGGCTGAGCACGGGTCCTTATCACAACCTTATCACAGCAGGCACAGAAGGGAGAAATCTGATACCAGAGGGGAGGGGGGACAAAGCAGAAAATGAAATTTGCATTCAGCATTGAGGAGCAGGGATGTAATTCCAGGTAGGTGGATAAAAGCAGTGGGATAAGGAGTGTTTGAACCCTGCTAGAGCAATCACACTGCTGCTGAAACGTTTGCTTGCTGCTAAGACACCTTGCTTAATTGCTGAGCTGAAAACTGTTGATAAAATGGCCCCATTCCTGGAGGCACAGGTAAAGGAGAACAGCTGTTCTGCAGGAGAAAAAAAAACCTCATTTTTTTGTGTTATGTGGAGGTTTCACCTCAGAGATCCTGGTGTGCATCCTGGTGAAGGCGTTGTCCCAAATAATGCAACGGGAGCACACAAATTGGATTTTAGGGCTCCCCTCGTGGGGCTCTGGGGTACCTGGGGAGAGGAGGGACAGCAGGAGGTGTTGATCCCTCACCCCTGGCTGACATCTCAGTGAGGATGGATCAGTGACTGCACGTGGGCACGTTTCCAGGCAGAATCCAGTGAAATTAATGTGAAATTCCTGTGAAACTCCAGTGAAATTTCAGTGAAATTCCTGTGAAATTTCTGTGAAATTCTGATGAACTCCCTGTGATATTCCAGTGAAATTCCTGTGAAATTGCGGTGAACTCCTGTGAAACCCCTGTGAAATCCCTGTGAAATCCCAGTGAAATCCCTGTGAAATCCCAGTGAAATTCCTGTGAAATCCCTGTGACATTCCTGTGAAATTCCTGTGAAATTCCAGTGAAATCCCGGTGAAATCCCGGTGAAATTCCAGTGAAATTCCAGTGAAATTCCAGTGAAATTTCTGTGAAATTCCTGTGAAACTCCAGTGAAATTCCTGTGAAATCCCAGTGAAATCCCGGTGAAATTCCTGTGAAATTCCAGTGAAATTGCCGTGAAATGCTCAGAGCTGAGCAGGGCAGGCCCTGTTTCCTCCCCTTGTGGAGCTGCCCCTGTGGCCACTGCCAGCTGCGCCGTGGCTTTCCAGGTGGATGCATTTCAAATGGCCCAAAGGCCTCTCTGAAGTCTCTGCAGTGGAAAAACTGATGAATGAAGAGAAGGAGAGGTGGGAGTGGGAGAAGAGGGGGCCTTGCTTTGAAAAGCAATGCTGTCATTACTCTGAATTACTCTGAACTCGACTGCTATCAAAGCATGAAATTCTCTTCTTTTGGGGTGGATTTACCTTGTTGGGGATTTTTTCCCAGACAGCAAATACTTCTCAGGTCCCCTTAATAGGAATTTTCCCATTCTTTTCCAAACCCACACTCCTCAGGGGACTGCTGACCCCTTTCCCTCCTTCCTGGGGCTGGATCTCCAAAGGCAGCACAGTCTGATAAATTTTCCTGTTGGATGCAGTAAAAGCCAATGCAACAATTGTGGACTTTATCATTAAATTAACCCAGGGTAACTTTGTGGTTCTGGGGGATTGTTTTGTACAAGCAGGGAAATTGCTGGTGTTTGTTTCACCAAAACTCAGAGGCTGCATCATCTTTCCCATTCCCCTCTCAGCAGGACAAGATAAATGCTCGTTATGTTTTCTCTGGAGTGAAATTTCAAGATGTAGCAGAAAGTGCTTGAGGGCAGAAGGCCCATTGACCTCTGGAATACTGTTTTTCTGCCTGACCTTCTTCTCTTAAAACAGAAAAAAAAATCAATTCTGTTCTGTCTAAACATCTCAAGTTGGAAGATCAGCATTAGATTGTCATCATCTTTATTTAGTGCAGCGTTGTGTTGAGTTATTTGTTTAAAGCTGACTCTTCCTGACAGTATTGGGTTACATTTAGGGAGATGCTGGGAGTTGTGTTTGAAGCTGCATCTTGGATTTACTGCAGCTGCTGTAAATAGCAGCTAAGCAACCTTCATAAATTATGCTAAAGGTATTTCTCAGTTACACAAGAATTATTCTGGTATGGAACTTAATATCTGCCATCAGACACTTGCAAAGTGTGATAAGGGCAGTAAAGGATGGCATTTAAAATCAAATATTCAGGAGTCACTGGGGTTTCCAGCAATGTGAGCACACATTGTGTTGTGTTCTGTACAGCCACACCTGGGGTTGATTTTGCCATTGGTGAAGCTGCTGGAGAAAGAAGTTCCCCAAATCTGCATTATAAACATGCTTTATTCTGAATACACAGAGCTCACCAGGCAGGAATTCAGCACTGCAGCAGCAAAGCTGGGTGAGTTCAGGAGGCTGAGAGACAGAGCCCAGCACTGCCCAGAAATCACTGAGCAGCTCAGATCAGAAATTATTGAACAGCCTGAAATCACTGAGCAGCTCAGATCAGAAATTATTGAAGAGCTCAGAAGTCACTGAACAGCTCAGAAATCACTGAACAGCCCAGAAATCACTGAACAGCTCAGAAATTATTGAACAGCCCAGAAATCATTGAATCACTGAACAGCCAGAAATCACTGCACAGCCAGAAATCACTGAGCAGCCCAGAAATCACTGAACAGCTCACAAATCACTGAATCACTGCACTGCCCAGAAATCAGTGCCCAATCCTCAGCTCCAACAAAGAAAATCCTCTGCTCAAGCAGGGACAATTCCCATCTCCACCAGGGAGGAAGGAGATTAATGGGAGGAAAGGAGGACCCTGAATTCTGCTCACAAAGGGCCTGGTCCCAGCCCCATCACAGAATCTTGCACAGCTTTGGAGGGAGGCCAGGCCTGTTTGCAGTGCAGTCAATCTGTGCCTGTGAGAAGGAGAATTCTTGCAGTGCAGGATGTACTGAGCCATCACCTGCTCCTGGCAAAACCCCCTAATGGAGTTTTCCTGTAATAAAAACAGCAATAATTCCTCAGTCACAGCTCTGTGATTAAACAACACTGAGGCAGTGCTTTTTCCCCCTTCTCAATTTGCATAATTCCCAGGCTGCTGTGCAGAGAAACCTGTCGAGATATTAAGTAGATTATAAAAATGTCATGTCAGATTTGAAACTGTCACTAACACAGGACTTTTAATTATGAATAAATTAAAAAAG
The DNA here is from genome assembly GCF_047830755.1 of Zonotrichia albicollis. Lineage (NCBI taxonomy): Eukaryota > Metazoa > Chordata > Aves > Passeriformes > Passerellidae > Zonotrichia > Zonotrichia albicollis. Next base: position 1,288,707 of record NC_133836.1, read on the forward strand.
AGGCCCCGCTTCTCCCATGGCCACGAGTATTTGTGCTGTGCACAAACACTAAAGCTGAGAAATGTTCAAAGGCTGAAAAGTAAAAGTGAGATAAGAGAATGGATTATTCTGGAAAACAGGCGGAAGTAAAAGTGATAAAACATTCCTATTCAAACGATATCTTCACAGGAGTCATTACAAGAGAATTACCATTGTTGGAACACAGGGAGAAGCGAGGCTGTAAAGCACTCTGGGCCCTACAGCAGAGCTTTAATTCAAGAAATGAATCCTGGTGGTGGCAGAAGCAGAGAGGGGAGCAGAGATCCAGCAAGGCTGGGCAGGGGATGCTCAGGAGGCGATTTCTGTGCAGGAGATGCTCAGATTTCTGTGCATCTGTCATATTTTCTGAAAAATGTGTGTCACTGTCACATTTTCTGAAAAATCCCTTCACCGGGATTTCTTTCCTGGGGAAGCTGAGAAGCCTCAGAGAAAAAGGAAAACAATATTATCTCATTTGCTTCTCTTGTGTTTTGCTGCTTTGGAATGTGGTTGGGGATTGTTTACCCAATATGTGAACTGTTTTAACTTAATGACCAATTAGAGCCAGCTGTGTCAGGACTCTGGAAGAGATCACAAGTTTTCATTAGTATCTTTTAGCCTTCTGTCTGTATCCTTTCTCAATTTTTTAATATAGTTTTAGTATAGCATAATGAATAGAATAGAATAGAATAGAATAGAATAGAATAGAATAGAATAGAATAGAATAATGAATTAGCCTTCTAAGAACATGGAATCAGATTCATCAATTTCTCTTTTGTCCTGGGGACCCCGAAAAGATCACACAGGGGATGCTCAGGAGGAAATTTCTGTGCAGGGAATGCTCAGGAGCTTTGTGTGCAGGGTGTCACTGTCATATTTTCTGAAAAATCCCTTCACTATAAAACTCTTAACGTATATACACGATATTTGCCTTTTAATTGGGATAAAAAATGACTATAAATCTATAAAACCATACCTATAAATCTATAAAATTTCTCTTAACACATATACATATTTGCCTTTTAATTGTGATAAAAAATAATTATAAATCTATAAAACATTAACTATAAATCTATAAAACTTCTCTTAACATATATACATATTTGCTTTTTGTGATAAAAAATAACTATAAATCTATAAAGCATAACTATAAATCTACAAAACTTCCCCTAAAATATATTAAAGATATTTGCCTTTTAATCGTGATAAAAAATAACTATATATCTATGAAACATTAACTATAAATCTATAAAACTTCTCTTAGCATATATACATATTTGCCTTTTAATTGCAATAAAAAATAACTATAAATCTATAAAGCATAACTATAAAAGTTCTCTTAACATATATACATATATACCTTTTAATTGTGATAAAAAATAACTATATATATATCTAGGAAATATTAACTGTAAATCTATAAAACTTCTCTTAACATATATACATATTTGCCTTTTGTGATAAAAAATAACTATAAATCTATAAAGCATAACTATAAATCTACAAAACTTTTCCTAAAATATATTAAAGATATTTGCCTTTTAATTGTGATAAAAAATAATTATATATCTATGAAACATTAACTATAAATCTATAAAACTTCTCTTAGCATATATTCATATTTGCCTTTTAACTGCGATAAAAAATAACTATAAATCTATAAAGCATAACTATAAAAGTTCTCTTAACATATATACATATTTACCTTTTAATTGTGATAAAAAATAACTATAAATCTATAAAACATTAACTATAAATCTATAAAACTTCTCTTAACGTATATACATATTTGCCTTTTAATTGTGATAAAAAATAACTATAAATCTATAAAGCATAACTATAAATCTACAAAACTTCTCCTAAAATATATTAAAGATATTTGCCTTTTAATTGTGATAAAAAATAACTATATATCTATGAAACATTAACTATAAATCTATAAAACTTCTCTTAGCATATATACATATTTGCCTTTTAATTGTGATAAAAAATAACTATAAATCTATAAAGCATAACTATAAAAGTTCTCTTAACATATATACATATATACATATATACATATATACATATATACATATATACATATATACATATATACATATATACATATATACATATATACCTTTTAATTCTGATAAAAAATAACTATATATATCTATGGAATATTAACTATAAATCTATAAAACTTCTCTTAGCATATATACATATTTGCCTTTTAATTGTGATTAAAAATAACTATAAATTTATAAAATTTCTCCTAACTTCGCCATAATATCTGCCTTTTAGCGGAGGGCCAGCCCTGGCGTCCCTCCCTGTCCCAGCAGTGTTTGCCTCCCTGGGCTCCTGCAGGCAGCTCTGGCTCCCCAAGCTCTGGGTGGGACAGGAGCTGCCCCCTCCTCAGATCAGATCAGATCTGCGTTCCTGCAGCAGGCAGGGAGGATTTGCATTGCTAACACAGCCTGCAGGGCACTGATTTGAAAGCCCCCAATAAATAAAATAAAATCATGAGTGCCATCTCTGCTCCTGAGCAGGATTTTTCACTGGAGGGACTCAGCGTTGCAGCCCCACGAGGAGGTGGGAGCTGGGGGATCTGCTATTTCATGTTTCAACAGACTTAAATTTACCAGATCTAATGGATAACAATATTTCAAAAAGAGACTTAATCTATTTCGCTGCATTTTATATTGCTTTGTTTAATAAATCATCTTCCTCCAGAAGCCCGGTTTAAGATGAATTTAACAGACCTTATAAATGATGGGTCAATATCAACTTTGTCATAAATTCATTTTTACTTTGGATACAGGCCTGGTGGGTAATTCTGCATTGCTTTATTTCAAATGATCCATAATTCACAGTTCACTTTGACTTTCAAATGTGACAACGTATTTTCTGTTTTGAAGAATGGGATTTTTCCCTTTAATTTTTCACCGAAGAAAAATTAATACCACTTTAATTAGAGGTTTAGATAATGCTAATTTCAATTTACTTTTCTTTGTTGCACAGGATGGTTTGAAATCCATCCAGCAGCAGGAGGAACAGGATTAATAATGAGCACTGGCACAAACAATGCATGGAGGAACAGGGGCAATGATTGTCAGGGAGCTGCAGGGGAATTCAGCTTCCTTCATGCAGACAGAAATGTTTGTTCCAGTTCTCTTTTCCCTCAGATATTGGATTTTGGAGGTATTTACAGGAAAATCCTTAGCAGGGATGTGAGGGGCAGGAGGAGTGTCAGCACAGGGAGGAGTGTCACTGCAGGACACCAAATAAAACCACAATAAAACAACACAGACACTGGAATTTCCAAGGTAAAACAGAAGGAAGTTTAATTTCTGACTCCAACATTTATAGATTTTCAAAAGTGACAGTGGACAGTGCCACCTCTCCAATGACACTGGCCAAACCAACAGTTCATCAAATTTTTCTTCTTCTAGCAAAGAATGCAAACCAATAATTATTTACAGAAAAGCACATGAGAAAGTTTGTTACAAGAATGTAAACATCAGAAAGTTTAGAAGAAAACAAAAAAACCCAAAATGGATATTTAAAAAAAACCCCAAAACAGCAGATGAGCAAATCCATATTATTCCATATTAATCCATCCAGTTTCTCACTCTTTTTTCCAGCTTTTTGCCCCAAATTCTTTTCCTTTCCAAGGGAAGACGTGGCTGAGGTCAAAGCTGGCGCTGTCCTTGGCTTTAATGGGAAATAAATCACTTCAAAGGACCCCAGCCCCTCTGGAGGGTTTGCTGGGCTCCTGGTGAATCCTGCTGATCCCTTTTCAGGACCACCTAAAACCAACTGTTTTTTGTTTTATATAAAAAATATAAAAGCCAAAATCCTGAGGCATCATTGCAAGGGCTTTGAGAGGGGTTTTCTCAGGTTTCCTGTTTGAATTGGATGCAGAAACCTTTGGTCAAGGCTTGTATCATACAGTGTTTGCATCGGCTTTTCATCTATCACCCCAAAAATGCAGGGCTTAAAACCTGACTCAAGTCAGGGAAATCCCTTATCTTGGCATAAGGAATTGCCAACCATCAAATGCCATCTCATTCCAGTCCTGTGATGACAGGATGCTTTTAGGTATTTCTGCTGTAGTCAAACATCATGGAAAAAGTGTCAAGGCAAGCAAATAAACACAGAACCTTTATAAGCTAATACATATTATAAATATTATTTGTATTATGTTGTCCATGGTATATTATTTATACATTATAAATGATATTTGTATTTCAGAATTCCCCAGGGAGTTTCAGGGAATGTGTTTCTCATTGCAAAGAGCCTCAGACCTGAATCCCCAGCCCCTTTTTCAGTTCCAGAGAATGTTTAGCTCAGATTCCTGGGCAAACCTCGGAGGTGCTGTTTTGTAAACCTGTCACATTCCAGGCTGGCTTTGAATGTCACATTGAAATGGGAGTTTCATGTAGGTTTGGGCTGGCTGCCATTCTCCAGGCAGAATTCTGCAGCATCTGAGAGGGAGGCCCAGTGGAAAGCAGAGGCTCTGGAGTTTTAATAAGTGACAGAAATAAGTGACAGAAAACCTTTTTCTGTCTTTCTTTCTTTTTGGAAAAGTCAGCCAACATTCTACAGCTAAAAAGCGAAAATGCTCTGCCTGATAACGCAGACAATTGATTTTTCCAACTTTGCAGCAGTTGTAATGGAGAGGAACATTTTATCACCAGAGCCACGAGCTGCTGTGGGGAACTTTGCCATTTGATAAATTTAATAAATAACTCCCAGGGCAGGAGAGGGGAGGGAAGGCAGGGCCAGATGTGACAGCAAGGGCTGACCCCGTGCCCAGGTGGCTCTGATGCTGCAGAGCTTCAGAGCTTTTCTCTTTCATTAATATCAATCCAGAGCCACTCACTGGGCTCATCTGGGTTTGGTTATTCCTTGGCTGAGTGGGCACAGAACAGGCGATTGAATTCACTGCTGATTTCTGGGTGCACATTGTCCTTCACTCACCAGGCTCCCTCACCTCGTGCTGCTGGGCAAATCCAAAATGAATGAAAGCCAAAGAGCTGAAAAAATACCGTCAGTAATTATATAACTGCAGGGGGTTAAGAGCTGTACCTGGGCAATTGCTCACTTGGGTTTTATTGGGGTTTTCTGCTGTTTTCACAATTCCAAGCTCACTCCTGCCCTCTCTGGATTCACTCTTCACTGGAAGCAAAACTGAGTCTTGAGAGATTTGTGCCACAACAGCCCTTTTTCCCCCCAGATCTCTCAGATATCTTGAGCGAACCATCCTAGAAAGGAAAATGTGTTGGGTTTCCAAAGTACAGGAATGGATACTTCACACAGGGTGCTGCCTTCAGCTGCAAAATTGGGTTGTTGTTGTTGTTGTTGTTATTATTATTATTATTATTATTATTATTATTATTATTATTATTATTATTATTATTATTATTATTATTATTCTATTTTATTGTTGTTGTTGTCCCCCATTTTCTGGATGATGGTGGCACTTCTGGATTTGCTTTAGAGTAGAGATGGTCTGTCTAACATAGGTGATAGGTATTGGAAAATTATTGTAAATAAAGTACAGGTAGTTTTTAGTATAAAAAGCCAACACCACAGCAAGGGTGGGCAGTGTGCCAGAACCTGACCTGCTGGACAGATCTCATCAGGCTGGAGAAAGAATGTTATAGATAACAGGAAAGAAGTTTGAAAATGAGAGACAAGGAATTCTGCCTTCCTCTTTGGTGTCAGGGCTGGCAGAAAGAGACTTTCCAACACCTTGGGGTCACCTCAACATCAGAGACCCCGAGATGTGGGGTGACACAGGGACAGGGGGGCAGCAGCTCTGTCCCATAGAAGTGCTGGGGCAGAGGCTGCTCCTGCTGCAGGGCTGGGAGGCAAAAAGGAGCAGCCCCAGTTCCAGGGAGGATTTCCCATCCCTGCTCCATCCCTGGACCCGAGGCAGCAGCATCTGGGCTGAGCAGGCCATGGGTTATTTCAGGTTGGGGCTCCTCTGTATCCCCAGAACATCTGGCTGAGCACATCTGTCCCTTAGCCAGAGGCTGGAGGAGGGAGCAGCTCCAGTTGTGAGCATAAATACAGCTCTAAATAGCATCTGGACCATGAAACCAGCTGTAAAATACTGAATTGCAGGCATTTAGGGGGAGGCAGCTTGACTGAGCTCAGTAATCACCAACTCCAAATGAAACTTGGGAGGTAAAAAAAAGACAAGAGAGATTATGGAGCGGTTCTGAATTTCAGAGTAATTGTCATGAGCACAAACCCTGGCAAGTGAATTCTGTTTGTGACTGAAATTGAAGCAAAATTAAAATTTGTTTCTAAACTGTGGATTCCTGTAGCCTGCTCCATCCTGTCCCCACATCAATGGAACTTTCTGTCCTCAAGCTACAATCTTCCAAAGCACAGAGCAATGAAATAAAACTTGAGAGGAAAAGCTGATTTCTTGTTTCCCAAAATCACAAACCCCGGCTTTCAGAAAAAGAAGAACAAAAGCAATAGCTTTAGGACAAAGGCAGCTGAGATCAAATGAAGCCAATTTGAGATGCGATTAAAATTAAAAAAAAAAAACCCACAGAAGTCATAATGAGAATATTCAGCTTCTTTCCCAGAAGAAGGGCCAGTGGATTTAATGGAGGATATTTTCCTTTGAGATCTCTGTATGGGGGTATCAGTAACACAGCCAAGCAGCAGCACCCATTCACGGTGGTGAGGGCAGCAGCTGGACAGAGAAATGTGAGAAAATTCTCTGTGTGTGCAAATTTGTTCCCAGTAATATCAGAAAAACAAACCTCCAATCTACTGCAAAGGAAGGGAGGGAAAAATTCCACCTGAAGCAGTTTTTTAAGGACAAAACTGTGGCTAAAAAAGGAATATTTCCTCCTGCTTATCCACAGTTTATGAAGATGGACTTTAAAAAAATAATCTGAACTAGAAATATCAGAAATCCTCAAGGAGCTCACTAGTGCTGGAATGCTCTTGCTTAAGCTTTAGTAATTCCACTAAAACTGTGGGTGCTGATCAGCTGCTTTGGCTTTTACCTGTGCTGCGGTCCAGCCCTGCCAGGCACAGAAATTCCTCCTGAAATTTAATGTTTTCATCCCCTCTGAGCCCATGGCTCCTGTGCTGCTGAGGAACAGGAGGTTCCATAGAAAATCTGTTCCTGGGCACAGCCAGCTGCATGAACCTGTGGCACCTTGCACTGCAGGATTTACACAGCCTTAAAATATTCCGTAAAAATCCTAAAAATCTTAATTTAAATGGTGAGAGGCGGTGAAATATCAGAGATTTTTAGGTGAGGTGAAGGAACTCGGGGCCCATTGCTCTGAAGGAGATTGCTGTGAGCAGCTCTCACTAAATCCTGCCTGCTTTCCTTTCCCAGCTGCTGAAGGTGAGCTGAATTAAATGTTTATTGACTCCCAATGTGCCTCTCTGGGATTGCCTCTGAACGTTTGGAAAACCCACAGAGGACTCTCTAAAACCTCATTACGTTAAAGAAAAAGCGATTTTAGTCACAAAGTGTGAGTTCTATGGATGAGCGAGCATCAGTAAACAAGCTTAGGCTGAGCTGGTACCTTGGAAAAGCAACTTCTAAAAGCAATCAGTGATTAATTACCCTGGGCACTTGGGAAGGTCATTAAAGTGTTCCCTACATGAGCAAGTAAAGAAATTCTCAGCTCAAAGATGGGGATGGAAATCTCTCAGGTGTTCTCCAGCCAAGGAAATTTTATCTGGGAAACAAAAACCATTCCTGAGTTTGGTGTGGGGAATTCAGAGGGGCCAAAGGCCCAAAACTCAGCAAAACTTTCCAAATCCCCCCAGGCTTTCAGACATAGCATTAATCTTAAAAACATGTCAGGATCCCAAGGGGCTGAGATTGGGGTTGGTGTTTTTGTGCCACTCCAGCAGTTCCAAGCCCACCTGCACCCTCCTGCTTTGTGCCCACCTGGAACTGCTGAGGCAGAGGAGAAAAACAGGGAATAAATTGAATAAATAAATAAATCCAATACATCTCCTGTGGAACCGTAGCTGAGTGCTGGAACCTGAAATGTCAGAAGCTCTCAGGACTTTGGGCCTGCAAGCCAAAGCTCAGAATTAAACACAGGGTTTGATGTGAGACTTTGGAAAAGGCTCCCAAAGTGGGGTGCTAGAAGTGAGAATTTACAGTGGATTATTTTTAGGGGAGAATTATAGTGGATTTATAGTTTAAAGCAGAGACACGTTGAGCTAAGTGGAGGGAAATTTAGAGTTTTAGAGTGTAAAATATAGCAAAAATAAAAGTAATGGTAAACAAGGAGTTTAGAATGCAGTGCTGTGGGTTTGTGTGCCATAACATGATTGGCTAAGGAAGCTCACACTGTAACATGGGTCCACAAGAAAATATTTAAAGATTGGGTCAAAAACATAAATATCCTTGTTGGCAATGTTTTATTTGTCAATAAATCCTTCAAAGGTCTTGTACCTCGCAGTCTTGTGGCCTTCTGAGCCTTGCAGTGAAGATGAGAGCCAAACTCACCCTTCCTGCCTATGGGGAAGATAAGAAAAAGAAGTTCTATAATCTAAAGTAATTCAGAGGGGCCTGTCTTGAATTCCTTCCAAAATTCCTCACAGTTGAGGGGATCAGTTTGTAAAATGGCCAGGGAGGGGTTGTGGGAGCCCCAGGGTGTTTGTCTGCTGGGTTTGGTGCTGATGTGCCATTTACAGAGCCCAGGGTTGGAGCAGGGAGCCTGGATTTGATGGTTAACAATATTCAGATTGGCTGGACACTGTGACTGAAGGAAGGATGCAATTCTCTGGAATTTCCCATGCAGACACAACAGGTTCACTGTGATTTGAAAGAAATTTAGTCCAAGTGGAGAGGCAGAACTGAAAGCAAATGTAATTACCAGGCCGAATCTGTCTGAAGCTGTGTAACCTTGCAGCCAAACAAGTGCAGTGTCAGAGGATGTTCTCATCTGACCACACATCACAGCAGGGCTGTGAAACAGCTCCAATTCCTTTACAAGTTTGATTGAAATTGGCAAAAAGAGAGAAGGGAATTTTCCCCACAGCTCCCGGGTGTATGTAAACAAGCTGGTGCCTAATTCCATTTGTACCTCTGACACTTGCTCTTGGGAAAGGCAAATTGGGCAGATTTTCCTTGGGTAAAACACCCAAATAAATCAGTGTACGGGAGGCCCAGGGACAGGGGAGGGAATGGAACTGAGATCCTCTGGGCTACAGAAGATATGAATTCCTTTTAATGAGGTTTTGATTACCAGCAGTAGTGCCTTGCAGCAAAAACCCCAGCAATAATCTCTAATGTATTATTTTGCAGGAGAAATTCCAAGATGATAATGTTAATCCAATGAATGTCCATTTAGGCTGGCTAATGATGGAGCACTGGATATTACACACCAGTATGAGGAGGGATGTCCTTTATGGCGTTATATAAAAAAGAAATCAGTTTCATCAAGAATGCAGTTACTCACTTGGAAACCTTCTCATTTACTGAGTCCCAAGCATCATGGGGGATCAAAAACTGATATAATGAGATCATTTCCCCCAAATAAAAATGCAATATGTGATTAGCCACTATTGACTATTACACCAAATGAAAAGGAGTTCAATCCCACATCCAAATCCTCTCACATGCTGAAGTCTGCTTATAGAAAGAGGCCTATAAACATAATTTTTTTGTCTGAAGGATCCCAGGTCTTTCATTACAGAGACATTTTCAAGGGAAAGTGGTGTCATTATGGAGCTCTGACAGCTTTTTCTGAGAGGAATGCAAAACTTCCAAATCAAGCCCCAAAATGTGCCAATTCTCAAGGGGCTTATCACACCATTTGCATAAATTGGAGCACAAAAAAAGCCTGAGCTGCCTTTTATTGCTGACATTGCATTTCCCACTTGGCTGCAGGTGATTTGGGGTGCTCTGCTTGGGGGTGGGTGTGAAATGAAGTACACAGGCTGGGGCTGTGTGGGGTAAAACGTGCAGGGACTGAAGGGAGAATCACCTCAATTCCCTGCCCCAAGCTCCCGTTCTCTCCTGCTGCTGTTAATTCCATTTATCTGCGCCGCTCTCTGAGCTGCCAGCCTGTTTCCTGCTGAGTTTTTAACACCTGCAGCTGCTTTTGGCTGCAGAATCCCTAAGTGGGGTCACACCTGCCAAAAACAGGGCCGGGGCAATGAGCAGGGAGGGGTGGAGATGGAAATTGGATGGAAGTGGAGGCAGCGCTGCCTATGGGAATGGAAATAAAGGATGGAAATGGAGCCAGTCCTGCCTGTGGGGATGGAAATGGAGCCAGTCCTGCCTGTAGGGATGGAAATTGGGGATGGAAGTGGAGGCAGTGCTGTCTGTGGGGATGGAAATAAAGGATGGAAATGGAGCCAGCCCTGCCTGTTGGGAGGGAAATTAGGGATAGAAATGGAACCAGTCCTGTCTATGGGGACAGAAATTGGGGATGGAAATGGAGCCAGTCCTGCCTGTGGGGATGGAAATAAAGGATGGAAATGGAGGCAGTGCTGTCTATGGGGACAGAAATTGGGGATGGAAGTGGAGCCAGTGCTGCCTATGGGGATGGAAATAAAGGATGGAAATGGAGCCAGTCCTGCCTGTGGGGAGGGAGATAAAGGATGGAAATGGAGCCAGCCCTGCCTGTGGGGAGGGAAATTAGGGATAGAAATGAAACCAGTCCCGTCTATGGGGACAGAAATTGGGGATGGAAATGGAGCCAGCCCTCCCTTGGCAGTAATGCCCAAGGCTGGGGTGGTCCCAGGGCTGGAGATGTCTGGGTGAGATGTGCATTGGTAAATGAGGGTATTTGGGTGCTGGCTCTGGGCATTTTCCCTTTTCTGAGCTTCCACAAGCCCCCAAAGCTGGGATTGTGCATGGGCTGCCATTCACTGCCAACGTCAGCTGATGTTTTTATGATATAATTAAACAGCAATTACTTCCCTTCCTTCCTTCCTTCCTCCTCTGTCTTCCTACAGCGAGCTGCGAATAGAGCATGGTGAGATCTATTCTTGGTGAAACTCCACAGTTGTGCTTCTTTTTTTTAATAATTGTTTTAGCAGACACTTTCTCTGCATGATTCCAAAGTAGGAAAGTCGACAGCACGTGTTTGAGGCTCCCACAATGTGAGGTTTGTTCTCCTGGGTCAGAAGCAGGGCATTAGTCATGACTGAAATAGATATTTGTTGGATTTTTTTGTTTTAATATTCTGTACCCTTTTACAAAAATAGCAGCTAGATCATTGGATATTAATAGGCTACTGTTTTTGGAATTCTGTTCTTGCTGTAAAATTAGTTTATTTGGGTTAACTTCCCTCCCAGTCATGCTTGTCTTCAAAGTTCATGGAGATTTTGGGTTGTCAGGTGACACATTTAAGGTCTGAAGGCTGTGGCACTGTGGGGCTTTGGTGTCTCCTCTGGGCTTGGAATGAGGTGTAAAATATTACATATCTTTTAAATTTATATTAATACATATAATAGGTGGTATTATATGTTGCATTAATTAACTATATTTATATTATATTTCTTGTTAATTATATTTATTATATTATTTAATATATAATATGAATAATATATAATAATATATATTATATATAGTATATAATATATAATATATAATATATAATATATAATATATAATATATAATATATAATATACATAACAATATACACTATTACAATAATATATACTTAATATTATAATATTAATTATATAATTAATAATCATTATATATTACATATATATGAAAGAAACAGGAAAAATACCCTCAGGGTCCCGGGAGGCTGAACAGAGACAGTTTTTTGGAGGGTCTGTCCCACACTGACACTCCAACAAAACCTCCTTTGGTTTGTGGCTGCACAGCTGGAAGGGCAAAGGGAAACTGAGCCCTTGAACATCTGGTTGTGGTTTTATTCATCCCCAGGACTAAAAATTCCCAATGGCCCCTCCAGAGGAGAAATGGTTTCTAGTTTTTGTCTCAGCTCCTCCGAGCGCTAAATGAACTTTTATTTTCTTCTCTGGCACGTGGGGAGGAAGGAAGAAATGCATTTCAGGTTCCATCTCTGAAGGAAAAATGTTTGTGCCATGACTCACAAACGTGACTGTCCTAGACAGGTTTAGTGAATGGGAGAAGAAATTTTTCTTTTTGGTTGTTTAAACATTCTTGTTTCATGTTTTAAAGGGGTTTTTGCAGTGTTTTTCTATCCCAGCATTGGTTCCTGTGGTTTCTGAGCTGAGCCTTGGCTGTGGCTCTGTCTGTCCCTGAGGATTTGGGATTTCTGTGCCCCACTGAAATCCCTGCAGAGCCAAAGGGCTGGGCTCTGTCTGTGAATTTATTCTATTTACTGCACAGGCTGCTGGGAGTGGCACTGAGACAAGAGCAGGATAATTCTCCCAGCTCTCATCACACCTTCAATCAGAGTGAGCAGAAATAAATGCAATGGGGATTGTTCAATCAGGAGCTCTGCTAATCCTGCACTGAGATTCCTCATTCTTTAATGACAATCACACCCTGCAGGTACCGTGGACACATCTCATTACAGATGGGACAAATCCATTTGTTTGCTCTGCTGTAATTTACCAAATTGGCAGATTCCAGTGGAGGACAGAAATTATAGGTTAGGCAGAGGCGCTGTTTGTGGCGTTGTCCATAGAAATGCAAAGTGGAGCAGAATGAAAATGAGAAATGTTTTAGCTCTGTGGAAGCTGTGGAATTCAGGGTTAAAAAAGACTGATTTAAACTCTTCTTTAAAGCTGCATTCAGGCAATTGAAACTTTTTCCTCATCAAGGTTTTGTTTTGAGAAGCTTTTCTTCATTTTGTTTTGAGAAGCTTTCCTTCAGTGATGTTTTCTTGCCTTTTTTTTACAATAAAAAGGGAGTAAATGGAAGCCAGAGCCAAAATAATTTCAGAGGAAAAATGTTAAAATTTCACTAGAATACTTTTGCAAGAAGCATTTTGGCATTTTCAAAAATAACTTAAATGTGAAATTTGGCAGAACACTTGAAATTTCCCATCACTGTTATGGTGTGGAATCAGCGTGTTAATTCTCTGTACAATTTTTATTAAAATTTTTTGACTGGCCAGATTTGATTTTGTTGATATAGAAAGAGAAAGAGATCCTTGACAAAATGATGTCATCCCCATCCCATTCCCCTCTGAGACATCCTTGCTTTTCTAACCCTTCCAGACTTGGTATTTAACTTCTATTTTATATATATATGTACACATATATTTAACTTCCATTTCCCTGCTTCCCCCTCACCCACAGCTGCAGTTTGGCACCAGAGGGAAAGAAAAAAATAAAATTACAAATGTAAGGGAGATAAAACTTGTAAAATCTGTTCATAGGAATAGTTTGGATCCCAGGAATAACTCGGCACGGAATGTTCCAGAGAGCAGGATCCAAGTGGAGCAGTGTCAGAGCAGGATGGGAAACATGAAAAGGGTGGAACAGCAGAGCAGGGCCTGCAGAGACAGAGCAGCACTCAGCCTTTGAAGGATGGCAGCACCAAAGAGCAGTGGAATTCTGAATGCTAAAAAAGGAGATTTTCATGAAGTAATGGCTGTGGCTTCATGCAGCACTTCAGGAAAATGTGAGAGCCCCCAGCTCTGGGGTGCTGGGGATGAGCAAACCCACAGAGCTCTGGAGCACCACGGGAGGAGATTCCATTTCTGTTTGCTGGCCAGCTTGAATGGCCTGCATTTCATATATATTATTCAGTTTTGGGGAAAAAAAAATTGGGGCTGCCACCTCAATCAGCTTTTTATTTTATTTTTAATTGTGGGTTTTGTGCCTCCATTAATTCCAAAGCAAGACATTTTAGTGGGGGAAGACCCAAAAGACTCTCAGACAATCCTTTATCTTTAGCAGGGCAGCACTGAAGCCCACAGGAGCTGCCCTGGGATGCACAGGAGAACCCGAATTACAGGAGAACCCGAATTACAGGAGAACCCGAATTACAGGAGAACCCGAATTACAGGAGAAACCGAATTACAGGAGAACCTGAATTACAGGAGAACCTGAATTACAGGAGATCCCGAATTACAGGAGAACCTGAATTACAGGAGAACCCGAATTACAGGAGAACCTGAATTACAGGAGAACCCGAATTACAGGAGAACCCGAATTACAGGAGAACCTGAATTACAGGAGAACCTGAATTACAGGAGAACCCGAATTACAGGAGAACCTGAATTACAGGAGAACCTGAATTACAGGAGAACCTGAATTACAGGAGAAGCCGAATTACAGGAGAACCTGAATTACAGGAGAACCCGAATTACAGGAGAACCCGAATTACAGGAGAACCCGAATTACAGGAGAACCTGAATTACAGAAGGACCTGAATTACAGGAGAACCTGAATTACAGGAGAACCTGAATTACAGGAGAACCTGAATTACAGGAGAAGCCGAATTACAGGAGAACCTGAATTACAGGAGAACCTGAATTACAGGAGAACCCGAATTACAGGAGAACCCGAATTACAGGAGAACCTGAATTACAGGAGAACCTGAATTACAGAAGGACCTGAATTACAGGATTGACCTTGAGGTGGAGATGGAAACAGCCACCCTCAGCCCCTGTTAGAAAGGAGAACACACCAGCACCTTTTGAGATCCTTCCAAGCCTTGAGGACTTGGCCTTAAACTGCGATCAGCATAATCTGCACTTGGTAGAGTTTCAGGAAAGGGTTAATCCCCCCCTAACATGGTTATTCTGTTTATTGAGACATCCATAAAAGCAGAGAGAGCCCTGAATGTCCTGCTGGAGTTGTTTTTGTTGTCAGAAGTGTTCCACCTGATTTCTGTGCGCATGATGGACGTGCAGCTCTTCAGGAACAGCTCCTTTTAGCAGGACCTTTCATAGGCTGGATGAGATAAAACCTTGCATTACTTCAGTGGTTGAATTAGTGACAATTTGGCAACTGAAGGGGAACAGCGCTTCATTGTGAAAATGCTTCTGCAACCATTAGCAGCTCTGATTTGGTGTCAGGATTAGCTGTTCCCCAAAATTGAAACGCCTTGTCCTTGGATGAGGCAGGTGTCCCTGGAGCCAGCCATGCCTGTCCCCAGGCTGTGCCTGCTTTAAAGGGGCATTTCTGTGAGGTGGTGAATTCTGCACACACAAAACCTGCACCAGGACAGAGATGGAAATATAAACTCCAATATCAACAATTTTCACTCTGATCCTGCACTGACAGAAGCATGGGCTCATTAGTGAGGGTGTTTTTATGGAGCAAATGCAAACTGCCTGAAGTCTCCCAGGAGAGAGGGGTCAGTGGGAATTTGGGGAATGGGGATTTAAGAAGGAAGGGAAATATCCACAGGAATGCAGGAGAAATGCAGCTCTGGTGTCAGAATTGTGCAATGTTCCATGGAAGGGGCTGGCTCCTTTCAGGGGGAGCCAGGGAAGTTCTGCCCCTAAATTCACTGAGAGCAGAATTTGTTGCTTTTACAAGTCAGGACAGGGATCCCACCCAAAGGATAAAGCAGCAAATGCAGTAACTGCTGGGGAAAATGGAAATTTCACCTGTGTGGAGGGGAAAATGCCTGGAACCAGCTGGGCTGGGGTCAGGGAGCTTTGGCACTGCAGTTCTTGAGATTTTCTTTCATGGAGCACAGAAAACCTGAGAGTGTGAGCAGTTGGGCAAGGAGACAAATTAATGAAAAATTATTTGCTACAGATAAAGCTTCAAGTCCTTTTTGTTAGTGTGTCTGCAGCTATCCTGTCTCTTCTTTCTTATCAGAGGTCTCTCACCTCCTTAACTTTCACTGGGAAATAATTTTTTTGGAGGAGAGTCAGCTTTTCAAAATGAACTTAGGATGAAGATTTTATTTTTTAAATAAACTTCCCCATTGAACAGTTGAGGACATAATTTGTTTGCTAAAAGCTATATTTTGCTCATTGAAAATTGAGTATTTGGCTTCATTTTGGCTCGTGTTTTCATCCACAACTGGAAAGAATTTCACTGGAGGCTTTAGGGCCAAAACCAGAAGTATTTAGAAATTCTCTTGGAAAATGGTTTGTGTGGCTTGGCCAGGAGTCTTATAATGCAATTAAGACAACTTGTTCAGGCAGAGAATTATAAATGCTGATCTCTTCATGGTTGTGTTGAATAGCTGTGATATTGTCCTGAGGTCAGTGGTTAAGTTTCAGCTGAGTGTTTACTTTTTTTTCAGAATGAAACTTTCCAGAAATAGGGAGAGATGTCTAAAACTCCTTAAAACTCTATTTATAACACACACAGGAGTGTATTTATAGCCTTACAAACGCATCTGGAAATAAATATTGCCCTGAAAACAGCCCGATTTTGATGAATTCAGGGTGCCTAACAAGCAGGCAGATGCATCCACACCCTGTTGGGAAGCACCAGGATCTGATCAGATTTATCTTCTGCCCTTGCCAAGCTGAGACAAGGGCGAGCTGTGGTGGGAATAGGAGTGCACCTTGAACATACCTGTCCTTATTTCTGTGGGTCAGGAGAATTCCAGGGGGAGAAGCCCCTGCCTGGCAGGTCTGGAGTTTGTGATCCAACATTCCCCGTGCCTGGGCAATAATTGTGCCATGGAAGCAGGAACAGCAATGGGAGCAGCCTGGGGAGCTGCCAGCAGGAGAGAGGGGGGAAAAAAGTAAAATATCTGCACAAGGGTCACCTAAATGGGAACAAAAGGGAAAGGAAACCCATTTCCTGCAGCAGTGCAACCAAAGTTCATCATGCACTAAGTGATGGAAGGGAAAGGGAAAGGGAAAGGGAAAAGGGGAAAGGGGAAGGGGAAAGGAAAGGGAAGGGAAGGGAAAGGGAAAGGGAAAAGGGGAAAGGGGAAGGGGAAAGGAAAGGGAAGGGAAGGGAAAGGGGAAGGAAAGGAAAGGGAAAGGGGAAGGGAAGGGAAGGGAAGGGAAAGGAAGGGAAGGGAAGGGAAGGGAAGGGAAGGAAAGGAAAGGAAAGGAAAAGGAAAGGAAAGGAAAAGGAAAGGAAAGGGAAAGGGAAAGGAAAAGGAAAGGAAAAGGAAAAGTAAGGTCTTGCTGGAATCCTGTTTGCCATCCTGAACTCCACAGCTGGCAAGAGTTTGGGCATCAGGCTCATGAGATGATGTAAAAAACCTCACAGGTATAGCCAGCTGCAGCCTCTGAAGTGAAACCCTTAAATAAACTTTAGATTACGAAATTTACCACAGACTCTTTTATTTTTTTTTCTGTTAAGTTGTTTCTTACCTGGGAGCCCTAAAGGAGGAAAGAGTTTCTGGTGCAGACGAGAAGCAAGGATTGAAATTCCAGTGTTCTCCTGCCAGCTGAAGGTTCTGGAGTTGTCTCCAGCCCAGGGTGAGTTCTGCACGTTCCCAGGCCAGCATGTGGTGCATTCTTAACCACCCAAGCTATTAGCAAAATATGAAGAAAAGAAAAGTTTAAGTTATGAAAGAAAATGGGCTTTGGATTCCTATTAACGATAAAATTAATTTTATACCCAAACCGTCGGACAATGGCCCCCTGGAGAACAATGGAGAGAGTGAAAATCCCTCAGACAGTGAATGTTGAAAGCTGCATAATAGTCTTATCATTTCTGTACAGCCTTGCTTGAGACAGCTGTAATTAATTACAAGGAAATGACAAATGGTCAAGGCTGTGCTGAAGGCAGTGGCCCTGGTACTTGACATTGTAATGCAACTGGGGAAAAGCTTGTCAAATCAAGGTTGTGTTAATTTATTAGGCAGCCATTTGTGTCAAGCTGGATAAAAGGGAGAAAAAAATAAGAGGTGAAAAGCTACTGCAAATATGAAGTGTTTGGGTGGGTTTTCATCCACTGTAGGTTTTAAGGATGCAGTAATTTAAATTTCACTCATCTGACTTCTGCTCCAGGTCCTGTTTGCTTGTCCCTCACACAGGGACAAATCCAGGCAGCACTTTTGGGTTCTTGTACCCCACAGAGGCAAAGCTCAGTGTGGGCTTCCACTGCAATAAACCAAAAGTCCTTCCCACTCTGCCTTGTTTAGCTCCTGTCAAAAGGGGTTTCAGAATTCTCCCCTCATCTCCTGGGATCCCTCATTCCCAGCAGCAGAGTCCTGTGAAAGTCTTGCGTTTCACCAGGGGAAAAGGGAATTTCAGCTCAGGAAAGGGGAATTTATATTATATATATTTTATATAAATATTATATTTATGTTTGAGAAAACACTTGAAATTGTCTTTATTTATTTGATTTTTTTTTTCTGAATGACCATTTATTTTTTTCTGGCTGTTTAACCAGTTATGTCCCATTTGAGCACTAAGACCTGAAGCTGACAGGGTGTGAGGGTGGCTGCACCATTCATTAAATTCTGCCTGCAGCTGAAATAACCCCTCCTCCAAAAATCAGTAATTTTTTGCCTGATCAGTTGATTGCTGACACTTGTGTGGTTTTGTAGCGTGGATCTGATTAGAGACACCCCTGGCTGAATGTTAAACATTTATCTGCTGTGCTGCAGCTCTAAGCAGGGCTATAAATCTGTTTATATCCACATGTCTAATGGGGGGTTGGCATTTAAAAATTGTTTGAGATGGTGAGCTGCAAATTTCATATCTTTGTGCCAGTCTTGGTGTTCAGAGGATTGATTCATCCTCCACTTAAACATAGCCTGGTGTGAGGGGTTATATTTTATAGATTTATGTGTTTATATAAAATATATATTATATATAGAATATATATTTTATATATTCTTATATAGTGCTTATATTTTATAATATAGAAAAGAATATATTATATATTATATATAATATAATATATATGTAATATATATTATTTTATACATTATATATATAATATATATTATATATATTAATGTTATATATAATATTATTATAATATAAATATAATAACATTATATATAAAATATAATATTATATAATATGTATTATATATATATTAAAAATATATATTATATATAATATAATTATAATATATATAATTATAATATATAATTATAATATATATTATTTATACAGTGTTTGTTGTTGAGGCTCAAGACATGAAGATGTGTCTGAAGTCTTTCATTTCCACCCATTGCAAGGGCTTTAAAAGGGAGAGAAGCGAGCAGATGGCTCTCATTAGCACAGGAGTGCTTTCATCTTTTGCACGTTTTAAATTTTATTTTCCTTCCAGCGTTTGTGAGTAAATTGGTACAAAATTAAGACTTCAGCAGAGCAATTGAATTTCACACATTTCAGCCCATGAAAGGAGAGGTGGACTCTGTCCAAGCTGTGACAGGGATGTGATCCTGGCCCCTCAATTATCCATGGGGATCCAGCAGTGCATGGAATGCAGCCAGGCACCAACATCTCCTGCAGCAAAGCCCATCTCCAGCCACGTGTGGGGTGCTGCTGGGATGGAAATGAGATCAGATATGTTCTTGTTTCTGTAGGGAAAAATGGGTTGGAGTTATGTATTTACTTATTTATTTATAATTTTTTATTTTTATACATATAAATTATATATGTATAATTTTTATATATTTATATATTTATATGTTACATGCATATTATATACATACATTATACATTATACATTATACATTATATATAATATATTATATGTATATAATGCATTATAAATTATATATAAATTATTGTATATAATTGTGTGGGGGCCTGAATATATGTTGTATTGTAAGATCTGTGTGTGTCTGAGTTGCTCCAAACGAGCTGCAGCTGCAGGGTCCTTAGTTGGGCAGCAGCTGTAGCTCGTGAGGGTAACTGAGATAAATAGGGGTGGGTCAAGAGCCCAGGAGGAGCCCCTGAGAAGACAGGAAGGACTGTGCTGCAGAGAAAGGAGAAGAGCCCCAGCAGAGAGGCAAGAACAATGATGCAGCGAAGATTACAACAACTGGTGACCCCGACGTGATGAAGAACGCACAGCCAAACATCACAAGAAGGTATGGAATCCTCCGGACAGCCGAGAGCTGTGGCAGCCTGAGAGCTGGGACTATAGAAGATAGGACAGCTGAGAGCTGTGGCAGCCTGAGAGCTGGGACTGCAGAATATAATATGGCCTTTGAATTAAGGAGCTGTAGCAGCAGAAAGCTGTAAGAATATGGCCTTTAAGGAAAAGAGCCTTGGAACATCTAAAGACAGCCGAGAGCTGTGGCAGCCTGAGAGCTGGGACTGTATAGGGATATGTATATATTCTATGTGTGTATCTAAAGACAGCCGAGAGCTGTGGCAGCCTGAGAGCTGGAACTGTATGCGTATTGTTATTGTATAATTGTTAAAAGAAAAGGGGGGAAATGTGGGGGCCTGAATATATGTTGTATTGTAAGACCTGTGTGGGTCTGAGTTGCTCCAAACGAGCTGCAGCTGCAGGGTCCTTAGTTGGGCAGCAGCTGTAGCTCGTGAAGGTAACTGAGATAAATAGGGGTGGGTTGAGAGCCCAGGAGGAGCCCCTGAGAAGACAGGAAGGACTGTGCTGCAGAGAATGGAGAAGAGCCCCAGCAGAGAGGCAAGAACAATGATGCAGCGAAGATTACAACATAATTGTAATTTGTAATACAAATATATATAAATTATTATAAATTATATATTATATGTGTATATATATTATATATGTATATGATATATTATATACATATAATATGTTATATATATACATATATTATCTATATACACCTATATATCTATATAAATTATATATATTATAGAAATAGCTATATATATATAATATAAATATATAAAATATTCATCTCTTTTTATATATACTGAAATATATAGGGTTTTATAAAAGTGAGCAGGGAATTGTCTCCACAGGGGTTTTGGGGACAGATAAAGGTGACACAGAGACTGTTATCAGAAGGTGTGAAAAGGTACTTAATAGAAATCCACAGTTTTTATAGAAATAATGGTGGGATTAAGACTTGATTGGTTTTTAGGAATCTTTTTTCCCTTACTGGTCAAGAAGGGACAGCTCCTTTTTGTAAACATTTTTGGCAAGCAGAGATTGCCTGCCAGGTGCAGAGATTGAGATAATCATGGTTTTCATTTTTTCTCTGAGTTTTCTCAGGAAAATCCTGGGAGAGCTTTGTGCTCAGGGGATGTGTGATGACCACAGGGGATGGCAGGGCTGGGGACTGGGCTGTGATGGATTTCCTGCAGGAGTTTCCTGACAATTGCCTTGTCAGGGAATGTTGCACTGATGGTTTAAGTCAGGAGAGAACTCTGAATATCTAAATTGTTCCCTAAATGTGGGTTATCAGCTGGATTGAGAGGGGCTTCCTGTGGCACTGAGGGAAACCCAGTGTTTGTGAGGGCACTGAATTACAAATGCAGACTGAAGGTCCCTGTAAATAGAATTGCATCTTTAAGGCTTGTTCTGTATCATAGAAACCAAGGTCTGATCCTCTCCTATTTATTTTTGGGAAAAAGGATGGAAATTGGAGAGCTGCTATGTTTGCAACATCAGAAAATGAACACTCTCAGGGAAAACAGATTTTAATTCTGTTTCCCTTAAGGCAGGTTTGTGGATAAAGTGGCTTTTCTACTTCCTAGGAGTTCTCTTAGTTTCTGAAAAAGAATGTTTATTTTTGGTGGCAGTGTACAGCATACTGATTAAAATAAAAAAAAGGCTTAACATTTCAGTTATGTTGAGGGATTTTGTTTTGAGCCTAACCTTTTCAAATGGGAGATGTTTTACCAGAAAATGGAATAAATCTCATTCTGGAAAGTTATTTTTAAGTGGGGAAAAAAAGGAGCATTCTAGCTTGGCTAATATACAACTTTTCAGGTTTTCCTATCTAATCTGGATGAAGGAAAGTTCTTCAAAAATACTGTGTCAAAATCTGAGTGAGTTAAAAGGACTTGGTGTGTTTCTCCTTGACAAACTTTGTTTCCCTTGATATTTAGACAAAATAAAACGTTCTGTCCTTGATGCTTTGCACACACATCTCAGGACAGAGTCAGCTGCTTCGTGTGGGCTCCTGGGAGGCCACAGAACATCAGAATTTTTTTTTTTTTAATTTTTTTTTTTTTTCCTCTCAGGATTTTGATTCAGAATGATTCAGGCATGATTCACACCAGGAGAAATTCTCTGTGCTGCCTTCCTGTTACTTTGGGCTGTTAAAGTCAGGTGCGAATGGCTCTGCTGCTGGCACTGCTCTGTCTGGCAGGATTCCAGACTCATCCTGGGCATTTTCTGAGCTTTGTGGATGTCCAGGGGGCTTTCCTTTTGTCCTTTCCTGGACAATCCTGGTCCAGCTCGACCTTTCCTGGAGAGTCCTGGTCCAGATTGTCCTTTCCTTTCCTTTTCTGGACACTCTCGGTGCAGGCTGCCTTTTCCTTTTCCTGTTTTCCTGTTTTCCTGTTTTCCTGTTTTCCTGTTTTCCTGTTTTCCTGTTTTCCTGTTTTCCTGTTTTCCTGTTTTCCTGTTTTCCTGTTTTCCTGTTTTCCTGTTTTCCTGTTTTCCTGTTTTCCTGTTTTCCTGTTTTCCTGTTTTCCTGTTTTCCTGTTTTCCTGTTTTCCTGTTTTCCTGTTTTCCTGTTTTCCTGTTTTCCTGTTTTCCTTTTTTCCTCCTCCTTCTCCTCCTTCTTCTCCCTGGACACTCCTGGTGCAGAGATTGTCCTTTCCTGGTCCAGGTTGTCCTTTCCTGAACACTCTCGGTGCAGGCTGCCTTTTCCTTCTCCTTCTCCTTCTCCTTCTCCTTCTCCTTCTCCTTCTCCTTCTCCTTCTCCCTTCCTGGACAATCCTGGACACTCCTGGTGCAGAGATTGTCCTTTCCTGGTCCAGGTTGTCCTTTCCTTTCCTTTCCTTTCCTGGACACTCCTTGGTTTGATGGCACCTGAGAGAGAAGTGTTTCATTCCTCATTCCTGGTGCTCAGCAGAGGTGAGGAGCCCAGCCAGTTTGTGCCAGTGCAGAAATCCTCTCACATTTGAAAGCTCCTCAAGGGCTCTGCCCTGCAGTTCCTGGGCTGGGCTTTTTAACCTCATTGCTTTTGTTTCATCCCTCACAGTGAACATTCATGTCAGCACCGCTTGCAGATTTATTGAGCAGGCTCAGAGGAGCAAAGAGAGGAGGAGGAACACAGATGGGGTCCTCAGGAATCAGAATTTCAGTGGAAATAATTGATTTTTTTCATTTTGTTTAGGGGAAAAAAATAAGAGGATTTTGAAAAATCTTCTTTCTTTCCTCCTTCTTCTGTTAGCAAAGAGAAGGGAATGACTTTGATTTCCTCTGAGGTGTCTGTGAGCTCAGGAGTTCATGAAAAGGTAACTGAGATGATGACAGCACAACCTTTGAGTGTAACAATTGTTTAGGACCTTCCCACAAAGGTCTGACTGTACCAGTTGTGTTTGTCACAGATATTTGTACAGGGATTTTTTGGTGGAGTTTAAAACATAAAAAGCCGTAGACTCATGTGTGTTTCAGGCGTGCTTTATTGAGGGGGAAATGTGCCCCAAATTTTGCAAATGTCACAGTATTTTATACATGTTATCCAGATAAATTTCATTTGTGAAGGGAATTTGAACCTTTAGGATGCTGTATTTGGGTATCACACTCGATAGAAACCATCTGTGTTTCCTTTGACCTTACTGAGGGAAAAATCTGAATCTCAGAATCTGGGAAAAGGGCCAAAATCTCAACCCTGGAAAGGTTCCTGCCTTAAAGCAGCTGGGGATGGTGACCTGAGGGTCTGTCTGATGGAGCATTAGAGCACTGGCTTGTCAGGGAATTCTGCACTGATGCTTTGAGTCAGGAGTGCACATATCTGAATTGTTTATTAGATGTGGATTATCAGCTGGATTCCAGCAGATATCAGGGGAGAGGGGCTGGAGAAACCAGGCCAAAATAGCTCTGTTTAAAGCAATTTACTGCTGACTTCTCAGGAAGATGTGGAGAGGATCCATTGCTCAGTGCCAGAGGCAGCTCTGACGTTGGGGCAGGTTCCCCTTCACCTTTCCCTGCAACTCAGAATTATCTCCCTCCGAATGGTGGGGCTGGCTGGGCAAACCCTGCTGATGCTCTGGGCAGAAAAGTGTGTGCTCATGCTCGAGCAGAACATCTGGAAACACAGAACTGAGGGCAGCGAGCTCTGGAAATGTGTGTTCATGCTCACCCAGCACATCTGGAATCACAAAACTGAGGGCAGTGAGCTCTGGAAATGTGTGTTCATGCTCATCCAGCACATCTGGAATCACAGAACTGAGGGCAGTCAGCTCTGGAAATGTCTGTTCATCCTCAGCCAACACATCTGGAAACCCTGAGGGCAGTGAGCTCTGGAAATGTGTGTTCATCCTCACCCAGCACATCTGGAAACTCTGAGGGCAGTGATCACTGGAATGAGCCCCTCCACAGCCCTGGAAAGGAGCACAGCTGGCTAAAGGAGCTTTGTCTGGCACCACAGGAGGATGGAGGAGCCCCCAGCACCTGAGCACAGTTTGTGCAGGTGGTGCTGGGGAACAGCACCAGATTTTTGACCCCAAAGCTGCCCTTGGCCAGGTGAGCAGGGCATCAGAAATGTGATTTTTTTGCAGGAGCAGAGCACTGCATGCCTGTGGTGAGGAGAGGAGCCAGCTCAGGGGATGACAGCGGCAGCCACAGGGCCACACCCTTCAGATTACTTTAGAAAAAGAAAATAATACTTAATTTAATTTTTTAAAGGGTTTTTATTGAAGGTATGTTCGAGTTCATCCCAAAGCGGCATTCAGCTGTGAGGTGTGCTGCAGAAATTGCATTCCAGGCAGCATTTGTTGCACCAGTGGGTCCCTGAGAGCAGGGATGGGGGAATGAGCAGAGTTCAGCAGTGCCTTGACAGAAGCTGTGACCTTCAGAAAACAGCTCCAGTCTCATGCAGAGCTCAGCCCTGCCTTTCCCCCTGCCTGGCAGTGCTGCAGTAATGTAATTTGATGGGCCCACCTTTGTGTTGTGTCCTCTCCCAGCCCAAACATCACATCAGTTCTGCTTTGTGCTGCAGGCTGTGATTACCCTCTGCAGATAGAAATGTTCTATTGCCTCACTCAGAGGCGTTTGCCTCGTCCACAGCAGTTATTGTTTGGAGGCCAAAATGTCTCCAGTTCATATCCTGGCTCGTGTTTCCATTATTGTGTGTGTGTGGTATTAATTTCTGTCTTGGAGGGAAGAAGAAATCCATCCAGAGCCATGAGGAGAGGGCAGAAATGAAAGGGAATGTCTGAGGACATCTCCCCTGGGTTGGCTTTTCATCTTGGAGGCAGCATTTATTGAGGGGCTCCATTTAAATTCATTAAAAACTTCTTTTAAAATATTGGAATTTCCCAAATTCTATCTGGGATAACTTAGTTTTCTTCGCTGGGATAGGGCCAGTGTTTACCCTTGCTAAAAAATAAAAAAATAAATAACATCAAGGAACCCAAAAATCCACCATGATGCACATAAGATATGAGAGAATTAACTTGCTCAGGTGGGGCCTCTCTCTTCTGGAGGTTTCATCCAAACAGAAACAGAATTTTGCTGCAGGAGCTGGTAAACACAAACTGGGAGAGAGTCAAGGCAAGTTCCTTGAGAGCTGCCATGATTTATATCTGCTTAGGGAAATGCATTACAGTCATCATTGCCTTTTACTCAGCCATGGTGTAGAAAATTACCTTCCACTGGCACAATTTATAAAACACTCTGGGAATGTTTATCAGCAGTGCACAATGATAACAAGAGCAGCAAATGGCAGGATTCTTTTAACAGCTCTTCAGCAGACTCAAGAAATCTGCACTAGAGGCAGCCAGTAATTGGCAGAGATGGGAAAAAATTGTAATGAAGTTGTTGGAGTTCCTTTCCCCTAATGAAAACTCCATTAGCTGAGGAGCTGGAAGCTTCCTGCAGAGGGTGAGACCTCAAAAGTTCCAGCTCTGCAATACCAACCTTGTTTGGCATCCTTCAGCCATGCCCATCCCCTTTTATTTGTATTGTTATTATTTATGTTACTTATTAATTTATATAATATAGTTATTTTCTATTTATATTTATTTTATATTCATATTATATATTTATTTATATTATTTATTATGCCCATCCCCCTTTTCATTTATTAGTTATATTATTTATTTTATATATTTATATTATATTTATTTTTTACTTATATATTTATTTATATTATTTATTATGCCCACACCCCTTTTTAATTTATTATTTATATTATTAATATATTTATTTATATTTATATTTATATTTACATTTATATTTATATTTATATTTATATTTATATTTATATTATTTTTATATTAGGTATTTATTTATATTATTTATTATGCCCATCCCCTTTTTATTTATTAGTTATATTATTTATTTAGTATATATTTTATCTTTATATTTACATTAGATATTTATTTATATTATTTATTATTACCATCACCCTTTTTGTTTATTATTTATATTATTTATTTATTTACTTAATATATATTATATATATTTTTTAATATATATATTATTTAATATATATTATTTTAATATATATTACTATATATATTATATATATAATATATTATATATATTAATATATTTTAATATATACTAAATAATAATATATATATTATTTAATATATATATTATTTTAATATATATTATTATATATATTATATACTTATTTATATCATTTATTATGCCCATCCCCTTTATTGCCCAGCTGTCAGTGAGCCAGAGCTGAGCACACACACACACACACAGACCCAGGCTGGGGGCACTCCCTGCTCTGTGGGCAGCAGCCAGGTTTATTATATTTTCATTTATTCCAAGCGCAGGTACCGCAGCCAGGTTTATTTCATTTATTGCAAGCCCAGGTACCGCAGCCAGGTTTATTTCATTTATTGCAAGCCCAGGTACTGCAGCCAGCTGGATGCTGGCACTTGGCTGCCCTTGCAGCGCCTCCTTGGCACTGCTTTAGCCCTGGGTGAGTTCAGCATTGCGAGGGTGTGCAGGGAGCTGCTGTCCCTAAGGCTGGAATGGAATTGAGATATCCAGCACTGCCAACAGGAGCTCAGCACAGCCCGACCCTCCCTGCCCAGCCAGAGCCTTTGTGCTGCTGCTGAGCCCCAGGCACGAATTCCTGAGCACCCCAGCTGGATATCCCTGTTCTCCCTTGCTTTAGGTATAGATAAGGCCAGAGAAAGCAAAGATTCCTGTTCTATAATTATGGGAATATTCTGTGTTCTCCCTTGCTTTGTGCATAGGTAAGACCAGAGAAAACAAAGATTCCTGTTCTATAATTATGGGAATATTCTCTGTTCTCCCTTGCTTTGTGTATGGATAAGGCAAAGGTTCCTGTTCTGTAATAATGGGAATATTCTGTGTTCTCCCTTGCTTTGGGTATAGATAAGGCCAGAGAAAGCAAAGATTCCTGTTCTCTAGTTATGGGAATATTCTGTGTTCTCCCTTGCTTTGTGCATAGATAAGACCAGAGAAAACAAAGATTCCTGTTCTATAATTATGGGAATATTCTGTATAGATAAGGAATATTTCTGTATAGATAAGGCAGAGATTCCTGATCTGTAGTTATGGGAATATTCTGTGTTCTCCCTTGCTTTGTGCATAGGTAAGACCAGAGAAAACAAAGATTCCTGTTCTATAATTATGGGAATATTCTGTGTTCTCCCTTGCTTTGTGTATAGGTAAGGCAGAGATTCCTGATCTGTAGTTATGGGAATATTCTGTGTTCTCCTTTGCTTGGTGCATGGCCAAGGCCAGAGAAAACATATTCCTGTTCTGTAATTAAGGGAATATTCTCTGTTCTCCCTTGCTTTGTCCATGGCCAAGACCAGAAGAAGCAAAGATTCCTTGTCACTGTCACGTTTTCCAGAAAAATCCCTTTGCTAGGATTTCTTTTCCAGGGAAGCTGAGGAGCCTCAGAGAGGGAGAAAAACAACAATTATCTCATTTACTGCTTCTCCTGTGTTTTGCTGTTTTGGAATGCGGTTGGAGATTGTTTATCCAACATGTGAATTATTTTGACTTAATGACCAATCATGGTCAGACTGTGTTGGGACTCTGGATAGTCAGGAGTTTTTTCATTATTATCTTTTTAGCCTTCTGTCTGTATCCTTTCTCTATTCTTTAGTATAGTTTTAGTATAGCATAATATAATATAACATAATATAATATAATATAATAATAAATTAGCCCTCTAAGAACATGGAGTCAGATTCACCGTTCCTCCCCACAATGGGGGACCCCAAAACCACCACAATTCCTGTTCTGTAATTATGGGATTCATCACGAGGCCTCCTGCCTTTCAGAGCACCACAGCATTGGAATTATTTAAGCAAGCGTTACCCCAATTTCTCTTTTTCCTTAGAAGAAATTGATGTATTCAAGGTCAGGACTCAAGCTGCATTGATTTCGTGCCAGGGGATTTAGTCTTTAGGTGATGGATTGTGTGGTGAGCTGATACATTTTTTAAAAATTAGTAAAACTCCGTGGTGTGGCTTTAACTGTTGGCATTTTCTGAGGGGTGGATGCATCACAGCTCTGTGTCCTGGGCAATGCTCTCCTGTCACTGACATTTTTTATGAAAAATCCTTTCATTAGGATCCTTTCTTCTGAAAAGCTGGGAAGCTTCAGCTTCTCCATGTTTTGCTGCTTTGGAATGTGATTTGGAGAACTGTTTACCCACCATGTGAAATTGTTTTTACTTGATGACCAATGACAGCCACCTGTGTCGGGGCTGTGAGCAGTCACAAGATTTTATTATCATTCCATTCCTTTCTATTCCTTTCAAGCCTTCTGATGAAATCCTTCCATTCTTTTAGTACAGTTTTAATATATCATTTTAGTATAATATATATCATAAAATAACAAATCAGCCTCCTGAAACATGGAGTCAAGATTCTCATCTCTTCGCTCTCCCTGTGAACACCACCACAAAAAGGAATAAAAAATTCAGATTTCATTAAACAATGCTGTGCAATGAATGGACTGGGTGAATTAGAGTGAAATGAACTGGGCTGTGTTTTAGGTGCCAGTCATCTTTGAAGCAATGAGCAATGTCAGGATGGATGAAATGGGAAGTCCTGGAGAGATGTCACCACTGGGAATGAGACAGAGGCTTCCATGTAGAGAGGGATGGATATATTTCCTTTAGTAATGTCTAAATGAGAATCTCAGATTCCATTTTTCAGAACAGCATCAGGCAGATTTTGAAGGCTGGTGTTATTTGTCAGAAAAGGCTCACACCTCTTCTTCTGGAGGTGAGCAGACAAGAAACCCTCCTGCAGCCTGTTCCTGCTAATTGTAATATTATTCACATGCTCTTGTAATTATTTCAGGATCTGTTCCAAATATTTTTTAGCTGGAACCTGATGATAATGAACTTCCAAGGGCTGTTTTCCTCCAGCTTGCAGTGTCATGCTAAATGGACTGCAACAAGAAGTGTTGCTGTGCCTGGGCTGTGCTGGAGCCAGATCATAATTTGCAAATGTGTTTTTTGGGAGCTGCTGATATTTCTCACCACCTCCTTGCAGAGTGAGCAGAACACTTCCCACTGCTGCAGTCAGAGTGAGAACTTTGCAGGCTGATCCTCCTGACAGTGACCAGCAAAGCACAAAGCAAGGCTTGAAAAGGGGCTGGGCAGCCTGGGGTGGTGCAGCTCCCTTTGTTCTCTGGCAGCCCCTCAGAAGGCACCTGGTACTTTGGAAGGACACAATTTCTGCCTTCTAACAAGTCAGCTCCCCCTTTGGTATCTCAGTTTCCCCAGAGAAAGTGTCTCCAGAGCCAGCAGTTGTGTAATCTCAATATTCCTGCATTATTTAATGCTTGCCTAGCCACCTGTGTCTGTATATACATTTTTTTCCCCAACAGTTTCCCTCTGTTGGCTAAAATGGAGGCAGAAATGCAGATGGAGTCCAGGAGCCAAACTGGGAGCTGGAGCTGCCCTGCTGCAGCCAGGGCAGGGCAAGGCAGAGCTCAGGGATGCTCAGGGGTGCTCAGGAATTTTCAGGGATGCTCAGGATGCTCAAGTGGTGCTCAGGGGTGCTCTGGGATCCTTAGGGATGCTCAGGAATTTTCAGGGGTGCTCAGGAATTTTCTGGGATGCTCAGGTGATGCTCAGGGGTGATCAGGAATTTTCAGGGATGCTCAGGGGTGATCAGGGATGCTCAGGGATGCTCAGGGATATGCAGGAATTTTCAGGGGTGCTCAGGGATGCTCAGGGATATGCAGGAATTTTCAGGGATGCTCAGGTGATGCTCAGGGATTCTCAATGATGCTCAGGTGATGCTCAGGGGTGATCAGGAATTCTCAGGGATGCTCAGGGGTGATCAGGGATGCTCAGGTGATGCTCAGGGATATGCGGGAATTTTCAGGGATGCTCAGGGGTGATCAGGGATGCTCAGGGATATGCAGGAATTTTCAGGGATGCTCAGGATGCTCAGCCCCAGCTCCTCAGGACCAGGACACAGAGGATGCCCAGGCTGTGCTTCCCCACGGGTTCAATTGGCAGCACTGCAGGAGCTCAGGTTTCTGCAAGGATGAGGAGGATCCTGGGAGCCATCTGCACAGGAGCATCCCAAATTCATGTGGAGGCAGTGCAGTTAGCTGGAATGTTGTTATTTTGGTCGTGTTGAGGTGGTTGAAATCTTGCACATTTCCCAAAAAAAAAAATGAAATGGAGCCAGCCACACACACAAGAAAACAACTTGATTTAGTCTGGTGATATTTGCAAAGTAATAAAAGCAGCACATTCCTAGGTGAGGCGATATAATTAACATATTCTTTCTGTGTGAGGACAGTGTGGTTTTTTTCTTGTAATGATTTGGGCTGCTTGATGGCAAAATTAGAAGAGGAAGGTTTATTCTTGTTCTTCAAGGGCAGCAATCTGCTAGAGTGAAACCATGCCATCATTTTTTTTCTCCCCCTTATCAGACATTTTATTGTTCAAGAAAAAACGTTTTGGGGGAAAAACAAAGCGTAACATGGGGTGGATGAACGATGTGCCTGCTGTTTGTGAGATAAACACCAAACAGACAGAATGGGAATTACAGGCTCTCATCACAAGTGTCATTTTTTTTACAGCAGTGGAAATGTTCTCAGCACCACAATAGAAATTCCTAATGTCAGATATTAGAACACTCCCTCAATAATAAATTCCAGTGACTTTAGAGCAGTTGTGATGGCTCTCAGCATGTGGGCCACAAATGCTCTTTATTGTCACTAACAGCATCTGCCCATGAGTGTCCTGGGGGTGCTCCCTGCAATGGAGCCCTGCTTTGGGATCCACCCTCCTGGATTTCCAGTTTCCCCCAGGAAAAGCAGATTGACAGCTCCTGTTTTCAGCGCTGCTCTATTCTTGGAGAGGAGCTACATGAGGAGGAGGAGGAGTCGTCGCAGAGACTCTGCCAGCAAATGCCAGATCCTCTTCTGGGTCACGAATTCTCGTCACCTTGGCTATTAATAGGATGTGCCAAGGACTCTTCCCGAGTTCCCTTGCCTGCAGTCACTCACAGGGGTGACAGAGGCACAAAGAGCTGAGCATCTGTGACCCACATGCTGGGGAGGAGAGGGATGAGGACACTGAGCTGGAGTCAGGGGCTCCGTGGGCTGGGCAGGAATGTTCCTGGATTGGCAGGAATGTTCCTGGATGGGCAGGAATGTTCCTGGATGGGCTGAAATGTTCCTGGATGGGCTGAAATGTTCCTGGATGGGCAGGAATGTCCTGCAGTGCTCTGGGAGTCAGTGGGGAAGTGTGATGGTGTTTGTAGGGGTCTCAGGATGAGAGAAGAGATGAGAATGTTGACTCCATGTTTCACAAGGCTGATTTATTATTTTATGATATATATTATATTAAAACTACACTAAAAGAATAGAAGAAAGGATTTCATCAGAAAGCTGGCTAAGAATAGAAAAGGAAGGAATGATAACAAAGGTATGTGACTGATCCAGACAGTCCGGACAGCTGACTGTGATTGGCCATTAATCAGAAACAACCACATGAGCCCAATCCCAGATGCACCTGTTGCATCCCACAGCAGCAGATAATCAATGTTTACATTTTGTTCCTGAGGCCTCTCAGCTTCTCAGGAGGAAAAATCCCAAGAAAAGGTATTGGAATAAGAATCCCAATATGTGGATTTTTATAAACGATGTCTGTGCCAGGGAAGGGCTGCAGGTGGGATCTCTGCAAGGCTCTGGGGTTATCTCAGCCACCCCGTGCTGCTCTCACACCCCTCTGTGCTGTGGCTCCATCCCCTCCCCTCCCTGCAGATGTTCAAGGACAGGAAAAAGCAAGAGGCAGCAATTACTAAAAATTAACAGAAAGAAGGGAAAATCTGGTTGGGCCCCAGGAAAACGCCAGCTATAAGAGATTTATTGCTTTGATGCTTTTGGGTTTTTTTTTTAATGGTGTCATTGGGCAAACATAACATCTGGGTGCTGAGCAAGGGGACGGAGCCGTCACTGTGTTCTGCCCTTTCAGACTGTGGAATAACCAAGGCTGTGATCTCTCACCCTTGGCACCAGCAGCATTTCCCAGCCCTGCTGACCATGGCAGAGCTCCAGGGTCAGGATGGGATTGCCCTGGTGCAATAAAGGAACAGGGACACAGCAACTCAGTAATCCTGCTGATCCACCTTGGGATGCTCAGGATGGGACTGCCCTGGTGCAATAAAGGAACAGGGACACAGCAACTCAAAAATCCTGCTGATCCACCTTGGAACACCCTGCCTGCCCCTCCCCAGCAGCAAAAATGAGCAGTCCTGCAGATTTATTGATTCCTCCCTGGCAAACACCACCTCAAACACGGAATAAAGTGTGCCCGTGGATGGCAGCATATAACAGTGAGCTTTTAAATTAAATGCTAAAGAAACAAATGAATAATTAGCAGATAGATAATGTGAATTAGCCCTTGTGTTATACATTAAATTCTGTTCCAGTTATTGGGCTGTGGTGCTCTGTTGCAAAGTGCTAAGCTGAAATCCATGCCCTAATTATTTGCAGTGATGTGAGTGTCTCAGCTTTTGTACTAAATGAATGTAGGTGAAGATAAAAACGTATTACAAAAAGCCAGGATTCTAATGTAAGATAGGCCAGTGCTAATTACTGGCTAATCATTGTGTTAGAGTAATTATATTATGTGCTTTCAAAGCCTTGGTTAGTGCCAAGCTGAACGCTAGCATATAATTTGTCAGAGAGGAGTTAATTTTTCTTGTTACCATAACAAGAGAGCATTTTCCCTTTTCTCCTCAATATTTTTCAGGAGTGTATGATTTCCCCACCATTCTGCAGGTTTTCCCTCTCTGGTTAGTGTTGGGGAGCTGCTGAACAAAGGCTTTGGGTCTGGTTTAGGGCAGGTTTATCCTCTCTGCACTAATGGGAGCGAGCACGCCCAGCTCCTGTGGCTGATCACTGCAGTGACGGGATCATTACAGCTTTCCAACGTTATTATTTTCACTTCTGGCCTCCTTGCTGGAGCCAGAGCCTTTCTCAGGCAGGTACAATGGCAAGGAGTCCATTTTTTAGCCTGGAAACCTCCCAGGCCTTCTCTTGTCCCGTGTTTAAAACACACCCAGCATCCTTAAATACCCCAGATAAAAACAGTCAGGAGAGCTGACAGCACTGCAAGTCAACCCAGTGTTTTTAAATAACTGTTTACCATGCTAGCAATTATGGGAAGATGGATGGTTTGAATCTCTAGAGCAAGCAAATAGTTGGAAATAGCTATATTCTGTGCTTAACTTCTGGTCCCATTATTCCACAGACATGTGGAATATATCATTAATTTTAAAGAGGGAAATAAAACCAAATTGAAGGGCCTAGATTCAAAGGCAGCACCTAAGCATCACCATTTATTCTCTCTGTAATGGCTCGAAAATCTGTGTTGAGCTTCCTATGACAGAGCTGGCACAAGAGTGCTTCCAATTAAATACAGAATTTGTATGGATCAAATTTAGAAACTTTTACTAGTGGAAGGTGCCTGTTAAACTTTGTGGGGACAAATGGTTCTTGGATCCCTAAAAGTTACACCATGTCTGCTTTTTCTATATTTATACAGGCAGTTCTTTCTGTCTGGCTCACCTAATATAAAACCTTTTTTTTTTCTTCTTATTCAAAAATAATGATTTGATTTAGTTTAATTTATTTCCTGTAAAATCCTTCTGTCTTTGACACACTGAATCCCGTTCCTGATTTAGACTCTGTGATCCTGCAGACATGGCTGGGCTTGGTACATTTTTTTCCAGCTACCGCTATGTCTGAAAAGCAGCTTTTTTCTGCAGATTTTGGAGCAGGTTTTTTGCATGTTGTTCATGATGTCTAATTGGAAATAACCTTCAAAGCAGCTCAGTATCTGGCATTTCTTGATGAGGAGCTGGTCCCTTATTGCAGCAGCTGAAAGGATGCAGAGCCCTTTGAGGATGCTGGCCCAGCTGTGGGTGCTGCTCACATTTCAGGTCGGGTTTGTTGTTCTGCAGGCTGCAGCAGGAGATAATTGGGATAATTACCTGTCCCTGGTGCTAAAAATGAGGGAGAAGCTGCTTGGCCACCTCAGTGTCCCCTGGTGAGCTCGGTGTCACCTGGAGCTGCCTGCCTTGGGGTGGCCAAGGAGCACTGGGACAAAGAGGGTCATAGCACAGCACAAAAGGGAATAATTATAGGAATTAGATCTCATTAATTTGTCAGGGTGAAGGGAAAAAGGCAGGATTTGTGTCCAGACAGGCTGATGGAGCAGCCAGGAGCTGTTATGGAGAACTCTGCAGCTTGATTGACCTTTATCCACTCACAGTGATGGATTCCTTTGGATCTGGAATGGTCTGGGTTTTGTGGAGGAAGCTGCTCTCCAGGCTCTGAGTGCAGAGGTGATGGGTATTGGGAAGTTATGGTAAATATTGTACAGGTAGTTTTTAGTATAAGAAGATAACACTGCCCTGGGGGCGGGCACAGTGCCTGGACTGTCCTGCTGAACAGACCTTGGCTGGGCAGGAGGAAGAATTTTACAGATAAGGAACAGTAAACAACCTTGAGACTGAGAAATGAAGAGCTCTGAATCCTGTGAGTGCCAGACTGGGGAACAGAGATTTTCTAACTTACCTCAGGGTCACTCTGACAGCAGAGACCCTGAGAAGACACCACAAAGTTTCTGCAGGGACATCAGAGCCAGCCCCGCTGCTGTGGGAGTGCGTGCCGAGCCTCAGGGGCTGAATTGGATTTTTTAAGGGGCAAACCCTCCCCGTTAGGTGTGCGGCCCCATCAGCTCCCACTCAGCCCTGCAGTGCTGCCTGCCTGCAGCCGATTGCAGAAACCCCAGCAAAAGCTGAGGAGACACAGGCAGGCCCTGGGCCAGGCTGGAGCCCTGACCTGCTGCGAGTGCTCAGAGCATCCTTCCCTCTCAGCTTCCTTCGCCTGCCCTGCAGTGTTTGCCTGCTGGATTGCCAGGCCCTGCAGGGCAAGGATTGGCTCTCAAAATGTTTGCTCTGCCTTTCATAACAGAGCCTGGCTCTCAGGTGCTGCTATTAATCATGAATTATGGATTAATGGTAATGCTGGGCAGCCAGCTCCCAAAGCCTGGGGATAGCTGGCAGGGATGAGGCTTGCAGGTTGTGTTTTACAGGTGTGGGCTGGGGGAATTTGGGGCAGGAACGGCACAGGGGGAAGGCAGGAAAAGGTGATGTTTATTTATATATATTTATATATAAAAATATATATTATATATTTATATATTATATATTTATATATATTTATATATTATATAATATATAAATATATTTATAAATATATATTTGTATATTTATCTATTTATAAATATATATTTGTATATTTATCTATATATAAATATATATTATATTAATATATTATAATATATATTTATTTATATATAAATATATATTTATATAAAATAAATATATATTATATAATGATATCTATAATTTATATATTATATATTTGTATATTATTCATATATTATATATCGTACATTATTATAAATTATATTATTATATATTTTTATTTTTATTTATTTTTATTTCTTTTGTAATTACATTATAAATTATTGTTATTATATATTACTATATATTTATATATTCGTTTATTCATGTTTATTTAGGCAGGTTTTTTTGCTCTGTGACCTGAGGAGGGATGGG
This sequence comes from Zonotrichia albicollis, assembly GCF_047830755.1. Lineage (NCBI taxonomy): Eukaryota > Metazoa > Chordata > Aves > Passeriformes > Passerellidae > Zonotrichia > Zonotrichia albicollis. The sequence goes on from NC_133836.1 coordinate 1,324,743, forward strand.
AGATCAGTTAATCCATTGTGCAAGGTCATTTTAACAGTGATGGAGGAGTGGTAGAGAGAAGGTGAGAACTTGGAGAATCTGCTCCTGTGGGTCTGCTGTGGGCAAACGGGGCAGGAGGGGCACAGAAATTCCTCTGGCACAGATGGGAAACTCTGGGGGAAGACAAAAATGCAGATTAGTGTCTGGAGACTGTCACAGATACTGAAATAAGGGGAGAGAGAGGACACAAAACACAGGGGGAAAGGAAAGGAAGGAAAAAGAAAAAGAAAGGAAAGAAAAGGAAAAAGAGAAGGAAAAGGGAAGGAAAAAGAAAGGAAAGAGAAAAGGAAAAAGAGAAGGAAAAGGGAAGGAAAAAGAAAGGAAAGAGAAAAGGAAAAAGAGAAGGAAAGGGAAACCTGCTCCCTGCTGTAATCCCTGAGCTCCGTGGGTAACTGCACCAGGATTCTGGTTTGGGTTTCCCATGGAATGAATTGAAATATCCCAAACACCGCTCCCCCGGAGCCGTGCCCCGGCCGGCGCTGCAGCCAGCGGATGGCACTGTTGCTGCAAGGAAACTTGGGGAAAAAAAAGGAAAAAAAATAAATAAAAAAATTAAAAAGGCATTTAACACTCCAGAACTGTTTGGATGGAAGTTTTCCATTGAAAGCGGTTTTGCCGAAGTGGAAACGTTTCACGGCACATGTCTGTTCTCCATGAATATTTAATGGAGAAAAATGTAAATTAATCAGTTTGACTTTATAATTGCAGCATAGCTTGCTTTTCCTTATTGTACTCAATTGCTTTATTAATTTATATGGCTACACAATTCCAATATAACTCTTAATTTTATGGAGTTGGTTTTGTTTTTTTTTTTATCCTAGCAATTCAAAATCTCAAAAAATAAAATGGAATGAAAACATAATTTTGAAATTTTTCAAAAATAGTAATACTAACAACTTTAAACTGAAAAACATCATATTTGATGCTCAATGTGAGACAAAAATACACTTCTGAATTGCTGAATTTTGTATGGGCTGGGTGATCTGGGTTTGCATTGGCTCTGAATGGCTCTTCTTGCCCAAAGAAAGCGCTTGAGGAGCGGTTTGGTGGCGCCATGAGTGGCACTGCTGCCCTCAGGGATGCAGGGCTGTGCTCCCGTTCCTGTGAGAACCCTGCAGGCAGCCCTGCCATCAGGAGCAGCACATCCTCCCTTGTTTTCGCCCTGTTTGTGTCTGACACAGCTCCTTTGGAGGCTCTGCCAGCCCCAAACTGCTCTGCAGAGCCCCAGATGAGGGAGAGGAGCTCTCACTGTAATATTAATAACCGAGGGGGCCTTTAGCCTTTAATAATTAACACAGTGCTCACTGTGGCTGGATGTTCCTTTCCCTGCTTCCATTTCCAGCCCCATTTGGCCCAGGCCCAGCTGAGGGAAGGGCTGAGCAGCACTGTCCTAACAGAGAGCCAGAGCTGGGAGAAATTGCTCTCCTTTGGCCTCACAGTACATCAAATAAAGCTTTGGGCTCCAGCACTGGAGGAGCCAAAGCATCAGGTGCTACAGAAGAATAAACCTTGTGTCCCCAGGGACTGCTGTGGCACCAGAGGCAGCTCCTGCAGCCTGCTGGCCAACAGCCCCACCTCTCAAAGGTAAAATGAGAGTTCCTTCAGGAGGTGACAGCTGCTCACATCCTTGCCATCCTCGCCAGTGCTGAGCTGAGGGGGAGGCTCCTGCTCCTATTTTCTGTCTGAAATAGAGTTGCCAGTGCAGCTCTAACGAGACGTTTAGCATTTGGGAAAGCTGCTGTGATCTCTGCACGGTGGTTTCCGAGCCCGGGATGGATGTTGTGAGTGCTGTGCTGCAGCTCGGTGCTGTTGTGGCAGCGTTCTGCTCCCGCAGGAGCACAGGGGCCAGTGCAGAGGCGCAGCCCCAGCGCTGCTCCCAACCTGCCCCAAAGGGCCCTTGTGCAACCAAGGGGAAGGGAACCAGCCAATTCCAAATCCTGGTTACCTAGCAGCTGCGGGATGGAGCTGCCATGGGCTCTGCCTTGCTTGTATAATCCTCCTTTTCCTTTTCCTTTTCCTTTTCCTTTTCCTTTTCCTTTTCCTTTTCCTTTTCCTTTTCCTTTTCCTTCCCCTTCTCTTTCCCCTTCCCTTTCCCCTTCCCTTTCCCCTTTCCCCTTTCCCTTCCTTTCTCCTTTCCTTTCCCTTTCCCTTTCCCTTTCCTTTCTCCTTTCCCTTTCTCCTTTCCCTTTCTCCTTTCCCTTTCCCTTTCCCTTTCCCTTTCCCTTTCCCTTTCCCTTTTCCTTTCCTTTCCTTTCCTTTCCTTTCCTTTCCTTTCCTTTCCTTTCCTTTCCTTTCCTTTCCTTTCCTTTCCTTTCCTTTCCTTTCCTTTCCTTTCCTTTCCTTTCCTTTCCTTTCCTTTCCTTTCCTTTCCTTTCCTTTCCTTTCCTTTCCTTTCCTTCCCTCCCCTTCCCCTTCCCCTTCCCCTTCCCCTTCCCCTTCCCCTTCCCCTTCCCCTTCCCCTTCCCCTTCCCCTTCCCCTTCCCCTTCCCCTTCCCCTTCCCCTTCCCCTTCCCCTTCCCCTTTCCTGTCTTTGCCATTGCTCTGCTCTTTTCCAGCTGCCTGTCAGCTGGAAAATCAATGAGCCCCTCGGGGGATTTCCTGATTTTCAGATTGTTTTCTCAGCACTCAAATAGGAGGAGTTGTGAGTTGGGAACAGAGTAGGGACAGGAGTGAGAAATTCTGGATTTTGAGGGGCTGTAAATGGGATTTTCACCTGGCTGCAAGGGGGAAGTGGAATTTCCCTTCCTTGCCAAGCTTGGAATTTCCAGCCAAAAGCTGTAATCAGGTATTTTCTCGCTGTTATTGAGATTTTAGTTGTGTTTTTATAGATAAATGTCTGTGTTTCATGGCCATGCTGTCTCAGTTTGCCTGCAGGGTTTGCTCAGGGTCAGGCTGTGCCTCCCCCCAGGATCCCTGCTCAGACCAGACCTGGGAAATGAATTGTGTTTGCCAAATGTCCTGAAAGATTTGGGCTGGGAGAGCAGCAAAAAAAAAGCAAACAAACCACAGTTCTCAAAGGCATAATTGCAGCATTTCAGAATTAACATATACCTCATTTTGGTGGCTCAGTTCTTCAGTGAGAAAACAGCATTTTCTGCAAAAATGTTGCTTGGAACTGAAATTTCCATTGGAAATCTGGCTCTGATGGAAAAATCTCTGATGGATCTGTGCTTGCTCCCTCTCTGTGTTTCTTAAACAAGAACTGAAATTCCTACCAGTTTCAACAACACAGAGTGCTGCTGGCTGCCTCAATCTATAAATATAAATTAGAAGTACAATTGCAATCCCAGTTCTGTTCTCTGGAAATATATAAACCACTAGAATGGATGAAAATGAAGAATTTGTAAAGAGTTAAGCTTTGAGGATGATCTGACGATTCCAAGAGGACATTAAACATTTTTAGCACTTGTACAAGAAGTCAAAAGAAAAGTTTTGGAGATGTAACAGAGCTCAGAGGTCTCCAGGCTGTTTCACCTTGCAGATCCCCCCTGCTCCTCCCACCTCTGACATCCCAGACAGGCAGAAACTGCAATTTATTCCCAGAATGAACCAAATCCCTTGGAATATTTCAGCTGCAGAAATCCTGGTTTCTCTCTGGGAGCGTGGGCAGCAAAGCTCCAGTCCCTGCTTTTCTGTCCAGGTTCATTTTTATCTCAGGTTTCAGTTTTCTGTGATGTTCACAGCCCCAGGAAAGGGAAAATCAGGTGAGCTTTTGTTCCATGCATTGTACCAGAAATCCCAGCCTAAAACTCATCAAAACCAGCCTTTTGTTTCTGAAAATGCTTTTTGTAAGAAAATGCTCAACCAGCTTCACTCTGGGTACTGTGGCACTAACTGTAAATAATAATTATGAAGAGAGGATTTAAAAAACCTTCACAGGTTCTGATTGGGATAAAGGCCTGGATTAAACCTGCCTGAAACACTGGAAAACAGCAGTTAAATCCTCTGATATGCTTTGTTATGTCTGTTTCCTGCCCATGAAAACCCTGGAAAAGAAGGGAATTAGCAGGAAATGCAAAATGCAGAGGGGGAAATTGCTCTTTAGGAGAAATTTGAAATTCTGACACCAAATTTGGTGAGAGCAGAGCTTCTTTAACTTTGAGATGTGGGGCATGAGATGTTTTGCCTCAATTTTCATCCCCAGCTTGTCAAAAGCCACAGAAAGGTGCAGGTCACCCCCATGGAAAGCCAGGAGACATTTTAAGATAATCAAAGAAGAATAATCCATGAACAACTCCCAGAAAAATGCTCAGGAGGAGGAGAGTTCATTTTTTAAACTGATCTCCCTGCAGAATCCTGCTCCCACCTTATCAATATTTTAGGAAAGAAAGAGAAACCTCGTGCAGCTGCAGAAGCAATTTGGAGGGATTAAAAATTTATCCTGTTTGGAGCAAAGCTTTCAGCAGGTGCTGGAATCACTTAATCACAGGTGGGTGACCTGCAAGCTCCCCTTCCCATGGCTGGGGCTGGAGTGGAAATCCTGGGAATTCTCCTGTAGGAATTCCTGCCACACTGGGGCACACACGGGGCCTAGAAAAGCAAAATAATCACATCTAGAATGGAAAAGTGACATTTTTTCTGCTGGTTTCTTTCATGGAGTCAAGCAGGTTATATCAGGCTTTGCATTTGGCTCAGTAATTAAACTGGCTGATTAACATCAGCTGAAACTCAGAATTTGGGCTCTGCAGGAAGTTTGCACAATTCCACATTGTTTTTTCACTCGAAAGTAGAAGGAGCCATGTGGATTAGAAATTTCCCAAACATCCCCCTCACCAAGAATTTTATTGAAGAAAAAGGAAAATAGGAAACCTCCAGCTGACACACAGAAATCAAACCAAAACTTTCATTCCTAAAAGCCTTTAAAACATATGGGTTTTGTTTTTCTCCATTGCTAAAGGAAACCTAATTAAAACATTTCCTTTATTGTGTTTTTCGGTGGAATTTCACTGTGATTATGATGTTGGATGGAACATTTTGCTGAAGCAAACCAGGTGTGGAGACACCACCTGGGAGCTGGGGAGGCTTTTTTCCTAAATTTCCTAAATTTCCCCAATTTCCTTGGTGTGTTTGGCACTGGGACAGCTGGGTGTCTTTCCTACCGGAGGATTCCAACACTGGAGCTCAGTGCTGGGCAGGTTCCCTCAGCATTTGTCACAGGTAATTCTGGCAGTCTATTCCTGGCTGAACTGTCAATAATTGCTGCCAGGATGCCATGGTGGTGCTGATGAATATTTCTCCAACAGAAGAGAAACAGCATGTTGATTCTTGAACCACAGAAAGCTATAATTGTCATTTAAAATCTGGCACGTTGGTTAAAATACTGAATTCTTTATCTTTCAGAATCTTATAATTATACATCCAAACCATCACTCTGAATACATTTGCAAGTGTTGTTCCATTTTTAAGATCTTCCCCAATTTGAATATCAAGGCCTGAGAGAAAAATGAAATTAAAAAATCCTACCTGCACAGAAAGCAAAGCCCATTCTGTTTCACAGCTATTCATTCCTGTTATAGTTACAGGGGAAAAAAAAAAAGAGTTATAAAATTATAACACTTATTTGAAATGTCTTTTCTCACACAATAGCAAATGTTCCTGCTCCTCCTCTCACTATAAAACCACCATATCAAATACCTTTTTCCCTGAAATTACAGAAGTGCTGGGGAAAAAAAACCCACAGAATATTAAAACTTCTCAGCTTCAGAGATGCCAAACTGTTATCAAGGACTGTGAGAGGGGATAAATGTTCAGAAATATTGAAAGGAGGGGGGAAACCCCAAGGTTTGACATGAACAGGATGAGACCAGCCCAGGATTTCAGCAGAGCGAGGATCAGGCTCTCATTGCCTCTGACACGGATCAGACTGAGCTTTGGCCTGGCTGTTGTTATGGGGAGTAGGAATAATAACCCCAGGAGCAGGGGCTGTGTGGGACACGTACATTCCATCCCTGAATTAGCTCATTGAGCTCTGAAAGGGAGCAGAGCTGCTGGAAATGCAGAATTTTGAACATCTGGGGGCTGAAAGATCTCCCTGGTGCTGATCCCAACAGGGATGCTCTGCCAGCAGCAAAGGAAGGAACCAGACTTTGCTCTGCTCCAGAAAATGTTGGGCCTCCAGGTTTAAAATGGAATTACAGGCATGGAAGGTGGTGTCAGAACTTGAAGATTCATGAAATAATTGAAATAATTTCCAGTGATTTCCAATGGCAGCTGGGAGCCAAAGAGCAGTGGGGAGAGGACCTGCAGATGTTCTTTCAGGTCTTTTTCCTGAGCTGATTCCTGGCTCCATGGGTTATCCATAACCCAGTGGTTAAAAGGTGACAGCCAAAACGTGTTGGGTACCTCTTATAGTGGTAAATAATTGAGACTCTGGTGAGTATTTGCATCTTAAATCAAAAATTTCTGGTTTTGAGATGCTTCCTCAGTGCAGTAATGCTTTGGTGATGCTGAGTTAATTAATAATAACATATATTCAGTGACTGTATTCAGTGACTGTATTCAGTGACTCTTGAGCAAGGAAATACATGGAATTCTGTCCCCTGAAGGGAATTTATGGAATTCTGTCCCCTGAAGGAAATTTGTGGAATTCTGTCCCTTGAAGGGAATTTGTGGAATTCTGTCCCTTGAAGGGAATGAATGGAATTCTGTCCCCTGAAGGAAATTAATGGAATTCTGTCCCTTGAAGGGAATTTGTGGAATCCTGTCCCCTGCAGTTCTCCCTTGCTGCCTGTGCCCTGTGCCCTGGCAAACCCAATTTTTGGGCAGCTGGAGGAGGAAAAGCCAAAGCATCACCACACTTTTTAAAGAGCAATTGTTTCCCAGTGCATGGGAGCAGTTTGTGGAAAGGAGCTGAGCTGGAATTTCCCGCAGTGACATGCTTGATTGCTGGGGAGAGGAGATGTAATGATTTTGGACAGCAACTGTCAGGGTTAAGAAAGTTATTTGTTCCATTGGTTTATGGCACAGACTAGTAGTATTTTATTGTCAAACAGAATTAGTTTTATATCAAGAAGAGTGATTACTTGGGTTCACTGTGTTTGAGATTAAACTTGATGATTTCATGTCCATTATTGATTTAGGCTTTACATTCAGAGGAGCAGCAGTTTATATTTTACTTAAGGGGATTTGATCACAGCAGATGGAATCTTCAATGGTTTCTGCAAATAAATTAGTAAAGTTGCTGTGCCTTTTACAGTAACTGCAGAGGGAAAGTGAAAGGGGGTTTAGCTCAACTACAAAAGTGCCAAAAGAAGATGATGGCAAAAATGCTGGTGAGCTTTTGCAGGGTGCAGGGGATGTGGTGGCACCTCAGAATGGGGAGCAGAAAAGCAGGAGCTCAGCCAGTGGCACAGGGATCCAGGACTGCCAAAGCCTCAGTGCACTTCACCTCCTCTAATTTATCCTGAAATCCCACCCAGGGAGAGAGGGACATCCAAGGGACATTCCAGGGTCAGAGCAGGGCCAGATGTGGGTGGGACCTTGGCAGCTTCACCCCCCAGCTGCCCCAAACCCCTCAAATGGCCCAAAATGGTGCTGGGCTGGGCCTCAGGGCTGGGCCTCAGGGCTGTGCTGGGCTGGGCCTCAGGGCCGTGCTCAGCTCCCAGCATTCTCCTGCCTCCATCCAGGCCTGGACATGGCCTGTTTCTGTGGGATGGTGATTTAGGAACAAATCTTGTTTGTGTTCTGCTCCCTGCCCAGCGTGAGGGCACAAACAGCCCCCGAGCAGGGTTAACCACCCCCAGTGCCAGGATGGATGGCAGGGGTGCTGCCAGGCTCAGGTAATGATGTTTTCCCTCCTGTAGCTGGGGTCACTCCCAGCCCTCGGCTCTGTGCAGGGTTTGGTTCATTAGGGACACCAAAGCCCAGCTCTGCTGCTCTGCACAGTCCCTGAGGCTCAGCTGGTCACTGCCTCATTTTTCCTCACTTTCAATCAGTGCCCTTTGCCTCTTTTGCTGAGAGACAGGAGGCAAACCTGGCTCCATTTCCCTCCCTGCCTGCCCTGCAGCGGCCACAGACCCTGCTAAGGTTTCTCTGGGATCCTGGGGCTCAGCAGAGCAGCTCTGAGCCCCCTGCCCATGCCAGGGCTGCAGTGCTGGGGCACCCCCTGGCCAGGGAATGGCTCTGGGGCACCCAGGGCTGGAGCAGATCCCCAGGTGTTCCTCCTCATGTTTTCTCTCTCTCCAGGGCTAAGCAGCTTTTCCAGCCTTTAGAGAGGTGTCTCCATTCCAGCAGAGAGAGAACACATGAGGAGGAGGCAGATGTATGGCTTTGAAACCAACAGACACATGCACTGAGATGCTGTTAAAAAGCTGCTGCCAAGAGCATTTTTTTGGGGTTTTATTATTTGTTGCTAATATGGGAGTTTGTTTGTCATTCGAGTTTCTCTGTCCAGTGAACTGGCTCGTATTGGATGGCTCACTAAGCTGTGGAAATGACAGAGCATGTGTTTCCTAATGCAGGGGGATGGACAAGGGCCCTTTTCTGCTGGAAAGAGAACAAAGCTGCTGCTGCAGGGTGGGTGAGGTGAGTGCTGCTCAGGGTGGGCACAAAGGGAGTGCCAGGGGTCTGTCCTTGCTCTGAGAGCCTCTTGCTGCAGTGCTGGATCCAAACCCTGATCCAAGCTGTGCCACCTGAGGGGCAGCACAGGCCACCAAACGTTGGGGATGCTCTGGGGGACCTTACCTGGGGGTGTTCAGGGAGGTTTAACCTGCTCCCCAATCTCAGGATTTGTTAAACGGATTTATGGGTGCTGTAGAATATGTCACAGGATGATTTAACCTGCTCCCCACTCTCAGGATTTGTTAAAGGGATTTGGGTGCTGTAGAATATGTCACAGGGAGGTTTAACCGGCTCCCCACTCTCAGGATTTGTTAAAGGGATTTGGGTGCTGTAGGACCCTCCTGATTAAAAAAAAAAATCCCTACAGATAATTCCATGGTATAAAGTGTGCATTCTGCTCTGCCTACCACAGGTTTAAATTGGAGGATTAAAAATATCCATTCTTCATTTCCAGTAAATCCTAAGCTGCTTATTTGGGTTTTGTACCATCAGATCCCATTGTTTTTTAAATAGACTAACCCAAGATTATCAGGAGGAAGGAGACAAGCCTTCATCTGCACTGCTTTAGAAATCCTGATGCTCTGATGCTGATACATACGGTTTTGGGAGCATGCTGCCCTCTGAGAGCTGCAGAACAGGTCTAAAACATCCCCAGCTCACTTTATTTCTGAAGCCAGCTGCCTCTCAATGAGACAGCTCAATTGCATTCCCTCAGTGACCAACGCTGCAGAACCTGCCCAGGTGGGGCTCTGGGACAGGAAAAGGAATGCAGAGGCTGCTGAGGGATGGGTGTCCCAGTAATGGCCAAACTGCCAGGACACAAAAATGTCATTTATAAAATCCATTTATTATTTCAGGGTTTGGAACACCAAAGGGGACCAAGTGGAATCTTTGCCCAGAGCACAGCACAGAGCTGGTTCTCTGAGGCACTTCCTAAATCACACTTTTCAATCCATTTGTCCAATTGACTTCATACAAACCCACATTTCAATGCATTAGAAATTACAATGGTGCTCATTAAATCATCCAGGTGGTGTTAAATTGCTGCCATTAGTGGGACAGCCAGACCCCAGGTGTGAGCAGCTGAGAGCAGCAGGAGCATCCTGGGGCTGATTCCCTGGAGCAGCCCCAGCTCCTGAGCCTTCAGGGGGCTCTGGGTTTCTGGCTCTGCCAGAATTTCCAACCCCTGCAGCAAAATCCTGAGGCTCAAATTCCCTTTTTTAGCATTAGCCAGATGCTTTCCTGCAGCTCCCATGAGGAGCTCAGTGGTCACTCCAGAATTTTGAGGCTCTTGGAGTCTAAAGGGAGCTTCAGAGGATTCAGAGGACTGAATACAACTTCTGTGGTGGTTCCCACTGGAGAGCTCAAGGACAGGTTTGGTTTGTGCCTTTTTCCCTTAAATCTGAATGTGCTCTTTGCAAGGCTCTGCTCATGTGGGAGGCTCACTCCTGGGGCAGGGGACAAACCCTGGGCTGGGCAATGCAGGGATTTGTGCTGCTTTGGGGAAGGGGAAATGAGAAATCCTCACTGCTGGTTCTGCTCACCTGGCAGGGGCACATCACCCTCAGCCCAGCCAGCAGCTCACCCTGACCAGCACCAACACCAAATGGTTTTTAAAAAAAAAACAACCACATGAACATTTTTTTTATTTCTCCAGCAAAATCTGTGTCTTTCAGTCTTTCATTTGCTTCTCTTCTGAAGACTCAAGTCTTTATTTCAGACATCTGCCTATAGAAAATAAGTATTTTTTTAAAGGGCACATTAAAAGATGAAAACTGAAGCTTGAATAACTTAATCAGCATACAAATTACACAGATATAAAAGTTCTGTTTCATTGTCTTAACTTACAGTTTATTTTGTACAGAATTCATTATGTTATACATCTAAGACTTATTATATTGTATAAATATCTGGGGTGTGATGTATATACATTTCCAGTGTTATCATTCAGCAGTTAATGTATGCAGTTCACAATACACTCCCGTGTATTTCAATGTAGTGCACATGATTTATAATCCATAGAAGAGCACATCTGCTTGGAAAAATCTGCATTTCCTTGGAGGGGTTTTCACCCCACCTTGCCAGACAAGGGTCTCTCCGTTCTCTGATGGACTCTTTGCACTGTCTATGGCTGTAAGGTCTGCTTGTACATTCCCCAGGATGAGTTAAGGACCAGCAGCTCCAAACATGAACGTGGGGGGGTTGGACAGGGGGGCGAGAGTGGGGCAGGGTCCCTAAGGGGTCCCTAAGGGTGGGGAGGGGCACAGGGAGCCCCAAGAGTGGGGCAGGGACCCAAAGGGGTCCCTAAGGGAGGGGAAGGGCACAGGGAGCCCCAAGAGTGGGGCAGGGTCTCTAAGGGGTGAAGAAGGGACACAGGGAGCCCCAAAGGTCCCTATGGGGTGGGGAGGGGGCACAGGGAGACCCAAGAATTGGACAAGGTCCTTAAGGGGTCCCTAAGGGAGGGGAAGGACACAGGGAGCCCCAAGAGTGGGGCAGGGACCCAAAGGGGTCCCTAAGGGTGGGGAAGGGACACAGGGAGCCCCAAGAGTGGGGCAGGGTCTCTAAGGGGTCCCTTGGACATGGGGAAGGGGCACAGGGAGCCCCAAGAACTGGCAGGGACCCTAAGGATGGGGAGGGGGCACAGGGAGCCCTTGCTGGGCACTGTGGGGTGAAGGAAACCAAAGGTTCTGCCCATGGGAACTGGCAGCTCTCCCTTCCCTGTCCTGGGCACACCCTGTCCCTGCTGCCCTGGCCGGGCTGGGGGCTGCCAGCAGCTTTGTTTTCAAAGTTTGCAGCTCCCCGTGTGCCATTAACCCCTCTGTGCCCACAGGGCTGCTCTGGGCTCTCCTGTGGGATGTTCTCACACACCCTGAGGGCAGCAAAGCCCTCTGTGCACCCCCAGCAGTCAGAGATGGCGTTGGTTTGGTATTTTTGAATCACAGGTATTGCTTCCCTAGGCACCTACTGAAGCAGCATTCTAACTCATCTGCTCCTATTTGCAGACAATTCTACTTTCCTGCACACGTACTTACATACATACATTTTGTGCCTTTTGATCACTTGGCTACCATTGCTTTGTTGTCTCAAAAGCAGAGACTCTTTCATCAATGTGTAAATGCTGTTCAGTTAACAGCAAAGTGGAATATTATATATTCCATAAATAAAATATTGTATTTAACAGCAACACTGAAAAATATTTAGGTGAGTGGGAAAATTGGGGGGGAGGAGATGTTTAAAATAATTTAAAATTGAATTTGCTTAAATTTATAGAGTATGCCATAATTTTGAAATTAAAATTTGAGATAATTTAAAAGGAAATTATCAACTCAGAGCTGTTTTGCATCAGATACATTCATGTTGAATAGATTTTCCTTTCATCTTACAAGAAGTAGCATAAAGGCTCAAACCAGGATAAAATAACTCCACTTTATTGGTGTTATCCCAGTTTTACTGAAAATAGAGAGTTCTCTCTTCCCACTTCTTCTCTCTTTTTCTGTATTGCTTTTTTTCCATGGTTGTATTGCCATTTTCCATGTAACAGCTTTCATGTGATGACATGTGATGGAAAAGAAAAAGAAAATTTATGAACCTGCAGACCTTTCTTTTTGTCTCCCTATTGCAAGATTTGAGGATTGGGGTCTTTTTGGGGACAGCTGTCCCCAGTTCCAGTGTTTAACTGGTTCCCAGTTCCACTGTTTAACTGGTTCCCAATTCCACTGTTTAACTGGTTCCCAGTTCCAGTGTTTAACTGGTTCCCAGCAGCAGCTGTGCTCGTCCCTGATGGGCAGGAATTGTCATTTAGCTAGGGCAGAGGAGGACACCACTCTGTGGCTCTAAAAGCAGCCCAAATTGAGCCAAATTTGCAGTCCAAACCCCCCGAGGAGCTGCCCCTCAGTGGCACATGGAACACAGCCCCAGGCACCTGTGACCTCCTGCCCCAGTGGGTTTGGGGTCAGCCACACCCAGGAGCACCAGGAAAGTTCTGGAAAGGCCACAGGTGTCCCCTGGTGGCTCTGGCCCCTCCCTGAGTGCCCAGGCACGAGGGACAGCCAGGGACTGGGCATCAGGGACACCCTAGGGTGTCAGCAGAAGCCCCTGAACTTTGGGATCCTCCAAGGGATTCTCCAGCTGAGAGATGGAGCCTCAGCAGGTCTGGAAGGAAAGGTTTCCATGAGGAAATGGAACCCAAAACAGGAGTGGAAGGAAAGGTTTCCATAAGGAAACAGAACCCAAAGCAGGAGTTGAAAGAAATATTTCCATAAGGTAATGGGACCCAAAGCAGGAGTGGAAGGAAAGGTTCCCATGAGGAAATGGAACCCAAAACAGGGCTGGAAGGAAAGGTTTCCATGAGGAAATGGAACCCAAAACAGGGCTGGAAGGAAAGGTTTCCATGAGGAAATGGAACCCAAAACAGGGCTGGAAGGAAAGGTTTCCATGAGGAAATGGAAACTCAGCAGGGCTGGAAGGAAAGGTTTCCATGAGAAGCCTCAGTGGGAGAGGAAGGAAAGGTTTCCATGAGGAGATGGAATCCAAAACAGGGCTGGAAGGAAAGGTTTCCATGAGGAAATAGAACCTCAGCAGGGCTGGAAGGAAAGGTTTCTATGAGGAGCCTCACAGAAATGGAAGGAAAGGTTCCCATGAGGAAATGGAGCCTCAGTGGGAATGGAAGGAAAGGTTTCCATGAGGAAATGGAGCCTCAGAGGGAGTGGAAGGAAAGGTTCCTATGAGGAAACAGCTCTCTCTGAGGCCACGGCCTCGTGGCTGAGGGAGGCTTTGCTCTTTGGGCTCTTTGCCCTCTGCACCTGCCAGCAGAGCTTGGCTCCTCTGATTCCAAGAGTCAATCAATCTGTGGTCAGTTTGGGTCAGTATATTGGGCAAACAATAGTAAATAGGGGTTTTTGTTCTGCTCTCTGGTTGGGCCAAATAATGCATTGGAAAGAGAAGTTAGATTCTATAAAGGGGTTTTTATGTTGTTAGTGATAAGGATCATTGTAGGAATTCATCTTTCCTTATTTCCTGGATCACTGAAAGGGGAGAGAACATTTGTTAAACAACCCAAGACTTCATCTGACGCACAAGTGCTGAATCCCTTATGAAACAGAAGCATATCTGTGCTCTATTATTTTCTCTCCTCAAAATTAGATTACAACAGATGCCATCTCCTCCCTGTGCAGTTCAGTGCCAGCAAAAGCAAGTCTCTAATCACTTATATAAGCCTGGTGTCCTCACTTCTAGTCTCAGTGTTAAAATTCCTGTATTTTGCAGCAGTTACATTAAATATGTTCCCAGTTGTGGTTAGGACCCAAATGCAGAATTTCCTACAATTTTCTGTTTTTTATATAAATTCAAATCTTGCTTTGATCTGCCTAAAGGATGAGAGCTCCAGTATGTAAGGCAGTTGGAATTTGGCCCGTGGTTATTGCACAGGATCCATCACAAGAACATGTGATTTATTTGGGGGGTTTAAGTATTCTGTAGATTCAGGTTTTTCCTCACTGTAATTTTCAATTTATCTCAGCCATCCTTCAGTAAAAAAATAGATGTGATGCATATGAAATGGCAGCTTTGTTTTCCTTGATAAAATTGGGTAGTCCCTTGTGTGGCTGCAGTCCCAATGTGTCTTTTCTTCCCTTTTTTATGGAAATGGTGTAAAGTTTTTCTCTTTAATGGCTTCATGGCCAGGGATGTTTAGACAAGGCTGCTGAGCATGAACTTCTCTGGCCTGCTGAACTCTATCCCCAATGGATTCATTAGCACAGAGAAACAGTGACTCCAAGCTTTGCTCATTTCCTAGGAAATTTTCCTTCCCACTTTATGCATTCCAGTGCCACGTTTGACTTTCCCACTCAGATAATAACAGGTATTGTCAGCCAAGCTACTGTTTCAGCAAAGCATTTCCCTTTGAAGGATGTGCTGGGTTTTTTTACAGGTTATTTTTTCATATTAGCAATGACAAAAGTGAACCCAGGGCTACTCCTTGATTTTTATTTTCCAGGGTTTATTATTATATTTACAGTTCCCTGTAAGAAGACACAACCCTTTCCCAGTAAGAGTTCTAATTCCTTTCTATGTTTCAAATACTAACGACCCATATGGAAAGGAGGAAGATAATCAGTGATGAAGGAGGTATCTCTGGGGGCTGAAGCAGATGAATAAAAAACTCAAATCATTATAAATATTACTGTACTACACTTTGGTACAACTGAAAAAAAAAAAAAAACCAAACCCCTTCAAAGAAAATATTTAATGTTCCCTAAGTCAAATAAAATTCACAAACAATATAAGAAGAAATTAACCACATGGGGTTTTTTATATCTGTAAAAAATAATAAGACTACTTGGCTGCATTGCACATAGGCAATAAAATGAGATTCATTCCAATCCCTTTTTCCATGAGCCTCCTCTCAGGCTGTGAGCAAGAAATGTCCACTGTGCTTTACAAAGGACGACGACTAGAAAAAATCAATGCAAACAAACATCCCTTTCTTTTCTGATTGACCATTTCTCATGAGAGATGACCAACAAATGGAGTCTCCTCTGAGTCTGAGCGCAGGTGGATCAGCGTTTTGCTAGAACCAGGCAGTACACAGCAACAGCCATCGTGTGTGACACCTCCAACACCTACAGGGAGCTGCTTTAGGGGCACATCCTGGTTTGTGGTGAAACAGGATTAACTCAGCCAGCCTCTTGGACCTGCTCTCTGCCATCAGGTTATCATCTCAGGACCTCCAGGGTTGGGCTGTCTTGTTCCTATTGCTGACTGGACTGACTGCTCCACCATCCATAAACAGAAGGCATAAAGGTGATTACAAACATAAGAAAGTAGTTTTACATATTGTCTTGCAGTCTTTCCATATAGTCCCTAAGTTCCTTGGAATCACCAAGATTCATATCTTGGCATACCCATTTAATATTATCATCACTGTCAAATAGAATTGAGTTGGTGTAGGGGCCTCCATCCTCTGGCAGTATTGTTGTATATGAAGTGAACTTTACTCGCTTCTGCTTTGGCCCAGAAGGATTTATAGGTTCACTTTTAACTTCTTTTTCACAAAGGTACTCAGAAGATCTGAGGATATGATTATGAAGAGTCTTCTGAGAGCTCCCATTAAGGAGAAAGTTGCTTTCTTCAAACTGCATCCCTCTGTCAATCATGGTAGTGCACTCCTCCGATGGGAGCGAAATGTCCACTGGGTTTTCCAGGAGCTCCACCTCATTGCCAAGCCAGACCCAGTCATGGGAATGGGGGATGTTGCCTTGCTCACTCACAGCAAACCTTTTGTGCCTGTACTTCCAAGCAAATGCCACGCAGTTAATCAGAAACACCAAGATTGCCAAGCAGAAAACACAGAGCAGCGCGTACATGCCAATCTCCAGGTCTGTCAATCCTCTGGAAGTCAATGAGAGGTCACTGGGATTGCTTTCTCCTGGTATTTCTACCTGGGCAGGGAAACCTGTGAAGGCAGTTGGGTTGTTTTGAAGCTGGCCATCCTCCAGGGACTCCTGATCAATGGGAGAGATGAAAGTTGTGCTTTTGTTTGCATTGTCCTCAGGACCGGACACGTCCTCGTGGTTTTTGGACCAGTCTTGTGCTGTCCTCTCTTGCTCTGCAGCTTTCTCTATGGCATTGCTGGCATGGCTTTTAAAATCTTTCTCCACATCATCGATGTCGTTGGTGCTCCCTTTCTGGTCCGAATCCTTCTGACCAAACTTCACCTTGACGTTTCCTTTCCCCATGGCCAGAACGCTCTTGCGCTTGGTCTTCTGGCAGGGCTCGCTGATCACCATCTCAATTTTGATCAGGGGCCCCTGCCCGTCCCCTTCTGCCACCACCACGGGCCAGAGGGACTGCAGGCTCTGGTGTGAGGACACCACCATCTCATCCAGGGAGGTGATGGCCATGGAGAAGTCCTTGGAGTCGTAGATGTCCAAGGGCGTCACCGCCCCGTCACTGAACAGAACCCAAGCACTCACCACAGCCTCCTGGTGGGACAGGATGGGGAAAACAGGTGAGAGAGAGAGCACAAATCAGACACTGTTGGTAAAGTCTGAAAAGAATACAGAGTTTAACTTCAGGGTTTGTTTTTGGTTTTTTTTTTAAAGAAAATGGAAATGTCTACTCTGCTGCTCATTTTCTTGCAGGCTCGTGTTCTCTAGACCACTGAGGCATTTACCTCACCTTCAGGAACTATCAAAGAAACACTCATGTAAATTTAATACAAATGCTGGAAAAAAACAATTGACGATTCTTTTCTCTCAGTCTGAAGAGAGAAGCCTCTTTTGAATGCCGGAGCCTTATGATGAAAATAATCATATTTCCAACATCACGGTCAATTAGGTTTGTAAAGGACCATAATGGGGAATTTCTGTAATGCTGCAGTTCCAGGGCCTCATGGAATGCAATGAGCAGGGCTGGAATGTGTCGGGCCAGCGAGCCCATGCAGCCCATGGAACAAACTGGGAGGAGAACACATCTCAGTGCAGTACTTTATATTTCTGTCATGCTTTCAAATATGCAGGACTTGCAATATGCAAAAGGGATTGTGGTCTTTCCTGGGAACTGTAGAAACACTCATAAAAAACCACCATTTTTATGTTTGACCAAACCAATTTGTCTTCTTGCTGCGAACTGCTAGTGGAAAAAATATAGTTACACTTTCTGCACTGATGTATAACCTCAGTTCTATGGAATCTATTAAAAACCACATCCAGAATTTGTTCTGTGGTCTCATTAAAAGCTATTTAATTCCTCCGATTATATGGTTCAAAGTAAGCACAAACTCATCAGTTTTCAGCACTGCAGGTCATGAAAACTTCTGCACCTGCAGCCAGAGGTCGTTTTGGCTGAGCTGACTTTGTGAGACAATTAAGGACTGGCATTCCAGCCCTGCTTGCACAGCTAGGCTGCATTTCCCCACAGAAAAGGAGATTTTTGTGGCACATCCATGTTTGTTTGGCACTGTGCATCCCTTTCCCTGTGCTGTGAGCTCCCCAGAGCAGCTCTGGAGAGTGCAGGGGTCACTGTGCAGGGGTCAGGAAGATGAACAACCTTTTTTACTGCTTTTCAGAACCATATATTCATTATATTTCCTGCCTACAATTAACAGCAAATTCCTCTGCCAGAGCAGAAGGAGCATGAAATGAATGGATGCATTTTGTGGGGCGTACCTGTTTGGGAGTGCGCAGGATGTCGTGGGCAGAGGTGGTGGCAAGGACGGCTCTCTTGCTGCCTTTGCTGCTCTGAAAGGACACGGACAGGCCTGACACCAGCTGCACCCCCAGGTCAGCAATGGTCACCCTGTCATCCAGAACTATCACTGTCTTCTCTGCCAGGATGGAATCCGAGAGAGGGGACAGCACCTGGCAGGAGAGAGGAAATGCCCTGCATGAAACAGCAATGAAGTGCTTCAAAGCCAGGCTGGCCTCTGACCAGCACACCACATTAATCCTGGGTTGGTCATGTCCATGCCTAAGCCAGAGCTGATGTTTCCCCCAAGATATTACACTCATTTGCTGTTAACTTGCTTTATCTAAAAAAATAATTTAATAAAACAACAAATCACTTCAAAATTGCAGCTTGATCTCGACAAAATATATATGATATAAAATTAATTAAATGGATCTTTGGGGTTTTTTGAAAGTCATTTTTGTGGGGTCTATAAAACTCCCTGTTAATGCAGTGCAGGCCAGGACAGAGTGTAAGACACTGATTAACACAAACTCAGTGAGGGGATAAATAAGTGCTCAAAGCCTGGCTGATGGGAACTTGGCCTGTTGCCTTTCCAGGGGCACACGACCTGAATGAAATGAAAGTGAGACTTGCAAAAGAACTTTGGAAATCCCACTGGGTGCCTGCCTGCATTTTTCAATGCCAAAACACTCCTGCCAGTTGCTCTAAGACCTTGTTTCCAGCATGCTCAGAAAGAGACTCATCTTTATCCTGGTGACAGAAACAGCTGCTTTGAGCCCAGAATAGTTGAGGTGTGATTTGTCTAATCCAACACGAGAAACCTGCAGCACAGCTCCCTGCTCTGGAGCTCCCTGCTCTTTTAGGGTCACTGGAGAGGAAGAGACATTTTAAGGGCAGAAATCCCTTGACCTCTCTATCCCATTTATCTCAGATTGAAGGGAGCTGAGCCCTAAAATCCCTGTGTTGACTCCAGAGTGTGACCAGAACATTGCAGGTGTTTGCAGCCCCTGAGAAGAGCCCCCGGGCCTCCATTCATTTATTTTGATTAAGGAAGGTGCATGAATTTGGGCAGAGGTTAGGTGGGGAACATGAACACCCCAAAAGGCATCTGAAGATTATTTTTGTGTCCATGGTTTGTGATTGGTTTTGTGAACATAAAAGAACTAATTTTTCAGAAATGTTCAAGGACGTAAAAGCGCACATAGATATTTGGTACAATTTCCCCACAGTTGTGCTCATATGTCCCAGTGAAGTGAGAAGGAGCTGGCTGTGTGCCTCATGTCCCCTCTTTCACCAGCCAGAGAAATCCCCGTGTGTTCCAGTCACACTAAGATGGACAAATCCATACAAAAGCTTCACCTAAGGGCATTTTATGGAAGTAACATACAGCCACAATGAAAACCTGCTCAAACTTCCTTTTCCGTTTAGCACACCCATTTTTCCAGCTTCTTTTTTTATTATTATTTTTCCCCTGTGATCAGTGACTTTGCCAGCCCAGCCCCGAGCCCTGGCAGCCCAGGTGTGTGTGAGGCTGAGTCCCTGTGGGCTGCAGGGGCTGTACCTGCACCGTGGTGATGCCTTGCTCTCGCCCAGCCAGCACCCGGCCCTCCTGCAGCTTGGCCACCTTGGGCTCCTCCACCTTCATGAAATCGGCCACCAGGTCCGTGATGTCGAACTGCCACTCCGAGCCCAGCAGGTAGGTCAGGTGGCCCCCCAGCTCCGAGGACTCGGCCACAAACTGCGTCAGGACCCTCACCAGGGCGTGCTGGTACTGCAGGGTGCAGCCTTTGCCCTTCTTCTCGTCATCCTCCTCATCCTCGCTGTCCCGCGTGGGCCTGTGAACACAGCCAGCTTGGTCAGACCCGCCCGCCCTGCAGAGCTCCAGCTGCACCTCCTCTGGGGACGTGGCAAAGGGAAGTGATTCCCACAAAGCTGGAGAAGCTTAGAGCCAGGCAGAGCAGAGGAACTCAGAGCTAGCTGCAGCTGCAAGGTCTGAAGGCAGAACAAGTTACAGTGGGATAAAAGCAAGGACATAAAACAATAGCTTGAGTTTTAGGCTAAGATAGACTTCAAGACTGCAGAAAAATAGACAGACTTTAAGACTGCTTAAGATAGACTTTAAGACTTCTTTACAAGATAGCAGAAGGTTTTAAGCTCAATGATGAAGTATTGCGTACTGTTAACAGAAAGCAGACAAGGCAGCATTGTGTGCAGCAGGTGTTGGTGTGCTTTCAGTGACTGGCTAGAACAGCTGTAACTTTAGCAATATGCTATCAGCTAAGAAGTTTTCACAATGCTCTGTCACAAAAAAATCTTTAGCTGCTGTTAACAGAACATTTGGGCTCCCCCTCAAGGCAGGGTGACTCAGATTACACGGTGCAGGACACCTGCAGCATTGGACACACTTCCACATTTTCTGTCTGTCCCCCTTTCAAAGTAGAACCTGTGAAATAAAACTGCTTTCCCTGGAGCTCAGAGAAGGCATCACAGTGATTTGTACATGATAGCACTGCTGTCACACCTCAGAGAGTTTTTTGTCTGCTTGAAGACCCAGTTTACCACCAATATTTAATATTTTACATTTTTTCTCTTGTTCATTGCCTGGCACAAACACATGGATCCTCTTATCTCTTCCAAGTCAGGTATTAAGCAGTGGGTGGTCACACTTTTACTCATTATGCCCCCATGCTGTGGATTCATTGCTCAGAAATAATTTCCCTCCCTCCTGTATTTATTGAGCCTGAAGCCACCTCTATATCAAGGGTGGGAAATACAGGATAAGTCTCTCATTTTTCAAAGTATTGCAGGAGGTAGTTTTGTGGTTACTGTGTCCCTTTATCTCCTCCTTTGAAATAGCAGCTATGAAAAACTATTATAAAACAGAATTGCTTTTGTTATAAATTGTTTTATGACAAAGCTGGCAGCCAGTAAGCTGAAAACATATCTAAGAAAAACCCTTGTGCTCTTCAAAATGACTGAAAGTCCCAGTGTTACAGAACCTAATCCACTGGAAATACATTTTCAATGCATCACTTGTTAGCTGAATATTTATATTCAGCCTCAAGTAAATGGTCTGTGGTGCCTCTTGGTTTTGTGTGTATAAAACAAGTGTCCATCATTACCTGCTGAGTGAAACATCATTGAATAACAGTGGAATTGTTAGGGGGAAAGCTACAAAACAGGATTTCTATTTCCCAAAGAAATTAGTCTTAGAGAGTTTGAGTAGCTGGGTATTTCAGGGAAAGTTTCAGTTGTTCTCTCCTTGCCAGCACTGGTGTCAGTCTGGAGTCAGCTCACAGCTGGCAGAACAGCCACAAAGAAAGTTCTGGAAGGGGAATGTTCATTGGGCTTCTGTGGTCCACATCCATCCATGCTGTAAACGAATCCATGAACTCCTTAATGTTCCCACTTTCAATTTATTCCTGTGTTCTGACCCTCTCCAGCTCAGCCAGGCCATAACCCAGCTCTGAACAATCTCAGACTTTGGCAGGACCAAGCTCAGCTCTGGGATTTGGGGATCTGACCCTCTCTCAATAATGCAGGCAGTACCATTAGTGCCTGTGCAGAACTGCAGAAAAATGTGCAAAAGCTGTTCAGGTGAGGAGCATTTGTGGGATGTGGGGCAAAAGAGCACAGAACTGATGGGAACCAGCCCTGTTATGGGAAAGGCGACCCAGAGGCAGCGTGGTGGGGTTGGCAGGAGATGTTCTCATATTCACAGCATCATGTACAACACTCCCTTCCTGCTCCTGTTTGTCCTGCCCAGGGCAGGGCCTGGAACAAGATAATCTGTAAGGTTTCCTTCAACCCAAACAATTCAGTGAGTCGATGTTTTATTCAGATCCAATGGGTTGCTGTTATCTTTATTTATGTGCTTGTTTATTTCTACTTTCACTGTTTAAAACTTTGCACTGCTGGGTTGTCCAAGAGGAAATCTATTCCAAACAACTGGAGGGAACTCTCTTCCAGCCCCAGCTGATAAATATGAGCTGTGGAATGGCCAGAGGGGAGGAATGCTGTCAGGGGCACAGAGGGAGCACTCCTGTCCTTATTTCCAGCACTGGGGCCGTGTGGGCAGCCAGGATTTACCACAACAAAACGATGATTCAAGTCCAGCCCATTCCTTGGGGCATCTTAAATGCAAAAGCTCCATTTCAGCACAAAAACATTCAGAGATGTTGATGTACTTCTGCTCAGAAACAGGTTTTCTGTGGCAGACAAATGTGGAGCACCAGAAAAGCCTCTCCAAAGCCTGGGATGAGCAAGGCATGTTCTTTCAGTGCAGAGAGGGAGGCGTCTGAATTTTCTGTACAAGCTTTGCAAGTCTGCTTTGCCAGGTCTCAACTCAAGATCTTTCTGGTTTTGTTTTATTTTTTAACAAAGGATATAATTTTTCCACTTTAAAACCACAAAATCAAGATTTAGGCAGTAAGTCAGTGTTTGAGATCCAGTGAATTGCACAGTTCCCTTTAAACTCCTCATTAAAGTGTTTTCAGTAAGCTTAAAATCCTTCATTAAGCAGGAAGCTCATTTTCTGCTCAAGACAAGTCCTGGTGAATATAAGCTATTGCTGCATATTGTGCTTTTTTCCCTTGGTCATCTCTGAAAATCTCTCAGAGTCCTCCTTAGCCTATTTCTTGCTGCTTGGCAAACTTGCTTGGAAGGTTTTGTGCTTTTCTGGAGCGAGCCAAGGTTGCCAGAATTACATTTAATTTACATTTCACAGAGGAAAGGCTCTGCCAGGGAGCTGAGCTGAAGCAGCAGCCTGTTCCAAGGGTGCCTGCAAGCACTGATCTAATCAGTGATCTGTCAGCTCCACATTACAGACCTTGTCTCTGAGCAGTTGAAGTGTGTCTCTTTTAATCTGCACCCCTCTCCAACCAGGCATCACATTCTTGGGCCAGATGCTAATTTTCTGTTTAAAAAAAAAAACAACCCTAAAGAAATCAGTTTTGCTGGGTTTAGATTTGAAATACTCATTACAAAGAGTGGTATATTTAAAAAACATTTCCAACATCCCTAATTGAAAAAGAAATCTCTCTCAGATACAAATTACAAACCACTAGAAACTGATTTAGTGGAAGCCACAGAAATAAAGCTGCACATAACTCCACTCACAGTTCAAGAAGAAATGTAATTTGGTACTTTCACAGATCTTGAAAATACAGCCTACCTATTAACAAAAATCTCCAAGGCCTTATCTCCAAAGGACATTAAAGTCAATTAACCAAAGGAGCAAATTTACAGCGTGTTCCAGCTTTGTGCAGACGCTGTTACCCACCAGTGGAATGGTTTGAATCCCGTGTCTCTTAATTTCACAGCTTTACTTCTGAGAGGCAGCACTCCCTGAGGGTTTAACTCAAGCAGTTTCTCCTATCCTGCATTTAACCCAGGCCAGCTTTCCTGCTTTTGTCTCCAGAACTGGACAGGACCAAAGCAGAGCTCAATAAACCCTGTCTGAAGTGAAGCCTGTGCTGGTGGTGTTGGGAGCCTCCTGAAAACAACGTCCTATCCCAGCTGCAAATATTTACTGAAATTAAATTCCAGCTTGTTCTGGGAGACTTTAGCCATGCAACTCCTATTAATGCAAGCTGAAGCCACTCATGCCATGTAAATATGTGTGCACAGAGCTGGTGCAGGAACCTCAAGAACAAGGTAATTATTTTGCAGATGCAGGAAGAATAGAAATAAATGTTCTTGTTAGACTAGCAGAGTCTGCCTGGACCTCTTCTACGCTCTAATATTTGACTTTAATTTAAATATAGACCTGCTGTTTGCTGAGGCTGGGGGTCTGTGCAGCCTGTGCTGGCTCAGGCACCACTCAGGAGCTGATGGTGGAGCTGAATTTCACCTGCCCAGGGAGGCTCCTCCTGTCTGCAGCAGCACTCACTAGAGATCAAGTTCTCCTGCTGAAAATATTAAAGATTTGCCATATATTTGTAGGAGATCTGGTAAATTGTATTGCTGCTCTTACACAGGGCAGAGGAATTGGGGTTTTTTTCCAGTTTTTGGCATAAAAGCAGCCTCTCTTTTCCTTTCTGCTGACAAGTTCCTGCTCCTGCAGTTGTTCAGACCAGCTACAAACCAACACAGTTCAATGTGCAGGGGATATTTGTAAAAGTTTTTAAAGACCCTGCTTTCTTCATGGCTTTGTGGAAATGATCCAAGAAGTCAGGGAGGCAAACATGTCTGTAATCACATGTGTTTTACAATTACAAACATGGCAGGGTTTACGGGGAGCAGCAAGACATTTTACTGGCTGGAGAGCCACCCCTGGGAAGAACAGATGTGATCTGGGGCACATAAACTCTCTGAGGTCTGAAGGAGAGCAGCTGTATCAGAAGAACAGCTATGCTGATGCACAAACGTTTCTTTTGCTAACAGCACCAATAAACACGTTTAAGATTATTGTAAACCCAGCTCTATTTTGCCATCTGGCCCAGGCAGCCACGCTGTGGGAGTGGGAACGAGGCCCTGGGGCAGCCAGAGGAGATGGAAGAACCTCTGGAGGTTGCTGAAGTGTCTGTGCACAATCCCTGTAAAACATTCCATCATTTTGCCTGCTGTATGTTGATGAATGACTTCAAAGCAATGTGCAGCTCCTGCTGAGAGCACAAGCAGTGGTGTGAGGACACCAGCCCTGCAGGACAGGAGCAAAGTGGGAAATTGTTTTGTTTGTGGTTTGAGGTGAGCTACAAGGAGCCACACTGCAATCCTGCCATGACCAGAACAGTGACACAGTTTCAGTGGATTTTTGGGCTAAGTCCAAGGCTGCCAAAGCCGGTTGTCAGGGACTTTGGAAAGAATCCTTGAGTTTCCTTCAAGGACAGATATCAAAAACCTCGTGCAAATTGCCAATATTGGCTCTCACATGAAGGCAAACTTGAAACAACAAAATGCTATGGCCTCACCTGCTGGGAAATGCTTGGATTTGGAGTTTTTGCAAAGATAAAAGCACTCTGCTTACTCTCAAACCCACAGCTCCTGACTGCAGTCCAAATGTCTTGAGTGCTTCAGCTTATCACCAAAAAACTCATAAAAACTCCCCCATGTTTAGGATTTGGGGAAACACATAGGAGGTGGAGGTATAAGCAGATTAAAAAGTAAAGAGAAAAGTCATAATAATAAAAAAGTGCCAAAATGAAAAGCCACTAAATCTCAGGTAAAATCATCCAAATCTAAAAATAAAGGAAATGTAAAAACCTTATGTGCAAAGTAAATGTCAGCATGAGCACAACTAATGCTGGCTCTGAACTATTGATTCAGAATTGCCCTGCAAAGTTAAAAATCCCCATGAATGGTCAATAAAAGGAGAGATCATTTGTTTCCTGTTGGAACCTTTGCTGCTCACGTGGCCATGGACCTTCCAGGGGGATGGCACAGTGTCCACACTTTGGAAAATGCCTGCAGGACGTGGGCCAGCAGCTCCAGAGCAATCCAAGCAGCAGCAAATGCTTTGCACCAAAACTCTGCAAAGCCTGCCAGCCTGCAAGCAGAGCAGACTCTCAGACCATTCTCTTTATTTCAGCTGGCCAAATAAATCAGGAGGAGACACCAGGGGGGAAATTTCCAGTGCTGCCTGTAATGGGTTTAACTTGAGAATGCCCACGACTGCTAAGCAGGGCTGAATGTCTGCTCCTGCAATAAACACCAGCCTAATCCTGCAGCTGTGTGCTCAGCAAAATCCCACTGCTTTCAGCAGGAGCTGTGCCTCAGGGCTGGGACAGCACAGGCAGGAGAGGGAGTTCAGTGAAGATTTAAGCAGTCAGCTTAAATCCACTCATTCCTCACCCAGCACAGCTCTTCCTGCCTTTGTCACTGAAGCAAACACTGCAACTTCCCTTGTGCCAGATTCTCATCACCTCCTCTGCCATAGCCAGAAAAATGCCCACATAATCAAGAGGTCAGTCACTGCCCTTCTCTGGAGCTCGTGATCTGACCACCCTGCAAGTTGTGTGCTACTCCTAGTTTTGTGCCTTTATGAAGTGTTGGGTAGTTCTCCACTGCTGTCTGGGCTCTCCAGGCTCCTCAGGAGCTGAGATGTTCTCCTGGGCACTGGAGAGCTTTAGCTGGAGCTGCCACAGTGTTCAGCACTCCCCTTGCTGCTGCCAGCAAGGCTTTTTCATGGGTGATAAATCTGACCTGGTGTCACGCCTTTTCCCCACTAATATTTTTCAATTTCACCTGAAATCTACCAACACAGGAAGTTCTATCTTGCAAATGATGGTTATTACAGAATGGGCATTTCCAGTAGGGAATGATGGGATCAGAGCTCAGAAGCCCCACTGTCTCTGCTCTACTTTTTCCCTGTCCACTTCTTCCTGGTGGAACATGATCTTCAGTAGGAATTGTTTCTTACTTCATTCAGAGCTGCTAAGTAGTGCAGCAGCCAGGTCTGCACAGACTGAACAACCACCCAAAGCCATGGAATCACAGAGGGTGTGGGTTGGAAGAGACCTGGGTCACCTGGTCCAAGGCAGTGACACCTGAACCCTTCCTTGGCCCTGTTATTTGTCCCAGCAGACAGAACTGAGGTCTGGCAGTGCTGAATGTCTCACACATACACACACAGGGCTGTGTGACACCTACAGGAGATGTCCGGATCCTTCTCCTCAGGAATGTGTGATCCAATGTCCTGAGATTGTGTGGGATTGATTAATGCTCCAGGCAAAGCTCTGCCTTTTAAACTGTCCAGTGTCTGAATGAGGGCTGAGGCAGACTGCAATTTTTAAATGCTCATTCTCAAATGGCTGTGCTGTAAAAGCAGCCCCCCAGGCAAGTGTGAGGAGCTGGCCATGCTGGGGACATACCCACCTTTTGTTGGAGGTGACAGGGATCCTCCAGCCCTTGATCTGGCTGAGCTCGGTGTCGGAGATCTCGATCTGCAGCGGCAGCCGCGGCACCCAGACCGTCACCTCCAGCTGCGTGGTGAAATGCTGGTACGTGAAATTCACTATGGTGTCCACTTTGCTCTTCATCTCCTTGCCATTAACAAAGATGGAGTCACAGCTCTCAGAAACCTTAAAAAAATACATATAAAAAATGAGGAAATGAATAAAAGTTCCTGAGGAAGAACGAGGATGATACATGAGGGCTAAGACAACACTGCAAATCTAAGTCATGCATATTGCATTTCCAGTTCTCTAATTAGAAGCAAACAGTGATAAATGGACCCCAGGGAAAGAGTTGTGCTTTCCTCAAAGGATACTACTCAAACTACAAAAATAATTTAATGATGTTATATAACCTGTGTGAATCTTTTATATTAGGCAAATTAAACCCTTCATGAATCAAACTCCATGTGCATCAACGTTTATGTTTACAACTTGCTTAAAGAACCAGGAAAAATGGGGCCATATGTTAGTAAGAAAAAGACTGACTCAGAACCATAAACCAGAATCTTTTCCCTTTTCCTTGAGCACTGTAATGCTGAAAGACAAAGATCCCCTTATGGCTCATGAGCAGAAGTGCAGCAGAAGCATTATTTTTTAGGACTTCTCAGTAATTGTTTTAACAAAATGTATTCATAGTTGCTCCGTGGCATTCCATGAAACCTCTGCTAAAAGCAGCGTGTGGGCTGTGTTCTACAACTCATCTGCCCTCTTGGCTCCAGGGATCTTCTGGCACAAAATCAAGGTCCTGAGCACAGATCTCATTTATATAAAACCATGATGTAGCAACTAATTCAATCTGCATCCAGGAAGACAGGACTCCTTTGTCAGGGAGGGGTTTCTAATATATTTATAAATATGTGTGTGTGTGGTTTTAGCTATACAAACAGTGTAGTTTTAGATACACAAACACCCAGCCATGTATAACATTAATGTACAATATTCATGTTTATTTACATGTATAATATGAGTTATATACCTGCATGTGTACAGGTATTTTATCTTTATCTGGTTTGCATTCTGCCTTGAAGAGAGAGAGGAGCTCATTTCGCACAGAGCCCATGGTTTCAGAGTGGTTTTAATCTTTGGAGCCCACAGCTGATGAGATGTGGCTGTGTCCCTGGAATGCACTTTGTTCTCCTGTCAGGGCTGCTCTTGTCACCTGCCCAAGGCTCTGGCACAGAGGGAGCCTGGCTGAGCCCGTGGTTAAATTCTGCTTTCCTGGAATTACTGAGATAACTCATGTAGGCTTCAGGGGGGAATAGGCTGAGACACAGGCTGGGTTCCCTCTGCAAACCAACCTCAAATCTTTTCAGATATTAACAGGGATTAGGGGTCACTGAGCCAAGAAAAAATAGAGAAAACCTCTGGCAGATGCTTATTTTGCTCAAAAAATACAGTTTTCAGATATGAAGTAAAAGATCTGTCCTTCCACATTTGCCATATTAAAGTCAGCCTCTCAGATCCTTTTCAATGTACTGAAACTACAACTGCTCATTTACAGAGGGGCTGAGCCAGGTGATGAGGGATGGGGCAAAGGAAACACAGTCCCTCTTCTGGAGAGAACACTCCTCCACATAAATGCTTAATGAACACAAGAATATAAAATAATAAATCTAGATAATCTGATAAAGAGCTTAAAATGGACTTCAGGCTCAGGAGTATCACAAATGAGATGGAGCAGACTTGGAATATTTTTTTCCCTCCCTCATAATGTGTCACGAGCGTCTCTGGAAAGTTTAAGCACATTAAGCAAGCCCATTAATTGAATGAGCAGTTGAGATTCTAAACCATAAAGCTTACATCGAGGGAGTTATGTGAGAATTAATACAAGACAGAAATAATTAAGAAAACTCAAAGAGGGAGGGATAAACATCAAGGCCGGATCAGGGGAATAACTAATATCTGACAAGACAGCAGCTAATTTTTCAGATTCTCTTCTTGCTGCATCAAATGTTCTTGTCAGCAGACAAGAAAGGTGCTAAATTAGGGAACTGAAAATGGACATTAATTGTAGCTATAAAAATATCAGTCTAGGAATGCTGGATGTTGAGTATTTCAAACTTTCTGTGCTGAAAGGCACAGACCCACAAGAGAACACTGCATTTGACCTGAGGCCGTGGAGAAGGCTCCCAAAATGGAATGACACAACTGGGATTGTGGGTGTGGAGTTTGATTAGAAGTGTGTAACATCACAGGGTGGAAAACTTAAAGAGTTTAAGGGTTTAGAATATAACAATACATGTAGAGCAAGATGGAGGTTTTAGGGCGGAGGCTGGTCCTTCTTCTTCACCTTCTTCTCCCTTCTTCTCCATGGGTTTGGGTGGTGGTGTGTAATTGGACAGAAAAGTCCGCAGTGCGGGACACAAGGGATTAGTTATTGGGATAAAAGTGAAAACAATTTAGGTGTCATTTCTTAATTGGATAGTTTAGCCTTAAAAGACCTTGTAGAGAAAAACAGTTGGCCGTTTTGTAGCTTGTTACCAGAATGCTGTAGAAGTCAGGACTTGTAATGTAGATAAGAAATAATAAACATCTGAGTCTGAACACACAACACCGTCTGGGGCGCCTCAACCCTGGCCTTGGCAGAGCAGACACAAAGCCAAGAGCCAGCAGTGAGGGGTGCCCTGGGGTGGGGACACCTCTGGAGGTTGGGACCTCTCTGAAGAAACAGCAGCTGTGAGCTGGAAAATCCCCAGGGAAAAGAAAGAAGAAAAAAGGAAGAAAAAAGAATTTGGAAATCCCTAGACGCTGGTGAAGTGGTTTGGAGCAGAACGTGGATGCTGGAGACCCACGAGGAACCGAGGAGGAGAAACGGACAGCGAAAAGTCAGGTAGGATTTATGTTCTGCAGGGTTAATCACACACAATGGGAAACGTAGTATCTAGATCAGAAAGAGACGCCTTAGATCTCCTAGATTCACCGGGCAGGGAACATCATCCCAGGGCTGTCCCAACTAAAAGATCTTTTACACTGGGTGCAGGAACAGTTTCCAAACGCAGACCCAGGGGCTCTTTTAAATCCCTTTCTGTGGGACTCTGTGAATCTCAGACCATACAATGCTGCTACACTAAAGAACACAGCAGCAGCAAAACTTCTTCCAGCATGTAGGGTGGTGTGTGAGGTTCTAGCCTGCAGACGCCATGCACCGAAGCGGCACAAGAGGCTAAGGAGATCATCAGCGCCCCAAAGAGCGCCCGGCCTCGGCCCGTGCGGCCCCTCGGCCCGTGCGGCCCCTCAGCCCGTGCGGCCCCTCGGCCCGTGCGGCCCCTCGGCCCGTGCGGCCATGAGCGGCGGGGCGGGCACGCCCCTGCCCCCGCTCCCGCAGCGTCGGCACAGCCTGGCAGATCGCTTCCCACGGCTCCCCCAGGAACAGGGGACATGCCAGCCCTGCGAGGCGCTCCCCACAGCCGGGGGACGCCCCGAATTGCCGAGGAGCAGCCCTGGAGCGGGCGGGCCCATCCCCGGTGCGCGGCCACCTGCGATCGCGGAAAGCGCGCAGGGTCCGCAACCTGCGCAGCCAGGGACCGCACGGACCGCCCCAGGTACGCAAAGGGCGCAGGGTCCGCAACCTGCGCAGCCAGGGACCGCACGGACCGCCCCGGGTACGCAAAACCACCGCAACCAGCGCAAAAGGCCGTTCCCTTCTGCCCGGGGGGAGCGGAGCGCGACCCGCGGCGGTTTTTAAGTCACAAACGTGGCTTTGGCGGAGCAGACGGAGGTTGCGGGAGTACAGGGCTCCCTCGGGACGGGCGGACGGAATCTCGGACCAGAGATCGCAAATAGCGCTTCTTTACTGCCCACAGACCAGAGATCGCAAACAGCCCTTCTTTACTGCCCACAGCAGCGGCGCGGAGTGTCCATTCCCCGCCCGCTCTCTCACACACCCAAGCTCGGAGCCAACGCTCCCCAGCCCGCACCTCCCTCCAGCCATTCCGGCCCCGCCCGAGGCCCCGCCTCCCGGCCTGTCAATCACTCACCATGGCCGTTCCGCGGGAGTTCCCCAGACACTCATTATGCCCTTCCCACATAATGGCGGCGCCCTGCACACCTATTCCGTACGCAAAATGGCGGCGCCCTGCACTTCCGTAATTTATGCTAAGTACTTCCGCTGACGTCATTTTGTGACGACAACAAGACCTTAAACCTCCTCCTGCAGCGCCACCTGTGGCCAAATCAATTATTGCACCCTCCAATTCTAATACACAGCAATAAATGCAACCAGCAATTCCTCATACAGAGGGGTGGTATGGATACACATTATGATAGTGGCTTTTCGCAAATATTAAAATGGATCTTATATGTGTCATGTTAAAATCACTTTGTTATGAAGATATAGCTTCCATTTCTACTGTTAATTTAGCTTAGACATAGCATTGAAATAGTATATATACTTAATATAATATAATATAATATAATATAATATAATATAATATAATATAATATAATATAATATAATATAATATAATGTAATATATATTATATGTAATATATAATATAAATATAATAATATATAAAAATATATACTATTAATATAATATAGTATAATATAATATAATATAATATAATATAATATAATATAATATAATATAATATAATATAATATAATATAATATAATATAATATAATATAATATATACTATTACTATTATAGTATGCTCTATATACTATAACACATATAAGTATGTGTTATAATACATATTATAATATTGGCTTTTCACAAATATGAAAATTGATTTTTTATGTGTGATGTTAAAGTAACTTTGTCATAAATATATGGTTTTTATTTCTAAATGCCCCCAGCCATAATAACCTTTGCTCTATGGTCCTTGTCTCTTATTGCCCTTTAATTAACCTTTTAAATTTTCACAGGAGAGTGAACATGTTTTTCACCAGGGGAAGGAGTGAATACAGCCTCGAAACTTAAAGAAAGAACATCTTTGCAGGACACAAACCCGCAAAATACAAACAGATTTTGTCCCATTTCCTTAGATTCCAGAAGCCATTTCAAATAATAATACAAAAGATCCATCAAGAGACATAGCAAATTCTACCAACTGGGCAGAGATTAGAAGAAAAACATTAAAGGAAGGACATTTTGACATGGCATCAACAAAATCAAAGACAACAAAACATGGCAGACAAAAAAAGAACCACGGTGGACACAAGAATAATTCGTTATTGGTAGAGAGTAGAAATAAAATACGTTCTAAGGGTTAATTGGACAAAATAGTTTTAAAATATCTTGAACCTGTGTGTTTTGTGACTTTTTTGGTGCCTTCTCTTTGTAGGCTAAGTCTGGTATGTAGACAGCATGCTGAACTGTTGATAAAAGAAAAATAAACAGCCTGAAGACCAAAGAAACCAAAAGTCCCGTTCATCTCTTAATTCTGGCACAGCACTTTTTAGGGGTCTCCCACCAGGGGAACCTTGGGGGCAGATTTCACATCTAGGCTTACAAATGTCACAGATTTTAGTTTTAGACAGACACATTCAGTCATTTATATACGAACCAGAAGGTAAGTACAAAGCAGGAAATATAACTATGCTATTGTGCACCCAGTGCAGCGTTCAGAGCTCAGCATTCACTCAAGTGAATCTCCCAGAAAACAACCCAGCCTGGATAAGAAAACTTGAAGAGAGCCATTGTTGTTTCAGTTCTCTATCTAGAATTTGAGTTTACTCTGTTAAGTACAAGCATACAGACAATTCAAAGGAAAATCCAGCTGAACCCCATGACAAGCAACATAGAGTGAAGCTCCCATGAGGAAGCTTCTGTTTCACTCACACATATTTCATTACTGCCACGTTCCTTTCACTCACCTCACTACAATTGGTGCTAAAAAGCAGACTTGGCTCATCTGTAGGAAATGAGGGCCTTGAGTATGGACAGGAAATGTCCAGCACTCTTTTTTCCCTTGGGACCCACTCGAGAGCCAGGACAAAGAGCTGATTCCATCCTGGAGCTGTGATTCCATGGCAGCAGCGCTGTTCCCTCTCACTGCTCTAGAGGGAATGGACACCCCGTGAGCCTTGGGCCCTGCAGCAACGTCCCCCTGCACTTTCTCTCCTTTTCAGGCCCCTCCAAACCAGCAGCCACTCTCTGACTGCCGGAGGTGCTGGGGATGCTGCTGGGAGGGGAACTGGTCCCAGTGCTGCCTGTTCCCACCAGAGCTGCCTGGCTTCCACACTGAATCCCTTTGAGCTGCTGCTTCTGAGGGAACAAAGAGGGAAAAGGCTCTTAAATCTCTCCTACAAACACTACACAGTGAGAAGAATCAGCAAAAGCTTAGAATGCCACCCTCTCATGTAAAATACACGGAGCAAGGCTGTGTAAAGCAGTCTGTCAGCATCCATTGTCAGCTGCCTGGCAGCCCCAGAAAGTGCTGTTTGAGACACTTTGCAGGGGAGCAGGCCAGCCACCGTGTGCAGGTCAAGAGAAAGAGAGCTGCAATTAACCTCTCAGGGCTTTGAAGCAGGTGGTTGGCTCCAATCCCCACAGGTAATTGTAAAAAAGCTCAATTTGCCCTGTACAGTGTGTGACAGCCTCCTCACTTTAGGCTAATCCCGACCAGAGGAAGATAGCAGTTTGGGAGGAGTAATTGGGAAACTATTTGATGTTCAGGTCACAAAGGTTTCTGCACCCTTTGGGGGAGCAGGTAAAACAGAGGGGACGTGAACTGACAGGACAACAAGAGATCCCTGCTTGTGGCTCCTCTCTGCGTGCAGGGCCTGCTCCAAGCTCCTTCCTCACCCTCAGCTGGCAGGTCACCCTGCAAGGAGCCTCACAGGAGACAAGACAGCCACAGTGCTCTGGCTGTTTATTATTCAGGAGTTTTTGGGAAACCCTGCTGGGCACAACCATTTCCCTCTGCACTCTCTAGTGTGGGAGGGGAGGGCAAGATCTGCTTCAGCCCCAGGGACATCCCTCTGCTGTCTGCAGCACCTCAGGGGGACCAAGGTCAGCCTTTCTCACCTGCAGGCAAACACTTCTCACTGGCATTTACACACAGCTGTGCATGGACACGGGTAATGAATTATAAAGGAGAAACTCCTACCCAAAGGAATGAATTCTAATCCATTCAGTGCAAAGCAACGCTGCCTAAGAGGATGTAAGTGTGACACCAAGCACGGTGCAAAGCTGTCCTGTGGCACTTCTCACCTGTGAGTTTTTGACACCAGCCCCAAAGGGATGGTGCTAATTTTACAACACATTTTAAGAAAACTGAGGCAGACACCACGTGTATCAGAATTTGGTCTAACACAGAGTGTTTCAGCTGAAAAACTCAGCCACTTGGTTATCTAGTCAGGTCCCCAGATGATTTAAATTTGAGGTTCAAATTCACCCTTGAAAAGAGGTGCTTGCTGCCAAAACAGCCTTCACCACTGCTTCAGAAACTCACAACAGCTCTGCCTCCCCCTGCCCCAGCTCCTCTTGTGCACTGGGGTCTGCAGATATTGCCTGCGAGCAATTTGAGGCAAATGGTAGATTAAGAATATCAGAGTAAAGGATGGCAAATGACATGATGCTGGAATTTAAACTAATAAAACAAGAGGTTTTATTCCCTTTTAATCTTCCACATGTGCAGAACAGTCTTGGAAGTGTCATTTTTGAAACATTCTTTTCCCGTTAATTTGTTTTTATTGGCAAAGCAGGTCTCCAAGTACTGTTCTCTGAAATAGCTGCTGTAGTTTCAGATAGGAGTGTTGTTTTTAGGAATCCCCTGAGATATATTCTGAGCTTTCTTTCCTACTTAGAAACGATAGCCAGAGTTTAAGCCGAGTATTCCCCATCCCATGTGCTCGATATGTGTTTGTTTTTCATCTTACCATTGAATAATAATGCTCCACAGGAACAGGACACACTGCCTGGCTCACAGCACTCCAACAGCCACACTCACCAACAGGATTAGAAGGATTTCCTCCTCCCAACCACCAGCTTTCACTGGAGAAAAGGTAAAGAATGAGATATGCCAAATTGAGCCTGAAGCAGCTCCAATGCTCTTCATCCTAAGCAGGAAACCGAGGGAGGAGGGAGATGAGCCCAGGTACAGCCTGTGATGATGTGAATGGGTGTTTGAAGTTTTAAGAGTGGTTTTAGCGTTTAACCCCCATTGAAATGCACTGAACTAGAGGGAAGGACAGCGTGGCAGGCATTAACATTTGGGTTTAACAATGCAGACAATTGCTGAGCCTTAGAGAAGGTGCACTGATCCATGAATGCACGATGAGAGTTTAAAAACCTGCTGAACGGAACGGAGTGTGCACTATTCAAAAACTGTTGATCTGTGCAAAATTATTAAACAACACTTGAGATGTGCCAGGATTGCAGTCCCAGGTGCAGAGCAGCTGCTCCCCTTCTCTCCCCAGCACGGTGCAGGGGCGTTCCTGCTGGAGAGGAGAACTTTGGCAGGGGCACAGCTCTGGAGAGAAAGGTGGGTGAGCACTCACACTGCAGCCTGCTGCTGAATTCCAGCTCAGCAGCAACCCCTGGGCATCCACAGCACACAGCAAGGGCAGCTGCTCCACTTTCCTCCTGATTGATTGTGGAGAGGGAACACTGAGAGCAAACGGGGAGCAGCTAAAGCAGCACATGGGGGCCGCCAAAATGTTCTCTGCTTCACAAAATGAGATCCTCTACCCATCAGCTGAGATTTTAATTAACAAAAATCAAGTTGAGGAATTGTGTTGGAATGAAAAGTTTCTGCTTTCTCATCACCACGTGCAGACTGAGAAAGAGAGATTATCAGCATCAGGTGAGCTCCATGGCCATGCTGAGGTGCTGGTGCCTTTGGAAGAGAAGAGAATGCCTGGGACAGGCAGTGGTTGGTCCCCCAGGAATGTCACCTGCCCTGCAGGAAAAGAAATGCTGCTCAATACCGAGAGCCAAATGCTAGAGGTGGCTGTGTTGGTTCTGCTCAATACCAAAAACCAAATGCTAGAGATGGCTGAGTTGTTGTGCTCAAATATCCAGAGCCAAATGCTAGAGGTGGCTGAATTAGTTCTGCTCACAGCACAGCATTGCTGCAGGGAATGGGGAACCAGAGAGGCTCTGCTGAGATGTGTGAAGGAGAACAGGATGGCAGGGACACAGCCTGCCTCTGAAATTTGATCCAGCCCTTGTTGAAGCAAGTGAGAGACTTTCTCCTGCTTTACTGGCCCTGGACCAGGAGCTTTCAGGGCTGGGAGGACTTCACTGTCTATTGTAATGCAGTGACAGCCAACTGCGACACAAGCTTGGAACAAAGACTTGCAGGCAGTGTGGTTCTGGAGGCTCAGACTCTCTGCTCTGTCACACTTCAAGTTGTTTGGACCAACTGCACTCATCCCTTGATGGAGCAGCAGTTCCACTGCCAGGATGCAGCAGAGCAGGTGCACATGAAGCAAGTTCAGGCTGACTTCAGTCTCAGCACAGTTTGTGTTTAGGGAAAGCTTCAGGAATGCTTCTTTCTTCCCATTCAATCACTCCTTTTGTTGGTAATGAGAACACATGGAGCAGAGCTTAGAGCAGGATCTCCTTTATCCGCTTGTGATCAAAATCCTGTCAGTCCCATTCTTGCTCCGTGAGTTTCTGTTTCTTTGGAGCAGTCTCACATGCAGGCCAGCCTGGCTCCTGCTGCCTTGTCAGCATCCTTCCAGCCAGGCTGCTCATCTCCATCAGACATCTCCATTCCCAGCATGAGACAAAGCATCTCTCCCCAGCACCAATCCCAAGCACACAGTCTCGTCTGAGGTGGATTTGCTTAAATATTTGATCCTTCCACTTGTGCAGATAAGGCAGTACCAGCACTCGTTAGTTTATGTAAACATCCACATTTCTCATATTCATCAGCTGCTATCCCAGAAGGGCTCAAGAGCTGTTTCTGTGGTGAAACCCCAGCAGATGGTACCAGCTCCTTCTTGCACCCATCTAATTGCAAACACGGAACCTGCTCTGTAAAAGCTGTTAATTAGGTGAAAATAACACATATGTTTGAGCTACGAGCTAAGGTGGGGTTTTCCCCCCTCTCTGGTTTCCCCCAGCTGAATTGCTCACACAAATGGGGTTAGAAACTGACACAATAATTTGCAGATGGGTGAGAAAAGTAAAAGGGGAAAATACTCAGGCAGCATCAGATGTAACGTTCTTTGCAGAATAATGGGCTTTAAAAGTCATTTTCTGAGCACTAAGTAAACTAAATGTTATGATTCATGGCTCTAATCCCTGTGACTGAAATTTAAGATCTAAGGCTCCATGAAATTAAAGAAAAAGAAACAATTACATGCATATTCATTCAATGTCATGAATTGCATATCCTTCAAGTTTTCAAAAATATTTTAACAGTGGGAAACAGAGGTTTCTAAAAACTGTATTTGAGAAACCCCAGCAGATCAGCTCTAACTACTGAAGCCAGCCACCCTTCTGTGCCTGCTGGTTTCTCCACATTCCTGGGGAATGCAGATATTCCATAGGAGTGACAACACAGAGTGCACAAAGCTCAGGGCACCAAGGGAGCAGAGCCCTCGTGCAGGAGAGCTCAGCCTGCCCCTTCTGCACAGAGCACAGGGGAGCAGAGCAGGGGCCCATCAACCCCTGGGCTGCTCCTGCACGAACCCTCACCAGGCCTGAAGGCTGAGCTTCCATCTTTTCCAGACTCTGCACTGTGTTAGTGTGTATTTCTGAACTCCATATGAAGTGTCAGCAGCTCTCCTGACAGCTCAGTCCCACAGAACAATCCTTTTCCTCTCCTCAGTCCCACAGAACAATCCTTTTCCTCTCCTCAGTAACTCTCAATCCTTTTCCTCTCCTCAGTCCCACTCTCAATCCTTTTCCAGCCCCAGAACCAAGGACAGCTGCAGCTCCAGCCCCAAAAATTTTAAAGCGACCGAGCATTGAGGGGAGCAACCTGGGAGGGTGGGACTGCACAACCTGGAGCTGGGATTGGACACTGAACCCAACATGGAAATGGACCAAAACTGATAAAAGTGTGAAAACTCATGCCATGCCATCCAGCTTGGGTGTAGCCCTGGCCGGGCTCTTGCACTGCCCAAGGTGCATCCTTTGAAGGCCTTTTAACAAATCCCTGCTTTATCCATTTATCTGTGCCAGATTCTGTTCCAGGGAGCCTCTCCAGGCACCCCTCAAGGAGAAGGAGCCCCAGGTGCTGCTCTCCTGCCGTGGCACAGAGCATCCCTCCCCCAGGGCTGCCATGGCAGCAACAACAGCACTGCACAGCCCCTAGGAGCAGACAGACAGGCTGCAAAGCTTGGGAGCTTAACAGCATTAAGAGGAATGTCTTAAGTCATGAATATTTGCCACACTAATCTAGCCTTTAATCTTCTCCCAGTAACACAAGGATACGCCATCATTATCCCAAAGGATCAACAGAAAACCAGAAAAAATCCCCAGAAAGCTCTTAGATACACAACAGCACACTTTTGTTTTGTGAAGATAACTCTGGTTCTATGCTTAGATAGTGCTGCATCGACATTCATAAGTCTTCCCAGTTAGTTTTTGGTCTCTGAGCCACAAATAATTCATTATTAGTGAAAAAGGGACTTTAGGACAGACAACACAGCCAAGAAAAGCAGCCTTTAAACTGCATTCATTCAGCCAAGTGCTTCAACAGAATTATTTGGAGAGAAGATCAAGAGTTTTTACCTAAAAATTACTTTTCTCCTCTGGTCTTCTGAGACTGGACTAGAGTGGACTGCCTTGTTCATCTAATCCAGGGTGGCACCGAGGATCAGTATTAGGAGAGGCTCCTGACCAGGAAAGGGCTCTGGAATTTCCCTCTGGACTGTGCCAGGCCTGAGCTGTGCTCCAGGGACAGCACTCACAGGGAATATTCCTCAGGAAACACAGGGAGCTCCCCTGGATCGGAGACTGGAAAGGAAAAGTCCCTGGGTACCAAAAATGTGGAAAATGTGCTGCTCACAGCAGCAGCTGCCTTTGTGCTCTGTACCTGGGGCAGGAGAGGAGTGGATGGTCCCTCTGTGCAGGAAGGAGCAGAGAATGGAGCAGAACCAATCCTGCAGGAGCTGCTGAGGGAGAGAGCTCAGGGTGACCCCTGCTCTGCCCTCCCTGCTCCTCCACTCCCATTGTGCCAGGAAATCCAAACTCCAACCAGGGTGAAAGAGGCACATCCCAGCCTCTGCAGAGCAGAATATCTTAATAATTACAAACAATTATTTATAATTACCTATATTTATAATTACAAACGTAATTATACAGAGGTAATTACAAATGCCTGGTGCAGTAGGGATGTTTGGCTGCTGCAGTGCTACAGTGAATAATGCACTGAATGTTCTGGCACTGCTGGGCACTGATGCTGTGTCCCCTCCCAAAGGCCTGCAGGAGTGAGGGGACATCTCCAACAGCACAGGGGTGGCAGGTCCAGAACTCCCAAAAATCACAGCAAAAAGATTCTGCATAAATATTCACATAAAATGTGAATTTTTCACATTTTGTGAATATAATTTTTCACAAAATGATTCACCTAAAATGTGCTTTAAAATACAGCAATGAAGCATTTACTCCAAGGAAAGATTTTCGCATTTCCCTCCCATGGCAGAAAACAAACCAAACCACAGAATTTTCCTCTTTTGAGGAGAACTTTAAAAAAACCTAATCACAGTGAGAACAAATGTCGAAACGCCACATTCTGGATGACACAAAATTTTACTTTTTTCACAGAGCTCTTCAGAAACCACAACTTATTGAAATCAATACTTCACTATTGACTTCCACTTACAGGCAGAGATTGAATTATCAGAAAAAGCAGTGCAGAGCTACCTGAGTCCTCCTCACTGGAGCATTTTTGATCCAAAGCCTGTATGACATACGTGGACTGGGCTTCTCTCTCATCCAACAACACCCTGCTAAAATCCATTTACAAACGAGCTGGCCTCCCTATCTGTCAGTCTTTCTGCCATGGACTGGCATGAACCCTGTCCAAATGCCAAGACAGATCTGTAAAGTTCTTCAGTTTCCCCTGGAATCTGGGCACAAACAACTGTTCCTGCTCATGCATGAAAGGCAAGTGACAAACTGCAGAGTGCTGCCATAAGTTTGCTCTTGTACTTCAGGAGTTTTCCTCTTTCCTTTTGTTTTTCAACATCTTCCCTTAGGGCTGTGTAGATACAGAAAAACATGCCACAGTGAAAGAAGAGAAAAACAGGGGAAGAGTGGGAAAAGGTTTCTACCTTCTCTTCATTTCACCACAAGAGAAGTTTATGTAAAAGCTAGGTGAGACATAAAAATACATCCCCAGAATCACAGAAAACCTATAAATCTGACTCTTTTACTAGAAATTATAAGTTCTCTTTCCTAACCAGAAAATTTACAGGTGCCACACAAACAGAAAATGCTTCTACACGGTGTCTGGAAAGGAAATTATGTCATTAAAAACGGTGCTTCGTTAAAAATCCCTTGAAAAAACAGATGGGGAAAGCCAGTGTTGAAAATGGCTGGAAGAAGAGGCAGAGGAAGCAAAATGAAAACAAAGAAATCAGGTAACCAAGCAGGCTGAGAGCACCAGGATGAACTGGACATTGCTCAGGCTGGATTTGGGTAAAATAAATTGCAATTTTCCACGTGCTGCAGGCTCAGGTCCATTCTTTGCTGTGGTTGCCAACCAGACTGGTTCAGGCAGCAGAGATTTATCTGAATTTCAGTCACATTGCCAGGCCCAAGGGGGTTTGCTCAGGGGGACACAATCAGAGAGCAGCCCCAGAGGTGCAACCCAGATGTGACCATCCCATGCACAGACACAGAAATTCCTTCCCACGAAACCCCAGGTCCGTCCTTACTTTCATCTCCTCCTTGCTAGAGCTACAAAAGAACAAGTTAATGTGAAGGACAGATTTAATTTCTTAATTAATGCACAATTTTCCTTTGTGCTGCTGCTCTCTGGGGACACTAACCACAGCGCAAGCCAGTGCTGGGACTGCCCCATTTCTGCCCAAGCAGAGCACGAGTCCTGTGCAGCATTTGCATCCCAGGCATCCCTGCTGCAGGTGCTGCACTCTGCTTTTATTCTCTGTGCAATCAGCACTGAAGGCTGAATAGATTTTCCCTTTATTTTCTGTAAGAGGCTCATGCTCCCTGTCTTCTTTTAAGTTTCTCTTAATAGTGGCTTCTCAGCTGACATCACATGGATTTTTTCCCAGTGTTTGTGCTGCAGGTGCACTTTGGAGGCTGTGGTAGGACAGCTGTCATCTCCTCCTCTGCAGCTTCACTTCCTATTTCATTCCAAAAATCTTCAAATATTTCCTTGCTCTGATCTCCAGTTCTGTGCAAGGGAGGGTTTGGTGAAGTTCTGTTTGGGATTTTAACCATGCTTGCTGCCAAAACCCATACATTTTTTTGTCCATTTGGCTTATTCTGAAATAATTTCATATTCTTGCCAGGATTTCAAGGAGGGCTCCTGAGTTTTAGGGAAATTCTCTCTGCTGTCAGAAATCTCATCCTTATGGCAGGACAGCCCTGCAGCAGGGGCTCTGATGTCAGTTTGTGGTGACCACACATTCTCAGGTACCTCAGGCTTTTCCCTGAGCTTGCTGCAGCTCCTCCTGAACTCCCAGTGACAGACAGAAAGAATTATTCGACAGACAGGCAGCAGCAATCCCCTTCAGGATGTCTTCAGTCTTCAGAACAGGGTCCCTGGCTCACACAAGGTCAGCAGCCTTCTCTGAGGAGCCACACTCCTGTACAAAACCATCTGTGCTTGCCTCAAATGGGCCAAAGCTTGGAGGCATCTCCTTACAGGAACTCAGGGGATCAAAGTTGGCAATATTAGATTTTCCCTCAGCAGAACTGGTTACACAAGATGAAAATATCAATAATAGCATAAGGCAATGAAGCAAGCCCCACTGTCACGTTTGTGAGGAACAGAAGGTCTCAGCAAATGGCTGTCTGGGAGATTTCAAACCCACCAATTCCACAAACTCCAACACTCCCAGTGCTGAGGCATCCACAGCAGGGCTGGGCAGCACCCACAGCCCGTGGGCTCTCACTTTCTCCAGGGACAGCACCAGGAGAAGCCTCTCAGGCTCTGAGCTCTCCATGGCAGCCCTGCTGATGGATCCTGCCCATGGAAATGCACCCAGGGTCCAGTGCAGCCCTGGGCGTTTCTCCCTGTGCCACCTTGCGAGGACACCAAAGCCACCCCTGGTGCTCTGCAGCAGCTGCAGGATGGGCACAGCCCTGCCCTACGGGCACAGCAGCTGCAGCTGCTCTGCCCCTTTATCCTTTCTCTCCTTCAGTGTCATTTGCCTCTGCTTTTTGTCCTCAGATCCTGATCTTCACTTAGCAATTATGAAAACATTTTCTTGGCATTTATAGTACACAAACTGTGCTTAAAAACACAGCAATGAAGCATTTACTGCAAGGCAGGATTTTCTCATTTCACTCTGATAATCTCTCATGCTAAACTCACTGCAGGTTGGGGAAATCTGGAAGTCTCCAGCTTCTGTGTGGCAGCAACTGTTTAAGTCTGCAGATTTCCTGTATGGCTGTTTTGAAATCTTTTATTTGTGGGGTGGCAATAAAAGCTGTGGAGAGAAAATCTCCCCTGGCAACATGTACTCTTGAAAGGCCCTTTCAAAGCAAACATCCCAGCAGTAAGGAATACTTCAGCATGCCACATTCCCATCTTCCCCTTCTTTCCCTCCCCGCCTCCCCAGCCTGAGCTCTTTGCATTGGAATAATGAATTTCTTTGTGCCCCATCTCACAAAAGTGTTTCACATCACCTCCATGCACTTGGCTGGGGAAGACCCTGCAATCACAGGTTCTGTTCTCTCA
The DNA here is from genome assembly GCF_047830755.1 of Zonotrichia albicollis. NCBI lineage: Eukaryota > Metazoa > Chordata > Aves > Passeriformes > Passerellidae > Zonotrichia > Zonotrichia albicollis. The sequence goes on from NC_133836.1 coordinate 1,367,206, forward strand.
CACAGCACTGCAAGTATTTCACGTTTCTTTGAAGCCAAGTGTTATCAGTTGGCCGTGTAATATTCAGTTTTGAGGAAAAAAAAAAAGGATGATTGTATTCTGAAATACTGATTGCATCAAATGGTGACTAGATTGTGAGACAGTAATCATGCTGAGCTCAGGCGATTAAAAACTCACTTGGAAAATTGCTGCTTGCTGAGCCTTTATGGAAAGAAATGAATTAAGAAGGGAAACAATGAGGAAGGGCATACATTAATTTGGCTCTGCAGTGCATAATGCTGATTGTAAGAGATCTAAGGAAGAACTGTATGTCTTAAGGATTTCCTCTTATGCTTCCAGAAGGAAACCTGAGAGCCACCAGAGGGGGATGGCAAATTAAATCCTAACAGCAATCTCAGAAGCAGCAATTGGAAAGGAGCAAATAAATAAACAATACAAATAGGAGCTAGCACTTCCTGCTAGGAACTCCTCTGTTGTGACAATGCCTCTCACACAAAGGAGCGCCCTTGCTGCCAGTCCTGCAGTCCCATCCAGGACTGAGCTGGGCTGGGGTTTGTACCCCTGTACTGGGGTTTGCACAGGGAGCTCAGCACAGGATGAGAGCACTGGGGTCTGTGCTGCAGCTGCTGTCCTATTGCAGCTCATGCCTGTGCTGCAGCTGCTGTCCTGTTGCAGCTCATGCCTGTGCTGCAGCTGCTGTCCTGTTGCAGCTCATGCCTGTGCTGCAATTGTTCTCCTGTTGCAGCTCATGGCTGTGCTGCAGTTGTTCTCCTGTTGCAGCTCATGCCTGTGCTGCAGCCAGCCCTGTGGGGCTCCTGTGCAGCTGCAGGCAGAGCTGCAAGGCGGGCACTGTGTGCACTGCAGGCACTCTGTGAGGAATCCATCAAACAGACACCAAGGCCCGTGCCAAGAAGGGAAATGTTCCTCTCCCAGCCTCTTGCTGACACCTCCTCCAGTTCGTGTCTCTCTGCTCATTGTCCCCTCAGGCTCACAAGGGATTTTGGGCCAGGCTGACACTGCAGGGAGATTTCCCCCTCAGCCCAGCAGTTTCCATATCCATCCCTATGGCCTTGGATGCTCTTTTTGCCTCCCCCCGGGCTGCCAGACTCTGGGTTTGTTCCATATGTTTGGGTTTGACTCTAAACTGCCACATTTTTAAATGAAACCAGGTTTTTGCCATTCCATTGTGATCGGAGCTGTAGCAGAGGTAAAACCCAAGTGCTGATCAGTGTCTGGAACACCGAGGTGACTGAGGCTGCAGGGGTGGCCCTGCCAGGCCAGGGCTGGGAGCTGACTGCCCTCTCTGAACACAATGCCCATTTGTTCTAGAACCATGGAGCACTTCCAGTGCCTTTCCTCAGGAGAAATTCATCAAAGGAGTAAAACTCAACAACTTAATATTAACAAAAAGTGATTCATTTTCACAGTGAATTTGATGGAAAGCTGCTCAATTCCCCAGCCAAGCATCACAGAGTTCCAAATCTGCCCCTCAACTTCTTCTTGAACAGATGCAAACTTTAAAGTTTAATTGCCACTTAACACTTCTGATATTTTAAAATATTTACCTGGACCATTCTCCAATAGCCTGGCTCGACTCACAAAAACAACTCTAGCAGTTCAAGTCTTAGATGTGGGAGTAAGTGTCTTGGTGCAGTGCCATGAGTATAAATCAGACCTTAATAATTGACAAAACAAAACAAAATGCAAAATCTTGACATTTAGTTAACCATTGAAGCCACTGCTCAAACTGAAGCTGAGGAACACTCTTCCCAGAGTGTGCAATTAATTGGAAGAGAAAAACTACACCCCAGTGCAACTCTGCCATACTTGAGGCAAATGGAAAAAGAAATCCATTTATAACTTCACTTTGTTCTTTCATCCTCATTTAATGAGCTGTCTGACTCAATAACTCAGCATTAAGTACGATTCTTTAAGGCTGGGTTTTCCCCATTCCCCTCAGAATCCCAATCCAACCCAGATGTTAATTCTCCTCCTGTTCCTGATCCTGTGAAGAACACCAAACTAGCTTTCACTCTGAATTCCAGTTCCATATAATGAGAATGCAAACCCATAAATAACTGAAGACCTAGCAAGAGAAAGCTGCCTTTGCCCACAGAGGAGGAAGGGAGCTGGTTACTGTCAACAGGATCTGCTTCTTCTGTCAAATAAATTAACTGTACTTGGAACTGATGGTGCCATGTCAGCCTCCTCATCTCCATCTCCAACTCCAATCCCAATCTCAGGGGAGAGCATCTCAGAACACGTTACTGAAACACAGGTGTGGGTGAGCTGAACCACAAAAATAAACACCCAAAGCTGCCTTCAAATCCCAACTGTGACCCACAGAGCTGGGGAATGCAGAGCTTTGGCTCTGCCAGTGCAAATCACTGCTGAGCTGCCTCAGTGCTGCAGACAGGCAGAGACAGAATAAAAGAAAGGCTTTATAAAGCAGGGTTCAGGGCTTGCTGCTCTAGCTAAGCTAGCAGGGAACTTGTAAGTTCCCATGTGGAAAAATCAGAGGAATGACATCCAGTTTGCATAACAATCTATTCTTGTGGAGAAAAATAGGTTGCACCTGTAATAACAAAAGATCTGTGCCAGGAGGATCCGTGAAGAAAATATGTAAACTAACCAAAAATAGAGAGATTTGATGGATATACACACGGGCCCGAGTAAACTGAGTTTCAGGGTATTGTCAGCCAATTAGATTTAACATGGTGCCTTCTGATATTTCCTATAACAACGAGCTTTGTGAATAAAGAACTGGCTTTTCTGCATGAAGAAATGGAGTCCTGTCTGGGATTCAGGGCTGGGTGTGCATTGTCACTCAGGGGGTGCTGCCCCCAGCCCTGCCCCGTGTGTGCCCAGCCCAGTGTGCCCCGTGTTTGCTCCATCCAGGGCTGACAGCTAATGGCTGCTCTAACTCTGACACCAGCAAACTGTGCCCTCTGCGCGCCCCTGTCACTCCCTGCCTGTCACACACTGCCAGGACTTTGCTGAGAGCACAGCTTGGCCCCGGGGCTTTGATGACAATGGGAATCTGAATTAATTTGCTCAGCCAGAATGGTAGTTCAAGAGGTGTAAAAGCCTTGGAATCATGAGGTTCACAGAGCTGCAATTAGAATATTTAAATGGGCAGCTAGGATAAAGTCTACAAAGTACAGCTTATGGCCTACAGAATCTGGAGGAAAAGCCTGTAAAAGTTTGTCATTTTCTCCCAGCAACAGCTACTTATTGCTGCCTTTGTTGAGCATGGACTGAATTGTTCATTTACTCGTGCTTTTCTTACTATAAAATATTCAGAGTTTATCCTGAGCAATGCCATGGTTTGGGTGATGATTGTTTCCTAGGACTGGGATCCGTGCCCTCTGCATTCCTGCTCTCAGAGCAGCCAAATGCTAAGCCATAGAATTGTTTTCCTCCTCTGAAGGAGCAGCTGGTGCCTTGGAAGACACCATAAGCATCTCTGCCGAAATGTGTGTAATTGCACATGTCGGTGTGGTCTGCTCTGAGCGAATCCCTCTCCCAGACAAAACACTGTTTTCTCAAGCTGGCTTTGAAGGCTGTGTGTGCTCAAATATAGCTTCAGGAAGGCACACACATATATTTTGCTATAAACTGTGTACAACGTGTGCTGTATACAGAATATTAATGCCTCAATATGTGATTTTGTGTGACTGCCTCGCTGGCATCCTTATTGCTCTACATGGAGCTGGTTTGTGTGCAAATACAACTCCAAACACAAAGTTTTAGCTTGGCACAATCCTGAAACAATACAGATTTCCACCTGTTGTAGTGAGAACGTTTTAAGCTAAATCTTTATTATGCAGTAAGTGGCTGTGGTCCTCTGTTCTGATCATACTTTGTCAAGCTAGAAAACTAATTAGCAGAATCTGCTGACCTGGATGTCAGAACCTCTGATATTTCAGCAAAGAGCAAAATCCTTAATTCAACAGCAGACATATTGCAGAGAGATCTGATGTGCTCCCCTGCCCACCCCTAATGACTCATAAAGATGAACTTTGTATGGGGACAAAGAGAATGGACTTTTTGTCCAAAATGGCCAGAAATTGCAAGAAGCTCTAATTTAGAAGTTTGATGAATTGCAAACAGCTCGATGATAATTCATTATTGCCCTGACTGAGGCATATCTGCCTACAGATACAAAAGGCAAGATGTTTAACAAGACAACTCTTTGTGGCCAATAAATCCTCCTGGAGCTGCTCTCAGCTGAGGGCGTGGGGCTGCCAGCATCAGCCAGGTGGGATTAAAAGGACAGGAGGGACAGGGAGAAGGACTCACCACATTAAACACTCCAAAAGCTTTCCCAGCACCCAGCCCAGCCTGGCCCTGCTCTGGGGCACTCACACCTGCAGGGTCCATTCCCTTCTGCCAGTCCTGAATGCTCCACTGAAGAAAAGATCACTTAGAAAATAAGTTCAAAATTCATAGTGCAACAAGCCAAGTGGCACCAAAGTAAATCCATCATCCAAACAAGCAGAGAGGATTTTCACTGCTTCCAGGAAGAGTTTGGCCTCCTGGAGGAAGGTAATTTCTGCACGAGTGACCACAAAATAAAGCTGCTAGGTAATACAGGGATAGGTACTCAAGAATGTGATAGATGGAGGAACAAGATTAGCTCTGCTTTATGTACAAGTCCATCACATTCTTGATCACATACTTTAATGGCAAAGCAGCTGCAGAACTTGCAAATTACAAGCTCTGGCTTTGTTTTCAGAGCTGCTGCGTAAATAGCTGTATTTAACAACTCCAGGCAGGCTCCTCTTTCTGTAAATTGTCCCAAGAATGTGCTGTGAGTTTGCAGCAAGGGATTGTTCCCAAAAATTCAGTGCCATCTAAATTGGAGAAGCTCAGTATCCCTCCATTTCCCTGTTTGTTCTTTGCTCATCGGTCCTTGTTGCAGTTTTTGTGCTGGGGTTGGAGATCCCTGTGCCCAGGGCTGTTGGATGAGGTCCTCAGTCACTCATCTGCTTTGTCTGCAAGAGGGAAGAACTCTCCTCAGATTTAATCTATTTCAGCTATTACCTCTCCTGCCTTTGTTACACTGGTTTTTCTGCACGTTAGATAAAGCCTGGCTGGCTGCTGCCAGGAAAATTAGGTCTTCTATTGTTTTACCATTAATTATGGAGAGTTCAAGATAAGGTTTGTGTTCCAAAAGTAGAGGGCAGGAACGGTTTGAATTTTACTTTCATTATAATTAGACAGGAAATTATGAAAAGGTGAAAAATAATTCATTGAAGAGCTTTCCTCTAGCAAGATAACAAGGAAGGCACATTGTGGCACAGATGGAGTTCACAGGGAGTTATTGAGCACCATTGTTCCCAGTGTGCCTGTGCTGGGCACGGGGAGCCTGTCTGCTCCTACTGATTCATGTGTGGGTGCAAATGGGAAGGGGAGGCCCTGACTCCCTGCTGTTCTACTGAGGGCCTTTTCTCCTACCAAAAAATAAAATAAAATAAAATAAAAATCAGGCTAAATTAGTCCATGGTGTAAGGCATTGAGTGACTGCAGAAATTAATTGGAACAATCAGTCACTTTGTGTGTGACTTGCAAAGGACACAGAGTTATGACTAATGGAAGGATGAATTAATTGGGCAGCTGTCTCTCTTTCAGCTGAACACCACTGAGATAAACATTTGGACTAAGAAGCTGTCCTCATTAGAATTTCTTCATTTGATGCTGATGGTGATGTTTACAACCACCATGAGACCCCAGAGCCTCCAGAATTTCCCTTCATGTGGAATTAGTGCAGCTCAGGCTTTCAGAGGCGCTGTTACAGAGGAGGGCATGAACCTTGCCTGCAGCTCCTCGCTGAATTCTGGCCATGCCAAAGCCCCTCAGGGTCCATTTCCTGCTGCAATAAACCCTCTGTAATCAACCTCTGCCACGCTCCCACCATTCCTTTCTTCTCAGCTTCACAGCCTGATTATTTATTTAGGGTTTGCAGGAAAAGCAGGGACAGAGGTCCTGGAGGAGAGGACAGCACTGAGGTGAATGAGCTCAAGATGAGGATTTTGGCCATTCAGAGTCAACAGAAACTCTAGAAACCATATAATGCAGGTGGAGGAGGGGGAAAGGATGAATTTCCCTTCTTGTTAGCAGATAAGGAAGCGAGATTCCAAGGGGAATGAGTGATTTACCCACAGTCACACAGGAAATCAGCAAGAGATATGGAAATTAATGCTGAGGAGCATTCCAGTGCCTTAATCATAAAGCCAATCTTTTCCCTCAAATGCCAACAGCATTAAATGTTGCTTTTAAATCATGGAATAAGCACAAGACTTCCATTGACTTACAGGAATGTTTCCATCCAAATATTTTAGAGGGCAGCCAGTTCCAGTGGGAGGGTTGGTCAGTATTAGGATTTATGTCCAAATCTAGGAAGCAGGGATTGGGATGAACCAAAGCAAGTTCAGCTGTCAGATTTCTTTGAGGATCACATGCTGAAAATGCAAGGTCAAAAACCCCTGGGCGTGTTTTATTGTATTTACCACTAATTAGGAAGGCTTTGGAAAAAGGAGCTGAAATATTCTCTCCTTGGGAAGCTGTTAAACTGTGAAATGGCAGAGAACAGGGAAGAGTCCCAGCTCTGGCACACAAATAAACCCCTTGTTCATCTCTGATCTCTCTGCCCATCTCTGAGCAGCACCAGGTCCCTGCCCAGAGAAACACATTTTGTACAAACACATAAGAGCCTGGGTGGAAGCCCTGTTTTTATTTAATCTAGCTTCAATTCACTGCCTTAACTGAAAATAATGATGTTAGAGCAGTGATCAAAGAATTGTCTCATTAATTGGTTATTAAATCATTAGCTATTAAACAGAAATAAAAGGTTAAGAATGCAACACTCTATTCTGCCCAAAAGAATAGGAATATGTCTCCAGCATCAAAGAAACAATAAAGGCAGAATAAAGAGTGAAAAGAAGCTTAAGATAAGGCAATTAGATCCAAAATGCCTGACAACTCTCATTAGAGGGTTTAGCACTACAACCTATATGGAAAAGGCAACAGAAATTCAGAAGCGAAGTCAATATTGACTTTACCAAAGGGGCTTGTAAACGGAATATGCATTTTTCTGAAAAAATGTAGGCACATAAACGTTGTACTAAATTTTAACTCAGCTAATTAATTGTTATGGATTCAATCTTGCAACCAATACATATATTTGCAGTTAAAAAATTATGCCTGAACAGCATTCAGTCTCAGTAATTTGTGACTGAAATCGTGCAAGTATGCTGCAATTTTCACAAAAATAACATTACTCCCCATTTATATTGCCAGGATGAGGCAATGTCAACTCAACAAAGACCACATTGAGACCTCTTGGGTTTGTTCACCTTGTCTAGATATCTGAGAGATGGGTACCAGGCCTGGGAGAGCGTCACAGGGGCATTGCCCAGTGTCAGTGATTTGAGACCCAAATAATCTCCTAAAGCAGGCAAATGAAGACCTGCATTATATCAAGTCACTACCAAAAAAACCCACAAAACATTGTAAATCCTGTCTGGTTCAGTCCAGTATTCTCAAAGTACAGCAAGTCCTAGAAGCTCAATTAATAAAAATAAAAGTCCCCACACAGCATCTTTTAGATCTGGTTTTCTGAGGTGCAAAAAGAAAACAGTCCCAGCAATATGTTAATGATATAGAACTCAATGCTTGAGTTTATAACATACAATTCATGTTAATCAATTCATAAATAATAGTCACTAATCAGATAATAGCTGTATGCTACACAGAAAAAATGTAAAGAATAGCAACATTTATCAAGGCAGTCTTTTCCTTTGACAATTAATCTAGTTATAAACAAAGATATTCATCCATGTTCCTGTGGTAAGGACCTTCAAAGAATGCTGGTTTCCAGAAAAAGAAAATGGGATTTTTTTCTTTCCCTATCTGATACCTAAGGGAAAATATGGAACCCATAAGTAATACCAAAAAACCCCACCTCACACAGAATTCTCTGTAGTTAATTTTTAAGTTCATTTGAAACAAGAACACCCCCAAATCACATAATAAAACAAATTAATATATTCAAGATATTCAAAAGCACCTCTTTTATGTCTAAAATATTAATAATACTAATGAGCTAAAAGCTGCAGGCCATGCAATGGTGTCAGAAGTCAGGCAGGCAGGGTCTTGGTAAAGTCACATCAACACAATTTTCACCACAATGTCAGGGAGACAAAACCACTTGAACACAATATTAAAAAAAAACCCCAAAACACTAAAACACAGCACTACATTGTTTAAAAGCTCACAGCTCTCATTTTAAGACGTTTTGCAATATGGTTGTTATTTTCTATCCCTGTCACTCTCTACAGATGTTGGTACAGTTCAGGATCGTTCATTATGAGAAACTCTTGACTGGCGATGCAGCCAGAGCAGGAAGGAAACTCCCTGCTCCTTGTGCCAATATTCTGCATTATTGCTGTGAAACCAGGGGCAGGGCACAGCCCAGAGGAGCAGAGACCCCTCTGCGAGGAGCTCTATTGCCCTCTAAGAGGGCAAAAAGGTCACCCCTAAATGAGCAATAAGGTCACCCCTAAGAGAGCAATAAGGGCACCCCTAAATGAGCAATAAGGTCACCCTTAAGAGGGCAATAAGGTCACCTCTAAATGAGCAATAAGGTCACCCCTAAATAAGCAATAAGGTCACCCCTAAATGAGCAATAAGGTCACCCCTAAGAGGGCAATAAGGTCACCTCTAAATGAGCAATAAGGTCACCCCTAAGAGAGCCATAAGGTCACCTCTAAATGAGCAATAAGGTCACCTCCAAGAGAGCAATAAAGTCACCCCTTAAGAGGGCAATAAGGTCACCCCTAAATGAGCAATAAGGTCATCCCTAAGAGAGCCATAAGGTCACCTCTAAATGAGCAATAAGGTCACCTCCAAGAGAGCAATAAAGTCACCCCTTAAGAGGGCAATAAGGTCACCCCTAAATGAGCAATAAGGTCATCCCTAAGAGAGCAATAAGGTCACCCCTAAGAGGGCAATAAGGTCACCTCTAAGACAGCAATAAGGTCACCCTTAAGAGGACAATAAGGTCACCTCTAAATGAGCAATAAGGTCACCCCTAAATGAGCAATAAGGTCACCCCTAAGAGAGCAATAATGTCACCCCTAAGCCTCCCCTTCTCCAGGCTAAACAGCCCCAGCTCCTTCAAACACCCCTGACAGGGTTTGTGCTCCCAGCCCCTCACCAGCCTTGTTGCCCCCTCTGGGCACACTCAAGCATCTCAACATCCCTCCCCAACTGAGGGGCAGAACGGGGCACAGCAAACTCCCGTGGGTGCCTCACCTTGACCACGTCTTCATCAGCAGATCTGCACTCGGTGGAGTCGGAGACGTCGACCACGGAGCCGTCCTCCTGCACGGCCACCACCTTGACTGGCACTGCCACCATCCTGCCCGTCAGGATGGCTGTGTTGAGGATTTCTGTGTCCTGGGGGCACACACAAACACAGGCTGAGTGTTGGAGCAGCACAACAGCACGAGAATGGCACAGGGGTCGTGACAGTGACAGGCACAGCGATGGCACTCTCCCTTGCATGCACCCTTGCAGATCCCTGCAATGTTTTAGCAGCTTCCTAAGCCAAAAGCTGCATAGGAGCACCAAGGCCTGTTCTGACAAACCCGGGTTGATCCCTTTGAGCCCATTTACACATTTCTGCCTGAGGGAAGGGATCTGAAAGCACAGCACTGCTCAGCAGGATCTCCAGGGCATCAGCAGCTCCTCCCAGCCCTCTGCCCCAAATGGTGCCAGTGGTTTGGGAGGTGATTATCCCCCACTACAACAGCATTTCTTCCTTCCTCTTCCAGCTCACTCTGCTGTGAGTCGACCATTTATTTCCGTAAATACATTAGGAGAAAAACATCCATACACAATTTTTTTAGTCTTTCCCCACCTAGAGATGCTTAACCACGTTTATCTGTAACCCTAATGAATTCACAGTGCTGGCACTCTAATGACTCCATTTCACAGCCTTCCTCTCTGTCTCAGGCTGATTAATTACTCCAAATGAGTTGGTGCAGAGGCCCCTGCCTGGCACAGGCAGGTCCAGGCTGGAGGGGAGCAGCCTCTGCAGAAGCAGTGCTGACTGCCAGCCCAAAAGGTGACACACAAATGGGACAAGGAATGATCTGGGATTTCACAGGGATCCATTCTGCCCCCCTCAAAAAGCCTGCAATAGGAAATACTGCTCTGAATCAATCCCCTTTTCATTTTTCAACTTTCATAAAACTAATTGCTTGCCAGTTAGCGGGGGAAAAAATAAAAAAGTTGCTTCAAACCAATCTAACTTTAAATTTCATTATTAGAATTGGTGGAAGAAGGAATGGATTTTAGTGAAAAATTTGATGGCAGCTTGCATAGGGAGATATATTCACTATCATTTGCTCTGGCTGCTGGCTAGATTGATAGAGAATAATGGGCATTGACCACAAGCTAAGGACAGCTGGAGAAGACCAATAAATACTTGCAGCTAAGATGTATTATTAATCAATATTCGGAACCTTCTACAGAAAGCAGCCTGAATTAAATGAGCTGCAGCACCAATCCCAGCAGTGCCAGGCACCTCTGAGAGCCCCAGAGAGGTTTCTGGGCAGCACAAAGGCATCCAGCACACACTGGAGTCCATTTCTGCTCAGGACAGCCCTGAAAGGACGTGCTCAGCCTCACACTCACCCTCCAGTGGGATTGAAGAGTCATCCTGAGCAGAGAGGCTTTTAGGATAACACCTCAGGAAATAAGTGCAGGCTTTGCTCTGTTCTCTGAGAGGCACAAACCAGATGTTCTACCAGTCAATGACTGGCTGGTTTTTGTTTCTGCTGAACAGGCTCATTTATAACCAGCTGCCAGCCAGGAGAGAGGGACACTGGCAAAGAAAGGAGTGTGTGACAGAAGTGGAAGTGTGAAAAAAAAACAACTGAAAATCCTTTACAAAGACTGAGATTTGAAAAAGGCTGAGGAGAAAATGCACTGCCAGGTGGAAGAAAGCACTTAGGTGCACCTCACGTGGAAAAAGGTTTTATAAGACAGCAAAGAGAAGGTAATTCATCCACAGGCCAGAGAAGAGGTAGTTAGATTTCACCACTGCAAACACCCCATATATCCTAAGCCCTCAGATATCAGACATTTGATGAAGACCTGGTGGTCCTGGGTCAAAGGGCTCGTGAGGAGCAATTCTCCAACAATAGATGGAGTTCTTCAACACATCTGGGGAAAATCTATTTTGGCCAAGGTCACAAACAGCGAGCACACAACAAATTCCACTTCCAGCCTCTCTGTTAGCACAGCTGTGAGCTGCTCAGGTCAGGCAGGCAGGGCCTGTGTCAGTCACAGCCTGATCAAAGCACCAGGGAGTCAGGATTAAACACTGAGCCAGGATCAAACACCCCTGAGCCAGGATTAAAGGCTCTCTGCACCTTGGTGGACTGGAACCAGCTCCCAGCAGGCCTGATCCATTCCCATTGGGTTTCTGTGCTGTTTGTGCCATCACCCAGGTGTTGGCCATGCTGTGTGGCAAAGCACAAGCCTCCAGCCCCCTCTGAGGCTCTTGGTGCCAAAACTGCACTCAGACCTTGCACTGAAGGACAGTGTGAAGTTTTAAAGGCATTTGCATTCCTCTCATAAAAGATGAGCATGAGACAAGCACCAGGACTGTGCCCAGCACACACAGGAGCCCCTGTGCTAATTAGCTGGGGCAGCCTCCCAAACCCTGCACTGAGAGCAGCTCCACCACAGAAATCAATATCCCACAGGCCTGATGCCTGCACTGAGTGCTACACAAATATAATAGGCTGTTTAAAGCCTTCTTAAGGGCTGGCTATTTATAGACTGCAAAAATATATTTCCCCTGAGGAAGAAATACAAACTAATTGACTGTCCAGTAGATTTATAAACAAACCTTTTAGTGTTTCTTCAACAAGTCATAACATTTCATCTAAATTCTGTAAAGCTTGGTTTGCATTTCCACGCTAGATTTTCCTGCAGGAAAAGAGCTGCTGAACTTCAGCTCCTTGTGATTTCTGGTGATTTCTGGCAGCATCTGGGATGCAGAGAGGGCTCATTGTGCTGATGGTCCTCCCACATGGCACAGTGAAACACCAGCCAGGACCCTCTGACTGTGGGCACTGCAAGACCCTGCTGAAAAACTGTGAATCCTTCCCCATTTCTTTTGTTAAGGTCAGATCTTGACCAACTCCTTCAGCTCAGCAGCCTGAAAGGGTGGAATCTACACATTCATATCACAGGCTCCATCCCTGAATAATAATAATAATTATTATTATGTGTGTTTATCTGCAGCTCTCTACCTGACTGCATTAGCACTTCAGCAGAGCTCCTCTTAATTACAACTGTAACCTGCTAATAGCATTTCTTTGTTGTCTGAAGGAATCTACTTCTTATGCAGCCCAGGCTAAATTAAAATTTAATACAACATCAGGTCGCAACAGAACTAGGAAGCAAATGACAGCTGTTTAATTAAAACCTAAAGCTGATTAGATGGCACTACTGAGAGAAATACTCAAGAGGAAGAGCAGAAAACTACTGGAACTCAAGGCTGGCATAATGGCATTATTTAAATATGAATCAACGCTGCCACACAGCCCCAGTAAATGTTTGACAGCTGGTGGGTTTGGACAAATGAGGGGGAAAAGTGAATGGGAGAAGTGTCAGGAGCCCTGAGAGAGCTGGGGCTGCAAACACTGGGGAGGGACCAGGAGCTGGGATTGTTGAGAAGTGACTCCCATGGGCTGTGATTGCAAACACTGCTGCCCCTGGGCACGGAACAGGAGCTGGGATTGTGGGGAGTGACTCCCATGGATAAGCACAAATCAGCTGAGGAATTCCAGGCTCGAAGCTCCCAATAACTGTGCTTCCAACACCACCTAAACAGTGACCTAAATGCTCCTTGGGCAGGTGACTATGGTAGCTCCCCCAGCTCCCACCATGCAGCACTTTCACCCTGGTTTTGTTGAAAAATGAAGCCATGGAGGAATGATGATCCATCCCTCAAGCAGCACCTCAGGGGCTGGCCCAGGCCAGGCAGAGCTGATTGCTGCCCCGTGGAGCAGCCAGAACCTCCCCAGAGCCCGGCAGCCCTGTCCCCTGACAGGAATCATCCTGGGATTAATGCACAGCTGCCCGCGTTTTTCTAGAGGTTAACAAAACATGCTACAGTACACTAAACCCAATAAACACTCCATTGTAAATCAGGAGGGAAACCCAAAGCCAGCCCTATTCCACTGACAAATGCTACAGTTAAATGCCTTTTGGCATTTAGCTGAAATGACTGTCTTTAGTGAGGAAGGCAGAGAGCTGGAACATTTGTCTGTAGAATTGCATTCCTTCATTATTATTTCTTTCCCCTGAGTGTAGCTCACGAAAATACATTTGTAATATTAGAAGGAGTCTTTTAGGAAGCAGTTCTTCTGCCTGGAAACGGCATCTCTTAAAAAATGTAAATTACAGGGCAGATTGTGACGTGTGGGCTGGGCTAGGGGAGGGCTTTTTATTTGATAAATTATTCACCACCTTTTGCTTCAGATCAAAGAGCAAGGCAATATAAATCCATTAAGCAAGCTTAATATATAAATTAGATGCTTTGCTGAAATTATTATAATCCACAGCAATTCTGTAGTTTTACCCCTTGTGGCTGAACACCGTTTTAGGTTTCCAATACATATTAATGAAACCTGGCTGTGAGAAAACTCCATTTTTCCACCATTCTATCAGGTAAGATACACCATTCAATCACCCAAAGGCAAGAACAAACAACTGGGATTATGTGTTTATGAAAGATTAGAAAATGTAAAATTTTGCAAAGAGATTATATTCTTTGACCTTTTTTCCTTCCTCATTTCCTTTCCTTCCTCCCTCCCACTAAAGGGCTGAACTTCAGCTGCTTCCTTACTCTGCAATCACCGTTTCAGTGCAGCACTTGTGGAATCAGCAATTCCCCAAGATCTCAGGTGTCAGCACAAGTCCCCATCCCACTCATCCCAACATCCATCCCCTGCTCTGTTTCCCCATCCCTGCTGGAGGGGTCAGTTCTGACACAGGGACATCACAAACCCTGCAGCCTCTCCTGTCCAAGCTAAACGTCATCCTCTATCTCCTAATAAATCTATAAAATAAAATAGAAATAGAAATACGTAGAAATAATATATATATAAATAATATAAATAGAAATATATAGAAATAAAACCTCTGAAAATGTTTCATTTGCTGTGGGATGGCCAGGCAGGTGCAGGTGTTGTGCAGCAGGAATTAGTGCAGATTGAGCCATGCTCAGAGGTTCCCAATCACTGCTTCTCACTGAACAATGGAGCAGCAGCCATTAGCCTAATTGAATATTATTCTAGATGTGTATCAGTGCTGCAAAAACAATTTGCTTTAGCTCAAAAAAGCACGTTCCAGAGACTCCACAGCAGAGTCTCATTTCTGAACTTGTCTTTTTGCCATGGAGCCACTGAAGGAAGCTCAGATCTCAGCAGAGTGTACCTGGCACACAGAGCCAGCTCTCTCATGGATTCATGGAAACTAAAGCTGAGATTTACTCCATTTCATGTTTTTTTCCCAAGGAAATTCAGCTCATTGTGAGGTTTATGAAGGATGAACAAGCAAAACCTGCTGCTGAAGGTGAAACCTGATTAGACACACAGAGACTGCCATTTCTGTGACCCGAGGCAGTTTGGGGTTTGTGTTTTTCCCTAACTCAGAACAGATCTGCCCCCATTAAGCAAAGGTTCAGAACACAGCCTGGCGCGCTTGGCAGCAGTAATTGCAGCCTGTCAGCAGACCCACTGTGCCTTGTGCACCAGCAGAACCCTGTCTGAGCCTGGGCTCAGGTCATTCCTGCTCAGCACATTGTGCCCAAACCCGCCTGGTGACACCGCTGCTCTCAGTGCCCACCTGGGGCTGCAGAGCTGGCAGCGATGCTGCGAGACTGATTTTAAATGTCTGCACAGAGGACGGGCAGCAGGAGCTCCTGACTCCGGTTTCAGACCCCTTTAGCCAAGGTACAAAGGGCCTGGAGTCAGCCTCAGAGTCTGGAAAGCTCTGCCAGCCACTCACACTGGAATCTGTGCTGTATTCAGAAATCTGTGCAGGATCTGAACGTTCTCCTGACAGGCTCAAGCCATTCCTTCCCAACAGCAGGTGACTGGGAACCATTTTAAAGCATATCTAGAGTTTCTCAGTTCATTTAAAGATATTGGTTTTTCCCCTTTTTGTTCCAGAAGAACATAATCATGTTCTGACTTAATAAAATTGTGGCTCCCCTCTGACTGGAATCAAACAATATCCCCCTGCAACTGGACAGAAAATGGGCAGAGTTCTGTGCTCGAGAGCAGTGAGTGTACAAACTGATACACTAATGGTTGTTTTCAAATGGCCATGAAATAATTAATCTGAACATTCCTCAAAGGCATTGTTTTCTCCACAGAGGAGTCTAAGGAGGCCATGCCTTGCCATGGAACATAATTATCAGATTCACTTGAGTACCATCAGCAGTCAAAGATACAATTTTCTGGCTCCGTGTGTTTGTCCCACAAGCCTAATAATATTTAACAACATCAGGGATGGCCATTTGGAAATGTTTCCTTCAGACACCTCTCTAACTCTTTGATATTTCCTTCAGACTGGGCTGAGGGAGGGTTTTCTAGGGGGAATTCTCTGCCCCTGGTGCAGGGGGAGAGCTGGCATCTCTCATGGCTTGAAAAGGCTTCAGCTTCACGAGAGCAGAACTGCAGGCACTGAAACATAAGGTTGTGGATCACGTGAGTTTAGCACTGCAATCTGTGTGCTCATCCCCTTCCACCAGCCCTACCTGGGCAGGAATCCACGTCCTTCTGTAACAACAGCTGCTTAATGCTATAGAAGGATGCACAAATTAATTACAGCATGTCTGCACCCCATCCCAACATGCTGCAGGACATGGATGGAGTGTGCCTCTCCCTGCCTTGGACACAGAGCCCTGCTCCCTTCAGCCCTTCCCAGGGCTGTGCCCCAGGAAAAACCATTAATGAGCAGGGAGAGATCCTTGGGAAAGCAGCCATGAGCTGTGCAAAGTGCTCTGGGATCTCCTGAAGGCAGACAGCTGTCACTGGGCAGGGGGCAGGAGAAATGGGGTTTATGTCTTCCCCTGAGCACAGCTCAAACACTGGTGTAAGGCCTGGCCAGAGCAGGATGAGCATTAGCTGTATTTGAGAACTGCATTTTGGAGTTTAAACATGCTCTGGGAGATGCTCTCACTCACTGTCCTGCACAAGGATTTCATTTTCTGACGAGCATGGATCTGCAGGAAATATCTGTGCCTCGCCCAGAGAATTACTGCTTTCACTCCTGAAGAGGGGCTGTGTTATCTGCCAGGGCCAGGCTGCTGCGCTCACTGATCTCACCTGCCCAGGTGATTTCACAGCTGCTCTGGGCTCTCACAGCCTGGCTCAGCCTCTCCTGAGCCCTGAGTGCCTGCAGGGACTGATTCCCTCCAGGGCCAGCACCAGAGATTCTCTGGAACATTCATCTCTCTCCATTGCCTATTGAAGGGCTCACATGTCTCTTTATACTTGAAGTCAACAATTAGGGGAGAGAATCTCCATCCCTCCATGCTTTCAGAACTGCAATAGTCAGTACCACACACAGCTGCTGCTTCCTTCACCCTGGGAGTTAAAATTTACACCCTGCCCCATCCATGCAGTGACACAGACTCACATTTGATGCACCTTTGGTCTGCTTCACTTAATAAAGTCTCCTGCTGCTGTATGGGATGCAGGGAAAAGAAAAACATCACATCTGTGGCCAGTGCAGCATCAGCCCTTCTATCCCTGCACACCCAGAGCTCCTGCTCTGTTCCCTGATTTTGGGAGCTCCCTTCTCTCTGTTCCCTGATTTTGGGAGCTCCCTTCTCTCTATTTCCTGATTTTCAGAGCTCCTGCTCTCTGTTCCCTGATTTTGGGAGCTCCCTTCTCTCTGTTCCCTGATTTTGGGAGCTCCCTGCTCTGTTCCCTGATTTTGGGAGCTCCCTTCTCTCTGTTCCCTGATTTTGGGAGCTCCCTGCTCTCTGTTCCCTGATTTTGGAAGCTCCCTTCTCTCTGTTCCCTGATTTTGGGAGCTCCCTTCTCTGTTCCCTGATTTTGGGAGCTCCCTGCTCTGTTCCCTGATTTTGGGAGCTCCCTGCTCTGTTCCCTGATTTTGGGAGCTCCTGCCCTGGCACTGCACCCAAGGGAGAGCTGCCTTCCACCTCCCAGCTCCTGTCAAACAAACACCAAGGAAAATCACACCTACCTGGGCTTGGCACTGCCTGGGAATGCTTTTGGTTTGGAGAAAACAAATTAGCTTCTCCATGAAAATCAAGTGTAAAGAAGACAACTTTGAGAATATTTTCTTTTGAAAAAAAACCCCTTAAAATTAAAAAAATTGGGTTTTTTTTCAAACCAGAACATTGATATATTAGAGGTGAGTTTTTGAGAGTTTTCTGACTGATCTCAGAACTACTGGAGGATTTTTACTTCCTTCCTCTGCCTCTTCTTGGCTTGAGTTTTGTTCTTGACTTTAATTTGTCAGTCTGCTCACCTTGTGTGACGTTCCACCTTGTTCTGACGTGCCCCTGTGTCTGATTATTTCTTTGCCTGCACAACTTTTACAAAGAACAGCCTCTTTTTATTCAAGTTCAGAACAAAATCCCTTTTTTGTTTTCATGATTGAATTTCCCAGTGAACTCTTGTGCAGTGTATTTATTTCCTGCAGACTAGGACAATATCATCTGGGTTTCAAAAGCTGAGCTGCTGCTGTCAGAACATCAATATTTTTCCAGAGTCCATCAGATTTTAGGAAACACAGTCCCTCAAATGAAAGAATGTGTTAAGAATCTGTGGGAAGGTAATAAAAAGAATTTTAAAAAGAGACTGACTGGAGGTAGTAACTATAATAAAGACCAAGTATCCACAGAAATGTAAAACTGCTGTGAATTCAGCACCAAACTATTGAATTTTCATCTTTTCCCGTCTCTATTTCATCTGTTATATAAATTAGGTATACAATGATTTATTTAAACTACTGCTTCTAGTATCCAGTCTTTCCACAAGACTTCCAAGCCAGTTCTCAGCTCTGCCAAAGACAACAGGACAGTTATTGTAGTTATTTTCATTATACATCTAAAATAACTGAGGCACAGGAAATCCCACCAGGCCAGGGACAGATGAGGAAAATTCCCTATTCCTCAGTCCCAGGTCCACACCTGTTCTTGGGTACACTCAAACCTGCTGTTGGTTCTGACCAATTTAAACACAATTTCCACACCTTTCCTACTAAGTGGCCTTTATGCATAACAAGAAAATGGGGATTTTATTGGCAGGTTCTCTGAAATTCAGCTGTGCAGCAAAACAAATATCAGTGACTGCAAGGAACTACAGAGGGCTCCAAATGCAGCAGAGATGAAAGAAAAGGAAGAAATCCAGTATTATTTGCCATCCTTCTTAAGTGGAAAAGGATAATGGCATATCCAATGTTTATAATGGCACATGAGTTTATAATGCCACTGGCAGCTGCAGGAGTTCAAGGGGAAAATCACTGAAAATCTCTTAATCTGAAACAATTTAAAACGTTCCACTGCCAGGGGTTTCCAGTGTCACCTCACAGGTGGGGCAAGGGGGTGACATCAATGTTTCTCAGCAATAGCAAGTGACAGAGTTATTGGTTTTCAATAGAATTATTCTGTAAACAGACAAAGGTCTCCCATTACTATTCTGTAAAGGCAAGTAAATATCAAAATCACAGCACATTTCCTTGAGAAAGGGTTTTAACTGGTCCCTTGTTCCTACACCTCAGCACCAAACTCACACCAGGCTGAGATTCCACCGTAGATTCAATTTTTTCATTTAAGCTGTTTGTAAACTTTGTGAAAGAGTGGCTGGCTTGGTTTTCCAACAACAGACACTGAAGGAAAGTGAAAAAAGACTTCTATCTTTGCTTCCAAGGTATTGTATTCATAATTAGCCTTTAGAAGTGATGAAGACATGATTTAAATCCAAATCTCCCCATCTGTTTCTTCAGAACCTGTTCCATTATGAGAAATGGGGAAAGTTCTGATTTTTCCAGGGAGATAAACTGGATGCAGCAAGAGAGGTAAAAGAGAATTACCCAATTTGTGTTGAAGGACTCATCTCCAAGAGCAATCTAAGTGAAGGAAAGCCTCTCCCATTTTCTGCCATTTCCCTAATGTGAGACACAAAATACACCTGAGCTGCAGAAAGAAATCAGGTCAGCCCTGCTGGACTGTTCAAATAAAAGGAATATTTGCTATTCACCTCCATTAAGGAAATTTATCTCCCTTAAAATTGCCTCTGTTAAGCATTCATTCTTTACTTTCCCTCTAAAAATTGGCAGGTTTTCATGATAATACATTTATTTCTCCTTTTGCACTGCCAATCTCAGGTTGTTGACTGCTGTGAGGTGGGAGGGAGGCCAGGAGTGGGGCCAGGTCCTTTGTGGCCCTCCCTGCACATCCCTCCTGCTAAACGGACAGAGGGGCACAGGAAAAGAGGCTTTCTGCAGAAAACACAGCTGAACAAAACAGGAGGTTCTCTGGCATTTTGACACATCATTTTACCAAAGAATTGAACAAAAAGGTGGGAAAAGTGCTGCACTTAAAGGCCTCTGTGAACCTGACACAAAATTCCAGCTGCAAAGTGCTTGCACCTGGAAGCACCCCTGAACAATCATCACAAAGAAAAGAGCAAGCTCTCCTCACCTTCCCCTTCTCAGCACTTGGGCTTCTTTCCTTTTGTTCCCCCACCTTGGAATATTCAGGCCCCTCACCCCTCGGTGCTGACACACACTCAGCACAGATGGGGGGCAATAATTCCTAAAGTTTGTTTTCATAGTGTTCCTCCAAAAAGGGAGACTCTTACCTAAATCAAATTCAACATGGTGGTTCAAGTATCTTATTTAAGCTACTGCATTTTCAATTTTTCCAGGCAACAATGGATAAACAGGACCTTGAAACAAAAATCATTGTTCCTTTGTTACTATGCAAGAATTTTCCAAAAGCCCAAAAACTTCCAGAACACTCCTCTAACAACAAGTGGCACAAGGTAATCAAACATTTCCCTCTGCATTCTCTTGTGTTATTGCAAATTTGTTTTCACGCCAATACAAAATGGTCAACCGAGGTCATGCTCCTGAAGTCACAACTACATCAAACTCACCTTTCTATTTAAAGGCTTTCATTTTTTGTCCAATGGCACTGGCATTCAGCTCCCTGCCCACCAGTTACACTCTCAAACGTGGCACTTCAGTGCTGCTTTCCTTCCTCCTGGCTAATGAAGGCAGTTGTGCAGGTTGCTGTTGATTTAGTTTGGGATTTTTCTCCCAGCAGCATTGCAATTAATTCTGGTGCACAGACCCAATGCAATCTGACAAGAGCTATTATGGAGAACAAGCTGGAATAAAACTGCACCTGCATTTCTCCCTGCAGACGAGTGGAGACAGGGGTGGAGGAGAGGAGGAGGTTCCTGGCCAGGTAAATGAGACAGAGCAGGGCCAGAGCCAGCCTGGGCAGCTGGGCAGGAGCAGCAGCTCCTCCTCTGCAGTGTGCTTTGCTTTTTCTCCTTTTTGGGCAAGAATCCCAAAGCAGAGTTTCAATCTAAAAAGCCTCACTCCAGCACGCACTGCTATTCAGTCCAGAGGGGAATAAACCAATATAATCTGGGAGATTCAAGGCAGAGGAAAGGACTGCAGACTCCATTAAGCATTAGCTGTGTGTAGCTGCTCTAGTCTGTATTTCACCAACTTTTGTCACAGCTCTTCCCACTTGTTCTGCATGGTCTCTTGGGGTAAACAAAACCCTGCCTTTGACTGAAAAAACACTGACATGAAAGGTGCACTGGGATATGATATATAAAGATTTTGCTATTTTTACATGTGCAGTGATATTTAGAAAGGTTGGGAATGATGTTTAGATCTTATTTATTTCTGGTCAAATGGATTGCCAGAGGATTTTTCTGACAGTGGCTGTTTACAATTCCTTGGCAGTGAATAATATGCAGAAAATGTGCGAGGTCCTGGGGTTTCATTCACAAAATGCTGCACAATGAGCTCAGCTGAGGTGGGAGCTGTGCCTTTTTGTGAGAGTGTGATTTTCAGAGCACAGCACCCTGAGAACACACCTCTGTCCAGGGCAGTCTCACTGCAGATTGTTTGGGCACCACAACAACCACACCTGTTAATTTTACATCATATCCTCACCTCTGCAGCACCACGGGGAGGGGGCACTGTGTGACTCCAGCTGCTCCAAGGGAAGCCCCCATTTCTCTCTCCAAGAGTCACTTTAAAGAGAGTTTTTCCCTCCAAGTGTTCTGACAGGCGTTTCACTGATGACTAAAACTTTATATTCAATATTTTGTTCACGTGCCCACAAGGAACAGCACAAACATGATTATACATAGAAAATAAACCCACAATGATTAATTGAGTAGATTAACCTCCAGAACACTTGGACAGCTGTTTCAACATGCTGTCTTTGAGGGCAATATGCTGAAGCAGCTGTTCTTACACATAAGGTAAAATTGTCCGCTTTGTTTTGCAATGTGAACACTCAAGGCCTGTTCTGTGTCTTGGTGACTTTAACTCACATGTGGAGCATTGCCAGGGCTCTGGATAACTCACATACATTCCTTTTTTCCCACCTTATTAGCAGCTTCAACAATGTCAACCCATTTGCTCAGCAATATGCTCAAAAGCAGAGTCAAGTGGATTTCTGTCACAGACATATTTTATGAGAAATCCTTTTGTCAGGATCCTTTCTCCTGAGAAGCTGTGAAACTTCAGCTTTTCCATGTTTTGCTGCTTTGGAATGTGATTTGGAGAACTGTTTACCCAGCATGTGAATTGTTTTTACTTGATGACCAATCACAGGTCCAGCTGTATTGGGACTCTGGTCAGTCACAAGATTTTATTATCATTGCTTTCTATTCCTTGCAAGCCTTCTGATGAAATCCTTTCTTCTATTCTTTTAGTAAATTTTTTACATACTAAAACTATATAAATATTATATAGCTTTAATATATCATTTCCTTTAAATATAATATATATCATAAAATAATAAATCAGCCTTCTGAAATATGGAGTCAACATTCTCATCTCTTCCCTCATTCTGGGGACACTATCACAGATTTCTGTCATTTTTACACACTCACAGGCTGCTCCCTGCAGCAAGATCCTCCCAGACTGCATGAATGAACTGGATTATTTTTGCATGTGGTTTTACAATAGCACAAGTGTTCCTTGAATGGAAAGCATGTCCTGGTCCATGGAGCTTTCTCTCCTTGTTTCCAAGGCAACTCAATACACAGACACATGCAAACACACGTGCATGCTATTAATGTTCCTTCTGCATGGGGAAATATCTTCATTTATCAATGAAACACTCAACAGCTTCTGGAGGAGTGACTCAGACAAACTTCTCACAGAGGAACTCACAGCGGGAAAACATTCAAGAAACTCTTCTCTTTGATACACTAAAGCGCAAGTTTTGGCAAGTTTTTGTGTCAAGATCTCCTGCAGCCACATGAACACAAAACCCTGAGCCCACCTTGCCTTGTCCTTGGGCTACAATCAAGGTTTCAGTCAAGCTCTTCCAAAAGAAAGATCAACCTGGGAGCTTGGTTGGCACATTCATGCCCTGGATTCCCTCCTACAATCAAACTTTCAGTCAAGCTCTTCCAAAAGAAAAACAACCTGGGAGCCTGGTTGGCACATTCATGCCCTGGATTCCCTCCCATGATTAAGGAGCTGACAGAAATGATGGCATTTTGTGTTTCAGGAGAGGTTCTGCAGCCCGGCCAGAGCTGAGCTGCAGGAGCTGCTCCTGACACTGCACCAGGGCTGAGCCTGCTCCACGCTTCCAAATGGAACTCACTGCAGAACTAGTGAGGCCTGGGCACATAAATGATTTGTCACGCTCAGCACTCTGTGCTAAATCACATTTATAGCCTCTAATTCTCAATTGTAATCCTCTTTGGGATTGGCTTAATTGTTCTGCTTTTAAGAGCTGGGGGTCAGGTACAGGCACTGAGTGCTGAGTGAAAACTGCACAGCCTGTGCCTGGCTGATCCTGCTGCTCATCTGAGCAGGGAGATGTCATCACACAGAAGGGAGGCAGCTGCAACGGCAAGAGATGCTTTCAAAGAAAGCATTTGAACCGTTGTTGGTTCATTGTTGTTTCCATCTTTCTGATTTTTCCCCTGGCATGTGAAAGGCCTGGTGATTGCTGTCACTGCCTGGGAGGTTGGACTTGGCATTCCCACCCTGGTTTGTGGGGTTTCAGAGCACATCAGGCCTTGAACCAGAGTTGGACATTGCCCATCTAAATACCCATTAATGACAACAGAATAATGACAGCCCTGTTAATGACAACAGAATCTGGTGTGTCCTTAGGGGCCATGCCCAAAATAAACCCACGGGCACAGTAACCTCAGGGAAATTCTGCAATAACAAATCCCAAGGCAATGCAAGCTCAGGCAAAGGGTCCTACTCAGATCTCCTTATACCAGCAATGGATTTGAAGGGACATAAATGTGATTTACCTCCAAGCTTAAGAGCCAGCAATTGTGCTGCAATGGGACGCTGCTTATACTGAATTCAGTTTAGGCTGGAGTTGATTTAGCAACAGCTGGCTGTGATTTATGGTGTAGGGAATGCAGCAGAATTCCATTAACATCAGCAGAACACCTTTGCATTTCACTGGGGAACCTGGACCTCTTCTCCATATGTGAACAGAGGATGTTCCTCCTCCTTTGCATAAGTATTTGAAGCTGTGCTTTATGCAGCTCTACCCTGGAAAAAGATTTGGGTTTAATGTCACCTCTTGTTTGTAAATAAATTTTTAAAAAGAGGAAAACCTTCAGTGGATGTTAGGAGAAATCCCTGACTTCCATGGGAACTCCACCATCCTGCACTAAGAAAAGAGTTTATGAACCCAATTCCCTCAATTCATGCACTCCCTAACTTTCCAACATTGCTCCTATTAACTTGCACACCATGTAGCCTTAATGATTTTAGGTTACATTTATACTACATGCTTCTATTTATAAATGGTTTATAAGGGAGACTAATCAATATTTAATAGACATTTTAAGTGTGCAGCAGACACGAGCAGCATGTGTTAGAGAAGGTCAAAGGCACATCAATAGCAGGGTTAGAAACACCTGCGAGCTCTGACTTGCAAATAACCCCCTGGGCCAACAGGATCCTGTAACAATATTAATAGCAATTGTCCAATTAGTAACAGTTTCATTAATAACCCAGTCTTTGTGAACTAATTTAAATGTAATGCAGTCACACAAGGAAGCAGTTCCTGTGCGAGAGGTGACCTATTCCACCACAAGCATTAGGGAGAAATCCATGGGTTAGGGTGTAAATGCCACCCTCCTCCCACAAGCCTGAACTAACACTGGAACATTCCAGTGCAAACACCATTACAGAGTTATTTTGGGATTTGGGCACTTTATCATACACCCTTAGGGTTAAACTCTAAGACACAGAAACTCAAATCTCCCAGGAGCTGCTTGCTGTGCGTATCTGTGCGTGCAGGAGGCCACAACTCTGCCTTTTTATTTACAGAACCATTAATTAAATTACTGCAATTAAATACCAAATCAAATTGCATTAAGATAACATTAAGCACACAGGAAGTCAGAATCAGAGCTGGCATTAGGGTTAATGGCAGCTCTACGTGGATAGGTTTTAATGTCTATAAGCCAGATCCCAGAGGATGCAGCTGACACACACAAAACCAACACTTTATGCAAATATCCTTTCACAATGTCCTAGTTTTTGCACCATTTCCAATTGTTTGTGTGGGTTTCCTGCTATTTTCCTCTCCAGGCAAGGCACCTGAAGGGAGATGGAAGAGCTTTGTAAATGACAGCTTCTGATCAGCTCAGAGCCACAAAATTCCCAGCTCCCAATTAGTCCACAGGGCACAAGTACCAAATACACCTGAAATTATGATTCCTCTACTTTCTTTTCAATCTCTTTTCTAATTAACTGTAGCAGTAATAGAGATTTCTGGAAAAAAAATAAAAATAGAAGTCAAGGGAATCGCAATCCCAATTTTCTGCATTGTCACACCCACAGAAGGGAGCACCAGCTCCACCCAGCAAATCCCAGTAGGGGCAGATTCCTTCCCGTATTGCCTGGGAAACACAGGGAAAAAAACCCAAAATGCTGAATTTTTGCCACAGCAGTGGAGTGGAAGGATCCGCTCTGCAGCAAACTGACCCTGAGTGCAACCCCAGCCCTCCTCAAGGATCCAAATCTACGGCTGGAAAATCACCACTGAAATGGAAAATATCCCTTGTAGATTCCTGCTGGGTTCTGAACTTAATGGTTTTCTTGAGAGTTTTACAGCAGAATTAAAATAATAATAATAAAAAAAATGATGTTTGCTTATGCACTGATCAAACTAGCACAGAATTCTGTGTGTCTGTATTTTCAGCTGGAAAAAAAAACATTGAGGAGATTCAATATTTATGTAATGTTTTATGGAAGTTCAATAGAAAAATCCAATATAATTTCCCAATTAAAATCACCTGCTAGTTGACTTACATCCATTACTATTATCTCAAGCCACTGTATACTGAACCTATTCACACAATAGTGTTATGTGAACATGCATAGGTTAAAAATTAGTAATTACTGTCTAGACAATTCACTGTTAGCAATAGTTGAGTGAATATAATGAATAATTTATTTGATTAATTTTGCATTCCTTTTCCTCTTTGCCAATTGATCATGACCATGGAAAACTTGAAAATGTACTCATTTATCAGAGTTATTTTCTGTGAATAATTCTTAGCCTGAACATTTTTTCACAAAACAAACTATTCTTATTTGTGGACTGAAATTCACATTATGGGATAGAAACTAGAGACCACTGGGAATGTTCCTTTTTCTTTAGCAGGTCATCATGGAAACAGCAGCAATGCTGAAGTGATTTTACAAACACAGAACCCAAACAGCTTGATGCTCATTCTGTTGTGTAAGCTACATAATAAAGAGAACTTATGCAACTGATAAGCAATAGGTAATACTTGAATTTAAGCTACAGATGAAGTGGGAAGTCCATCTATACTGTGAGTTGAAAAGCCCACAAGGAAAGAGGGAAAATCAGAAATATCTGAGCTGGGGGAGCCCTGGATGAAGGGTTTCACTGTCCATCACAGCCCACATGGCTGAGGCTGCTTGCACAGAAACTCTGGGCCCTAAAACCAGGCAATGCCACAGGTAAATATCTCTGATTTCTGTGGGCACAGCGGGATTTGGGCTGGCAATCCAGAGACTCCACAGCTGTTCCAGCTCCCTGTTCTGACATGGAATTCAACAGTGTGGTTTTCCCTTTGAAATTTACTCTTCATTAGGTGAGCTTCGAAATGGAGCCTGAAACAATGAGGGGCTTTGAGTCTGCACAGATCAAATGCATTCTGCCATGCACACACTCGGGATAAATGACACACTAATGAGACACCGAGATCAAATGCTCTGTTTGCACTTCAGTCCCCAGCAAGGAGGAGCACATCAGGGCTGTTAACCCGTTCCTGGCACTGCAGGGCCCACAGGGCCCCACATCTTCTGTCTATCACACTCAATTCTCATGGCTCCTCTTTTGCAGGGCCAAGCCGACACCATAAGAATGCTCCTGACCACAAGGAAACAACAGGGGGAGGAAGGGGGATGAATGAAGCTTAATTTTGGGGTTAGAATTTCTGCCTTTTCCTTTCACTCTTTACAACAACCTTACAGGGACACAGCACAGGCAGCAACTGCAAACACAGGCTGTGAGCAGTGTGTCAGGGCAAGGAACTGAGGAGGGCAGGAATTGAGAGAAGGAGTTGGGAGAGCAGGAATTAAGGGGGGCAGGAATTAGGAGAACAGGAATTGAGGAGAGCAGGAATTAAGAAGCAGGGGCAGGAATTGAGGTGAGAAAGAATTGAGGTGAGAAAGAATTGAGGATAACAGGAATTGAGGAGGGCAGGTTTGGGCTCTCTCCCAAGCACAGCAGCCTCACCAATGCTGCCCTCATGGCACTGAGCTTTGGGCAGTGACATTCCCAGCTGGAATGATCAGAGTTGTTGCCATCCCAATGCATTTACCAGCCCAAAGCCCGAGGTCCCAGAGATGATGCAAAACTCTGTCAGCTCCTCCCTGTCCTTGTTCCCACATTCCTGTGATGCCAACTTCTCACCCCTTGACACTCTGGGCCTGTTCCTTCCCCTCCATTCATGACAAATAAATAAATGTATTTATTCCCTGTGAACCGCTGGAATTTGCAGTGCCTGCTCTCCCTGCCCTCCCCAGAGTGCTCTCCTCTGCCTCGGATGGATTTTGGAAGAGCTCACCAAAAATTGCCAACCCCACAAAATGCACCTCCAGCCCCACAGGAGGCAGGGCTGGGAACTGCTGATTCCCAAACTTCAGCACTGAGCAATGCAGAATATCCCAAAGCTGTCCCAAAGCTCTGGGCTGGAGTATCCTGATCATATTAATAAAGCTGCAGTTTAGCATTTCCAGTAAAGTTCAGGCACCTTTGCAAGAAATTTCTTCACACACAATAGCTGCTCACAGGCTGCATTACAACTTCCAAAGCTCTTGGATTGCTGCTCTGCTCCATCTTTATGCTGCTATTGAAATTTAATTTAAAAAATAGAAATTACATGAAAAATAATTCCCGAGCCCAACTGTACTGGGACCATGTAAATCAGAAATAACTACACTGAGGTCAGTGGCAGCTTTGCACAGGAGCTGTGCAGAACACAAATGATTGTTTAGAAAGGAAAGCTTTCACTGCAGCCTGTACAGAAGAAATATTGTATTATATATACATATATACACAATACACAAAGTTAATATATGCAGAAAGGACTCATCTTGCTGTACAACTAATAAATGCAGGCTACTAAATATTCCTAATAATGCTTCCTGCCCAGCTAGCAGAACAGCTCAAAAACAAACATCATTTTGTTCATGTGTGTCCATTATATTCACGTGCTGATTTAATTAACAGTAATTTCAGCATCTCTGAGATTTCTTCTCTGTTTTACAAATGATGCCCTTTTGCTGAGGGCTTGGGTTCAAATTACTGCCCAATCAGCTGTGGATCAAGTCTAGAATGCTAATTGGCAATAAAACCAGAGTTAGCACGTTGAAAAAATTTACAGATGAGCCAGATTATTGGGGAATTGTTAAGGAATATAAAGAGATTTTTAGGCAGACAAAGGGGAAGCTTTGCAGCTCCCTGCAGCAGAGCGGAGGGTCCTGGTGGCGCTCGGAGCCCCCAGGCAGGCTCAGCTCATCCTCAGCTCATCCCTGTGACCATCACCCCCTCACGAGGGTCCCTGCGCCTCACCCTGCCCTGCAGGAGCTCCCACCGCCCCTGATCCTCCCCAGGAACCCTGAGCTCCCATCAGAAAATCTGCCATTAAAGGAAACAAATCTAATGGACCAGAGGTGTCCCAGCTCAGCAGAAGCCACCTGAGCATTTCCTCTGCACATTTCTTATTGGAAACACTTATTCTAACAAGAATTCAGTGCCTGAGCAGCCTGGAGAGGATTTTCTAAGAATGGTAATTGTCCACATGGATCAGAGAGCCCTGAGCTCATTCTGGTGCAGGAATGGCTGCTGTCCTCCTCCCCTTGCTGTATGGGCAGCACATCACCTCTTGCACACCCAGCTTTGGTCAGAAACCCCAAAAGCTGCCCAAAGCCGCTCCAGATCCCCACCAATCGATCCAAAACCAGAGATTCTTTCCTCAACAGGCCTGCGAGGGGCAGAGCTGAGGCACCATCACTCTGATCTCCAGGATGGAGAGGAGAGAGCAGAGCCTGTGCCGGGGACCCATCCCTGCAGCAGCCACAGCTCTGGTGGAAGCAGGGACAGCAAAATGTGCTGGGAGCAGGAGGAGGAGGAGAAAATCCCATTCTGGGCAGGTTCCTTTGCATGCAAAGTACAACACAAAGGCACTGTTAAAAAGGAACTGCAAAGCCAAAGGTCAATGTGATTTCAAGTAAGAAATATGCATTAAGTGCAAGGGATAAACACATAGGGGACAATTTTGCACATAAATGCATTTAACCAACTTCTGAGAGATACATAAATCATCTGGGTTTGCTAGAAATGACTGATCCTGGCTTTTTTATACTTGAGAATGAAGTGGGTTTGGTTTTTATACCCAATCCCAGAGCAAGCAAAGGAAAATCCCTTTTGTCTGTCCCCAGGTGATCATAAATCAGCTCCAAAACTGAATTTTACAGCAAGGCCGGGCTTAGGAGACCCCAGCCACATTTAGGGGATGGTTTGTGGGACCAGCACAGGGTTCCCATGGCACAGACAATCCAGCCCTGCCCTTGTCACCCAACTGACAATATTGGGGAAATCTCTGTGATCTGGGCAGATCCAGAGGGATTTCCAAGAGGT
This sequence comes from Zonotrichia albicollis, assembly GCF_047830755.1. NCBI lineage: Eukaryota > Metazoa > Chordata > Aves > Passeriformes > Passerellidae > Zonotrichia > Zonotrichia albicollis. The sequence continues at coordinate 1,396,700 of NC_133836.1, forward strand.
GGATTGGTGGGAAATGCTGCCTGGGTCCCCAAGGATCTGCAGCATTTGGCATCAGCCCTCTCTGCATGTTCATTAATATTTTGGACTCTGATTGTAAGGAGTATCAGCAAGTGTATCAAATTTCATGAAAGCAAATTGTTGGTTCTCAGTGGAATAACATGGTGCTTTACTCAACACGAGGATGAAAACCTCACATAATCTCCAGCTATTGTCATTCAATGTTTATCACCCAACACAGCAGAATACAGTTCTTATCTTTGATGGATGTGGCACACAATAGCTGTTTTCTTGAGTGCATCATAAATATTAATAGTATTCACAGAGCTTCTTAAAATTTGTCATGTCACACTGCTTTCATGGAAACACTCAAAATGCCATTATTTTTGTCCCACCAATAGGAAATTTTCCTTTAGTTTCTTTCTTTTTCGCTCTCAAAATTAAATGGTAGAGGATGTTTAACTGAGCAGCGGAAAAAAGGGATAATGGTTCACATTGAGCCGTTCCAAAACCTACTTCACATGCCCAGAATTAGACTGAAAGAGGAAAAAAAATGTGATATCCTTTGGAAAACACAGTCCAGTTAAAAATGAAACACTTGATGAAATTGAAGAGATTTGTCTGGAATTTCACTTTTGGAAGAATTCTCACTCACTGAAGAAGAATGCTGACATGACCAAAATCTTCCTATCTGCCATATTCAGAATGAGACATTTTCACTTCAAGAAAAAAAAAAAAAAAAAAAAAAAAAAAAAGAAGAAAGAAAAAAATGGTGTTATTTTTCTCCTAAAACAGAATATTTCCAGAGGGATAATTCTGGCCTTGCCCAGTCCCGGCCCATGAGGACATTCCTCACACCTGCTCCCACAAATTCCCTCTCAGTGTTTCAAAGCCTTCCCCTGATCAAACTCAATAAACCTTCAGTGCTCTGTGTTTTGGTTGATGTGTTCCAAGAAATCTTTTTAAATTTTCATCTTTCTCCATAAAATTCACCCCGTGGTTTTAGGAGCAGCCTGACAAAACAAAACCATTTAATTCTCTATGACAATTAATTTGGAGATGGTAATAATTGCACAAGATCTTATCTCTGCTGCAGAGACATAAAACACTTGCTATGGGCATGGGAAATAAAATAATACAAAAGAAGAATCTCTTTTTTCCTATTCTGCACTCTCTCCACAGTAGTTAATTTGCTCTGAGTATAAAATCAATCCTTCCAATGTGGGACTTGAGGAAAGCTCAAGGCTTCAATCCTGCTGCCATTAATCAGTGTTAAAATTCACACTGAAATCTGTGATCTGGGAGCCACAGATTCCAGTTTTATTTTAAAACAATGTTGATAATCCCTGATATTTCTGGGATGAAGATCCACTCTGGACTGAATTTATATTTAATTTTTTTTAATAAATCAGTGAATGTTGGGAAGGACAAAATCCCATTCTGGGCAGGTTCCTTTGCATGCAAAGTACAACACAAAGGCACTGTTAAAAAGGAACTGCAAAGCCAAAGGTCAATGTGATTTCAAGTAAGAAATATGCATTAAGTGCAAGGGATAAACACATAGGGGACAATTTTGCACATAAATGCATTTAACCAACTTCTGAGAGATACATAAATCATCTGGGTTTGCTAGAAATGACTGATCCTGGCTTTTTTATACTTGAGAATGAAGTGGGTTTGGTTTTTATACCCAAACCCAGAGTAGGCAAAGGAAAAGCTGCTCAAGAGTGACATTTTCTGGTTTACTTTGAGGTGCTGCTTTCTAAGTCGGTGTCACCTTCCACCTTGGACTGAGTGTGCTCCTTTAACTGCTCTCTAAATATAAATTCCATTAGCAAATCATGATTTTTGTAAGAAAAATAAATTCTTAAGTAAAAAATAATATATAAAGATTAAAATATAATAAATAAAATTTAAAATTATTTAAAATAAATATATTTAAGCTATTTTAAAATATTTAAAATAAAAAATAAAATAAATAAAAAGGTTTTTTTCTCAAACAAATCAGCCAAGTGTTGCCCTCAGCAATCCCATTTCAGCCTGAGTCACAGAAATGGGCACTTTAAGGACAATTTTTCTGGGTGTTCTTGTCTGGCAGGAACCAGAAATGCAATTCTCCAGGCTCCCATTGAAAGGAACCTCAGCAGAGCAGGCACAGCCAGGTGTGTGAGGGACTCACAACCTCAGGAAACCTTGATTTCACCAACAGCTCCCATTTTGGGGAGGAAACAAACTTCCTGAAAACATTGTTCAGATTCTGGTAGAAAACAGAAATGTCTGAGGCTGAGGGGCACAGAGCCCTGAGGAAATATTGATCCTGAAGCATTGAAAATGCTTTGGAACAATGCCAGCCTGGGACTCACAGTTCCATTCCTACAGAGCCAGGATTTCAGCATGGACCTCTGAGGGAGCAGGGCTGCCAGCCACAGACCGAGCCATCCTTTCCCCACATAAGGACACAATGCCAGCTATTTTTCTATTAATAAATCCATTGTTCCTCAAGCCTTCAGCCCCAGCTGGAGCCTGCTTACATAAACCAGTTAAGATACATCTCTTCAATGTCTCATTCTTTACTTTAACTAAGTCCTGGTTGCCTAGAAACTCTCTAAAAGACCTGGATTTTAATTTTTTTTCATTTTCTTTATATTTTTGCCAACTGTTAGTTAGGTAACAGATTAACCAAACCCCAGGTGTTGGTGACAGAAGCCTGGGTGACAGACTGGAAGCTGGGGCAGTGTTTGTTTCTGCATGCCAGGAGTGCCAGACTCCACTGACGACCTTGCTACCACCAACTTTCCACAGCTACGGCAATTGCAGATGATGTCTGCTTAGATCAAGAGCAATAACTGAGAATTACAGGATTATATCATCGCTGGACAGAGCAGATTTATCTGTGCTATCAGTTTCTGTAATTAGCAGGACATGCACTTCCACTTTGCAGGATTATTATATCACATTTTTATATTAAGATAAATCAAGCTGTCTAGTTTAGATCCAAGTTTAGAATGTTCTGCTGGACCTTCTGGATGCTAAAACACACCTTCTGCTGCATCAGACACCAACCAGACTCACAGCTCCCAGCCTATATCAATGCCATAAACATTATAAAATAATCACCTGCTGTGTTTGCAGTCAGCAATGGGAATTAACAGCAGAAAACAGAATAGCAGATTTTCCCCTGATATTCAGCAGCATAACAGAGGCACCAAAAAGAGCTCTGGCTGTGATTTCCTCACCCTGATCTGTTCTTCTGCTGTGTTTGAGGGAATGGATCACCTTTACTGGGGGGGTGTGAGTTCAGTGTGTTCATCTGGGCACCAAATGTTGGGAGAATCAATTCAATGAATTCACAGAATTACAGAATTCACAGAATTCACAGAATCACCGGGTTGGAAGAGCCCTTCAAGACTGAGCCCAGCCCAGCCCCAACCCCTCAGCCAAACCCTGGCCCCCAGTGCCACATCCAGGCTCTGTTAAACACACCCAGGGATGGGGACTCCAATGTGAACTTTATCACATTTCAGAACTTTCTCACCCTTTCTGTAAAAAACTTCTTCCTAATACCCAACCCGTATTTCCCTTGGTGCATCCCTGCTTTTTTAGCTGAATTAAAGCCTAAACAAAAGAGTTTAGCTGACAAAGCAGCATTTACAGTCTTCAAAGCCACTCATCCCTGCTGTCACTTGTTCCTAAAGGTATAAATTCTTCCTCTTTTCTAACCAAAATAGTTTTTAGAGATAATAAGCAAGAGTTCTGTAAGATTAAGTGCTTTAAAAGTACATTTAAGAATATAAAAAGGGACTTAGAAGTCATTCAGAAACAGGTAAAACTAAATGAGAGTGACTTCATTTCCATTTCATTTTCTATTCTCATCAAGCTTAGTTTATTCAGGTCTGATTAATTAATGTCTACAAAGAGTTCCAAAAATATAAAACACTACATAAACACCAAATAATAACAGAGTACTGAAGGAAAAGCCAATTTGTTAATTTGCACAGTTTTAGGAATTAGCATTTATTTATTTATTTCCCCTGTGCAAGCAGGCCCATCCAATCCCTTTCAGCTTTTTTAGTAGAAAATGCTTTGGCAGGTATGGGATGAAGCGCAAATGTTCATGAGGAACCAAGTTAGAAAGGGTGGGTGCTTCTGAGGAAATGCTGTTTCTCTGGTTTTACCCTCAATTTCCCCATGAAATCCTTGTTCCTGTGCAAAGCTCTGATATTAAAAAGTCCATCAGGCCAAACACAGCTCAAAGGCTCCTCCTGGAAAAGGTGCCTCTGATTTTACCAGGAGATATTTGCATTTTTAAAATAAATAATCAGCTTCAAGCTTCCTGCTCTCATACACCTTAACCTGCTGGACATCTCCATTTTCAGGAGGTATTTTATCCTTTCTGTGCAACTCAAACCAGGCCTTTTATTAAATCTTTTATTAAATTGGCACTTTGCAGCTCACTGCACTGTTTGGCTCTTTTGGGGGAAAGCAGAGCAGTGAACAGCCCCGTTGTTTGGTTTAGCAATGAAGCTTCCCACATGTGCAAAGCTAATTTATTTCAGCGAAAATGTCCCCACTAATGACAGCAGCCCCCTCAGAGCTCAGCCTGGCAGTGCCATCCACACCCAGAGGACACAGGAGCCATTGCCATGCACCAGCCCAATAACCCACAAACGGCAAAGGATTTTCACAAAAGGCCCAAATGGTTTCCAAGGAGCCATTACGGCGCATCAGGTAAATAAAATATTATTGAAATGGATTTTTTGCATTTAAATCGCTTGCAGCAGGTGCATAGGAAGCAGCTTATAATAAAAAGGCTCCCATTCCTGGAATACTAACGAGGATCAGCGGAAACATCCAGCAAAAGGGAGCAGGGGCAGGTTCTTGCCATGGCTTCCCATAAAAACAGAGGGCAGGGGGAATTTCTTACCATGGCAATGGGAATGATTCCCATAAAAACATTCAGCAAAAAGGAGAAGCAGTGAGTTCTTAGGAACAATTTCCATAAAAATAGGGAACAGCAGCAGGTCCTTACCATGGCAAAAGGAACAATTCCCACAAAAACATTCAGCAAAAGGGATCAGCAGCAGGTTCTTATCATGGCAAGAGGAAAAATTCCCACAAAAACATTCAGAAAAGGGAGCAGGAGCAGGTTCTTAACGTGGCAAGGGGAATAATTCCCATGAAAATCGGGAGAAGGGAGAGGTTCTTACCATGGCAAGAAGAATGATTCCCATAAAAACATTGAGAAAAGGGAGCAGCAGCAGGTTCTTATCATGGCAAGGGGAACAATTCCCATACAAATAGGGAGAACTGGCAGGTTCTCATCATGGCAAGGGGAACAATTCCCACAAAAAGACTCAGAAAAGGGATCAGCAGGTCCTTATCATGGCAAAGGGAACAATTCCCATACAAATAGGGAGCACTGGCAAGTTCTCATCATGGCAAGGGGAATGATTCCCACAAAAAGACTCAGAAAAGGGATCAGCAGCAGGTCCTTACCATGGCAAAGGGAACAATTCCCATAACAACACTCAGAAAATGGATCAGGAGCAGGTTCTCACCATGGCAAGGAGAAACAATTCCCACAAAAACACTCAAAAGGGACCAGCAGAGATCCTTACCATGGGAAGAGGAACAATTCCCATAAGAACACTCAGAAGAGGGACTGGCAGCAGGTCCTTACCATGGCAAGGGGAACGATTCCCATAAAGACATTCAAAAAATGGATCAGGAGCAAGTCCTTATCATGGAAAGAGGAACAATTCCCATAAAACCACTCAGAAAAGGGATCACGAACACGTCCTTACCATGGCAAGGGGCACGATGCCCACGAACATGGTGCGGCTGACGAAGATCTCGGACACCACGAGCTCGCTGACGGAGTCGTCCCGCGGGTATTCCACCTGCCAGGTGATCTGCTGCGCCCCTGCCAGGCTGCTGCCGTTGTCAACCTCGAAATCCATCTGCAGGATCTCGTAGGAGGTCATGTTTGCTCTGCAAAACAAGGCAAATTCCCCACATCGTCACTGGGGTGTTGATAGCAAAGCGGATTTGCTTTTCTCTTTCCTACTCGCCATTAAATTCACATTAAATTCAGCGTCTCAGACTTGAGACACTGACAGAAACCTAAATAAAACTGCGCATGGACAAGTGCAGAACTTTCTAAATAAGGTGAAACTTCATCTTTTAGTTTCCTGAAATTTTTCCCATTAAACTCAGGCATTCATTCTCCATAATCACAATGAACTTGCAGAATAAGCCACAAGCCCTTGGAAAGGCAGTGCACAGAAGTTGCTAAATTATTTAATACAACATTATTATAATTTTGATGCTGCAAAACAACAGAATACTTGGCCATTCCTCATGTTCTACCAGAAATGAGCTCTTGTGGAGGGGAAAAAAAAAGCCTTTCAAACCCAAACTGGTCTTTATCTCAGTGAAAAAATGGATTTGCAGAAATTATACATGACAATAAATGAGGGGTAGATTATCCCTATTTTGAATTCATGACAACATTCTCCTCGTCAGTGGTGCAGACTGGTAATTATATGGCAATCATATATTTCTCATCTGGAAATAAAAGTTTAAAAGTAAAGAAATGGATGTAAATGCACAGCAGTCAGAAATGAATTTAAGAATTACTTCTGCTTCCTTTCTCAACAGCAACTCTTATCACTTTCCTCAGGTCCAAAGCTATGTAAATATTAATAATTAATCCTCAGGTTAGAAAAACAGAGCTTGTTTTTGTGTTACAGAGAAGCAAACAGACACCAAGCTTTAACCAGCAGCACTCAGAGCACCCTCAGCAGGGATCTGCTTAGGAAACAACCTTTGCTCATCCAAACTTCCCACAAACTGAGTTGTTTCACAAATCATGCAAAGTTTACACACAAACATTTACAAAGAATGCAAGTTCCAGACTCCCAGACAGTGAGGGGACCTGGTGGAGGTGACAGGCATGGAGAGGATGGAAAGGCTCTGGCTGCAGAGCCAGCTGCTGCTCCTGCTGCGGAAACACCCGATCTTACCAACACTGCTCAAGTTTGGGGGTAAAATCTGAATTTTCTGTGTGCCAGGCCAGTGGGACGCTCATTGTCTGTGTGTCCCTCCCCAAAGCAGCCATTCCTTGAGCTGTGCTCACAGTTTCAGCTGCTGCTGCAGAAAACAGAGACTCCAAACATCCTTTTCCTCTCCCCAAATGCACAGAGGCAGAATCTGGGTTTGCCATATGTTTCTGAAGGAGAATTGTAAAGGGGGGAAAAAATCTGAGCGGGAATTATTGATTTTCATGTTCTCTTTCTGACAACAAACAACCTAAACATATGCTTCAATGCCTGGAGGATAAATATTTTCCATGCTGACAGAAGATAATATCCACCTCCAGGCACAACTAGAAGCTATTAAGGCATCTTTTGTGTGGCCAACCAGACAACCAGCAAAAACCTTTTAAGATAAATTTTATTACATAATAACAGGGATGTAATTAAACCATTTCTGCTAAAAACATAAACTGAATTTCATTGTTTTCTGTGTATCACCTCCAGCAGTTTGTTTTATCTAAATTGCATACAATTAATACGCTCACAACACAGAACTGAAATTCAGATATGAGCTTTCCACTAACTATGGATTTAGGTATTGGGCCTGTCAAGGTTTGTTTAGGTCTGCAATTTCACTTCAGCCTGTTCAGGCCAAGAGTTGCCACTCTCAAAACCACCCAGGAGTGGTTCAAAATGAGAACAAAACCACCAGTGGAGGATTTGGGTACAGAGACACTAATTAAATAATAGGTTAGTCTGCAATGACAAATCCAATCCATGGGTCCCACTGGCTGGCATTTGAGTTCAGCCCACAACACCTTCAATTATTCCTTTCCTGGTTTTCCTTTTACACATCCAGAAAGAAACCACAACACTGGGCTTGTATCTTATACATAAACCTTCCTCAGATGCAGCTGCATTAGCAGGTGAGTTCAAACAAAGCTGCATTAACAGGTAAATTAAAACAAATCTACGTGAACAGGCGAATTAAAACAAAGCTACACTAGCAGGTGAATTAAAGCAAAGCTACATTAGCAGGTGAATTCAAACAAAGCTGCATTAACAGGTAAATTTAAAAAAACCATATAAACAGGTGAATTCTAACAGGTGCACTAACAGGTGTATTCAAACAAAGCTACATTAACAGGCAAATCAAAACAAAGACATTAGCAGGTGAATTCAAACAAAACCACACTAACAGGTGAATTCAAACACAACCGTCCTCCCTCCTAGGTCTCAGTCCTGGTTCCACAGACAATCCTTAGCACTGCTTGGAAAAACACCACCAAACGTTTGTCAGAGGTTTTCTGCTTTGTCTCAGTAGCCAATTAAGCAGCATGACATGTGAATATTGATTAAAGAAGGTTCCACTTCCCTCTTGGGCTTCTGCTGCAGGAGATGGCCTTGAACCATCTCTCACCTGCAGAGCCTCCCCTGCATGCACAGCTTTGGCAAACCAGGATTCAGCTTCCTGCACTCTGTTCCCCAGCAGGTGAATGAATTTTCTCTGAAATTCTGGTTTTTGTCCCCTTTAGAGCTGCAGCCTTGGAGCAATGCCAGGTGCTGTGGTATCTGGGACACCGGGCATTCACCCTCTTTGTTCTGAGCCTCTTCCCAGCTTACAGCTGGTACAAACTCATGATAAAACCTGAAAAGTCAATTTCTCTCATGTTCAGACTAGTGCTCACCTACTGGCTGCTTCATCTCTTATCCTACAGAGGTTTCCTGCTGGAAAGGCTGGTATTACATTCATAATTCCTGCAATTTATTAACCATCCTCTGCAATACCATGTGGGAGACCACTGCCTTTTTCTGCTGAAATTGATGGAGGTTGCTAAAGTAAAACCAGAGATAAATTAAACCATAATCAAGACCTCAAATGTCAGCATTTACTTATGTCAGCTCCATTAGCTGATAAATTCCCATCCCAACACCTGCATTTCAATTTCCCTCCTGGCTGTGCAGCATAACCACTGAAGGGTTTTTTAAAAGCAGGGGTTCCACCCTGGGCAAACCTTCAGTTTTTGGTCTGGTTTGGAACTGGGGGCAGAACTTTGCTCTTGGTGGCCTGGGGGAGACAAAATGCCTCCAGTGGGAAAATGCACCAGCAGAGAAGACAAGGACTGTAACTCATGCTGTTATCAGCCATTAAATCCCATAAAACCAAACTTTATCCTATCAAGATTTCTCAGCTTTTCCTGGAGACTTATTTCATTTTTCTCTTAAATAAGTTTGCACTCTTGGGGAGAGTCTAATGGAATCCAAGGACTATAAATCACTTCTCCTTTCCAAATCTTTTCTCTCTTTTTAGTTAAACGTTTCTATTGTCCAGTGAAGTTTTCTCCCGGTTTAGGATTTTGCCAAACTCTAGTTTAGAGAAGCAATAAAAAATAAAAAGTCAAAATTACTTTTATAAAAAAAGATTATTTCCTGCAAGCACAAGGAAAAGACCTTATAATTTTAGGCAGCTGGCATGCTTGCTAATAAGTCCATTTCTATGGAAATGAGTTCATAACTATTAATTTTGCCTGCTCCTGATCTATTCTTGATGAGCCTTTCAAATTTAGAAAAGCGCTTCATGATTCTCTCAATTTGGTAATTACTAACTCCCTTTGATGAATCCAGCCCAGTGTTTCAGACATGAGACATTCATTACACATTTTTCTCTCTGGTGAGAGGAGAAAAAAAGAACCCCATGGGTCTTTTTGGATTTATTTCCTCTCACAAACTCCTCTAAGTAGGTCCTCTTCTTCAAATGGTGATTTATAATCCTATTTGAGTACCTTCACAATCCTGCCTCTGCTGGGGGCTGGAAAAACGCCCAAATCCTTGGGATTTGTGCCCAATCTGCTGTTGTCTGCCCTCATACCTGTCTGGTGCATTTGCAGCCCAGCCAAGCTTTGTCACACCAGTTCCCATCCCAGCCCCAGCTGGGAGCTGGGTTGGGATCCCAGTCTGCACTTGGAGCACAGAATGGAAAATCCATCCCACAGAAAGCCAACTTCAGCTCCAGCCAGCTCCAGAATAAAGGAGTTATCCCAACAAAGGAGTTATCCCAACAAAGGAGTTATCCCAACAAAGGACAGGAAAGTGCTGCTCAGTCCCTGAGCTTTCCCCATAGACACATCCACAAAAAGGAGCTGCAGCTTATTTTTATAAAATATCAGATCACTGTGAGGGTCCAGCACAGCTCTTTAATCAGCACCACAAAATCAGCTGGCACTGAAATAACCATGAATTCAATTTGTCTGAGCCCAACAAGAATTATTGAGTTAATGTAATGACACTCTGACTGATATTAATGCAGCAGCAACAGCACGACTGGTTGGTATTTACCTTAAATAAACAAAATTAGTCACTGCTAAGAAATATTAGCATTGCTAACCAAGCTTTAGGGGCTGCCCTGTGTGTTTGGGCAGGGAATGAGATGCAGGGGGGCATTTCTGGGCACTCTGCAGTGCCACACCAAGGCTCTGCTGGCTCCCACTCATGGGTCAGCAACAGCTGAGCTGATAAAAGTCACAGCCTTCTATTGCTGCACTTGGCTATTACAGGAAATCACAAGTTCCATTCACTCATAAAATAATGCTTTCAGTAAATGGCAATTTGTTTATGAGAGCCACAGCAGTGTAAACAACACCCTCAAAAATGGAGCAGACATGAGGTATGGGGGAAAATTGGAAAATAATAAACGTGAGGTTATCATGTTGCTTGAGAGTCTTTTCCAGGTTGATAATGGCCAATTCTTACTCTGACAAACTGTAACCAAATCCAATAAGAATTCAGTGACCTCACATTACCAAGGTACATTAGTTTATCAAATACTTGAGTGGAAAGGTCTCGCTCCTCTATCTCAAGAGGATTGATTCTGTAAGGGTGTTTTACTGGAGAGCAAACACAAGAGGAGCCTGTTGGAGGTGCTCAAGACCCTCATTGAAGCCAAATGAAGGGAGCTCTCAGGGAACACCCCCAGACTGAAGGTCCTGACCCTCTGCCCCTGAGGAAATGAAGATCTGAGCAGTTTGAGATGGGGAAATGAAGGCAAGGGCAGCACGCAGTTTGTGAATGATGCAGATTTGTGTATTACAGCATTCTGCCTTGCTGCCCAGGGCACCCCCAAAACCTGGGTGAGACCCCCAGGCACAGCACCCCAAACCCTGGGCTGGCACACAGCCCTGATTGATGCAGGATGCCAAAGCCCAAACCTTCCCTCCCAGCAGGAATAGCTCTGGAGAGGCTGCAGGGACACGGAGCTGCTGCCTAACACAGAACTTGCTTTGCTGTCCGTGTTTTCACAAACATTTTTGGGTGCCCGATCTCGGTTGTCTTTCACTGCCATAGAAATTCATGCTCTCCACAGAGGTACAGGCAGAGAAAATGGCTACAGAGGATAAACCCAAGCTGCTAAATCCATTAAGAGTGTATGGATTGACACAGCATGTTTTAATAATCCCATAAAAGCCACAAAAACAACAAGAAAATATTTTTGTTCAGAACACACCACCAAGACCAGGTATTATGATGTTATTTTGCTTAGCCAACATCTTCCCACAACTGAAAACAATAAATCTAGATAATGAGCAAACCTTTTAAGCTCTTCAGCTTCTCCACTGCCAATTCACAACTGTGCTGCTCACTAACAATGTGCAATAACTTCCACTTTATTTGATTTTATCAACATCATCATGACAACCCTGGAGACAACTGAGACAATTGCTTCAATTATTTTTATTTGCTTGCACCCTTGTGACAGTGCACAGAAATGCTTCTGCTAAAAGAGCCCTTAGATACTCTTTAAGTCAACCTTTAACAGAACAACTTTGAGGAGAGAACTTGGTTTGGGGTAATTGGTGAGCTCCACTTGCTGGGCACCGGGAGCCCATTCGTACCTTTGTCATTACTCTCCCCTTTTGGAACAGCATGCAATCTTTTGGGGCTTAAAAAAGCATTTTGATTGCACTGGGATATTTTTCTGACTACTATTTAGAACTTCTTTATTGCTGTGTTGTGTATTTCTTAAAATAAAGATTCTCTGTCAGGAGGAAGTCTTGTTGGGAAACAACAAACACATCCAGGGACAAACTGGGGCCAGCAAATATAGAGGGAGCTATTGTTGTTTAAAAAATAAGAATGATTTTATGATGAAAGACTTATGCTGGAACCTATCCAGTTAATAAATATCAACAGCCCAATTGGTGCTTGTAATTTTTCTTCAGCTATTGAGAAATCCTTACATTTTTACATGCCATAATCACATGGTCTATTTTCAACATTGCTGTGAAAGCAGCTGAATACATCAAAATACAGAGATTAATTCTGAATAACCAGTGACTGAAAATAAAGCTAATAAATTCAGTGGCACAAGAAGCTCTTTGCAGAGCAGGAACTCACACACAGAGATCTCTGCAGACTCTCCAAAGGCCTTTACAAGAACCAGAGTGCAGCCCTGGGTGACCCAAGGCATGGGGAACTTCAGCCAAGCTGAAAACATTTCAGAGAAAACCCAGGGGAGGGACAGGGGCACCCAGAGGCTCCATGAATCAGGAAATATTCCTATTTAGGGAGTCCCTGGTGGCACTGGGCTGTGCACATTGCCACCACACAGACACAAACCTGAATTTCCCCTGAACCCAGCTCCTCCTCAGCAGCACCAGCTGGGCACAGCTCCATTCAGAGCCTTGCCTTCCCCAGCCAGATCTGAAATGGGAGGCAGGCACAGTTTGGTTTATCTGTGCCTCTCCCAGATGCCCTGGGAGCCTCAGGAGCAGTGGCTCTCCTGAGCATGCACACCCATGAGGCTCTGGAGTTTTGTATTGACCAATATTCACAAATCTCCACCTTCCCCCAGGTCTGATCTCTGCTGGGAAGTGACCTGGAGCCACTCTAAGAGCTCAGCCCACACCTCCAGCAAGATTCCTTGCCATTTTAACACTATTTAAACTATTTTAATGTGATATTAGCATCAGGTGATCAGACCTTTCTGTGTGCACCAATCCCACGAAGAAAGAAAATCCCTCCTAGAGGCAGGAGGAAGCTCCTTGGTACCCAGTTGCTGTTTTGATTTCAGAATTACAATTGAGGCTGACAGCTGAGTCTCCCTGGGGAGAAAATCAGCCAGAGGGGATCTGGAGATGGAAATTCCCCAGGCAGGGAATTCCTGAATGGAAGCAGGAGGGAGCCAGGAGCCCGTGACAGGAGCACCCCTGAACTGCTGCAGGATGCAGAACAGACAAACGGGGCTCTCCCCATGAGCATCCAAAAAGTTTCATTCAACACTTAATTGAAAAAATTAAAAACTTGGAATTTAATCCTTTGTTCAATGGCCAGACTGTGTAAATGACTAAATAACAGAATACCAAAGGGAAATTTAAAACCAGTCCATGTTTTTCTCTCTACAGCTTGCTAAGGCTGCACAGAACTCATAGGTCTGCTGTGATGCCACTGCATTAAATAATTCAAGGAAAAAAATCAAAATGGGGGCATGGCAAGAATTATTTTACTCCTCCTACATTTCCCTCAGCTCCAAACAAGTTTGAGCCCCTAATGGACCAGACCTGGCTCTCCTTGAATGCAGCGTTCTCTTGGATGGAGAGGGAACGTGCAGGGTGTTCTGTGGCTGAGAAATAAATGTCCATGGCAATATCCTCAAAGCACAGAGGGCAGGGAGCAGGGCAGCACATTAACATCAACAAAATGGGACCTCCTCTCTCCCCACTCCCTGACAGACACATGGGGGGCACAAAATTGGTTTATTTTAAAGGCTGATAATTATGTTTTACACAAGAGTTAAGCTCTTCCACTCGCTGTTGGTACCCAGTGAACAGACAGTAAAAACATGAAAGTGAAACTGGCACAGAAACATCAGTTTCCCGTGTTTTAATTAATAAACAAGATTAATTTATCCAGCTGAGCAAACAGAGGGTGGCTCAGGGTCTGCATTCAGTGTATGAACAGAAAGAGCCATCTGCAGCAAGGCTCTGAACCTCCACCCTTTGCTGTTTGAGCTCAAAGTCCCGATCTTCACACCAGAACCAAAAGCAAGAGATAAGCAAAGAGCTCCCATGTAAGTCACCCCATTAAAAGATCATTTCTGTCCTAAAAATGAATCCAAATTTTCCTAGACATGTAAAGAGAATTCCAAATAACAAAACGCAGAGGGGTGGATTTAATATTTCTCCTACTAAAAATCATTCCACAATTATTTTTAATGTCACTAAAGTAAGGTCAGCACCACAGGCACCCCACAACATCTCCAGGTCACCTTTGCAAAGGGCAGCCGGGACCTTGGCACGCTCCCAAGACAGCAATTCCCCAACACTGACAGCTCAAGGGGAGCTGCTGGGACATTGCTCAAGGGCACACCCGAGCAATGCATGAGGAACAAGGGAGGTGAATTCACTCAGCCTCTGACAAGGAATAATTAGAAAGGAAGGGGCAGAATTGGTGTTGCACCCAGCCTGTCACGCCTACTGTATGGTAAAAGCCAAAACGTGACCCCAAAACTTCATTTAAAGGAGTTTCCTCAGCAATGAAGCCTTCAACCACCTGAGATGGGGTGGGCTGAGTGCCCAAGCTGAGCAGACACCTGCACATCACACCAAGGACATCGCATCCCTCCTGCTCTCAGGGAGTCAGCAATGACCCAAAGTGGCAAAACGACCCAGAATCCCAGTGACAGAAATGCTGCTGTGCTGCATGGGGTGTTCCCTTTGCACCCACTGTGACAGTCACACAATCTGGGCACGGTTCTGCTCTTTCATTTTCCTTGCTACTATCAGAAATTTCACCAGCTGTCACAAAGCACAAAGAGACAGATGAAAGGGTTTCTAGAAAAAGAAGGCAGGCTCCTGTAAGTGCTGCAATTCATGTTAACTACAGAAAATATCCCCAACATCACGGGTTAATGTGAAGCAGAATGCACAAAATCATTCTCTGCTATTCCTCTCTTTTCTGAGTCTCTTCAGGATTTCATCATCCCTTCCCTTCTCCCACCCCCTCCCAGCTCCCTTCCTCCCCACACAAGAACGTGCTCAGCCCTGGAAAATTGCTCAGCTGAAATCCTGAGATTTTGTCGAGGCCTGGCATTCTTTGGCCAGCTGTATTTACACCCCTGGCTGCTGGGTAGTCATGCTGGAAGCAATTAGCTTTCATGCTTTTTCAATATTGCCTTTCAAAAACTTTGAGATCCCTCATCTCTATCCATTTAGATGTAGAGAAGCACAGAAAAAATGTAAAAAAAAAAGTAAAAAAGAGAGTTCATCCATATGCTGAGCTCCTTTAGTCCCATTCAAATGCAGCAACTTCAGCTCCCCACCACCAATGAATGGCACCACAGCCACGTCCCAGCACATCAGGGGAGATGCTCAAAGGCTTGGAAACCATCACCACAACACTCAAAGCTTCCAGCACTGCTGGCTCCAGCAGTGGGACAGGTCACCCTCCAGCACCTCCGTGCTGTTTAACAACACTTTCAAGTGTGTATTTCATATTTTTATAAGAGGGAAATCTGTCACTGCTGGACTATTTTAAAAAAAGAGAAAAAGGGGAATGAAAGAAAAAACAGAAGAGCGTAGCTAAATGTATACTGATTGCAGTAATTGCATCCATTCCTCTGCTGGAAAGTCTTGTATTGTATTTCTAATATGTGCTGATAAGTGCATTCACAACATGATTAACTGCCTGCAGACAAGAATGGCTATTATGTTTAACAGACTGATTAGCAAGTGACAGAGCTGCAAACTGTACTCCTGGTAAATTGGCTGCTTTTAAATTACAGCAACTTTTTTATGGCTCCATTTTTAAAATGCAATGGCTTGTTACACATATGCCACGTAAATTCCTATCTGACAGTAAGGAATAGAGGATACTGAGCTTTTAACTCCTAATCTCAGATCTCAATTAGAGCATTGCTCATTTTCTTGTTAATGACACCAAAATCTGCACTGTTCATGGCTCTCATCAGGCATCATCTCATTTTCAATGTTGGTGTCTCCAAAGCTACCCTTAAACACAGGGGCAGGATTTCAGTCCTTCTGTTTCCAAAGTTCTGCCTTGTTTTTGCTGGTTCTGTAAGCAGATAACTAAGAGAGGATTTAGTGTATTCTTCCCCGGATTTGATTAATTCCCCTCTCTCAGCTGCAGGCTCCTTTTCCATGGACTCTCTCAGAAGCCCCAGCGCCCTCGGAGCAAGGCAAGGGGAGAAGTGCAGGGTCTGTCCTGGGACTGAATCACAAACCTCAAATGCTCCGCAGTTCACACGGGCCACAGCACGAGGCTCAGCCCTGCTCCGAGTGAAATGGGCTCCTCATTAATTCCCTCTTTTATCCCAACAAAGGGCAGGATTTGGGCACCCAGCTCCTTGCAATCCTGCCATGCAATGCACGGCTCTGGCTTTTTGATTGCTCTTATTTTTATCCCTGTAATGTAAAAGAGCACCAGCCTTGTTTGGGCCCCCGTGTATTTCATACAAACACAGCTACAGACACAGTCATGACCCCAGAGAGTTTGCAGTCCACAAGGCAGAGAGAGAAAAGAGATTTAACAATCTGCACCAATTTAAATTCACACAGAAGGCACAAACCCTTTAAGCACAAATTTATCTAGAGACTTTCAAGCTCAATGACATCATGTACTTCAAACCAACTTATTTATAACATAAAGCTTAGTATAACTTGTAAGGAGATAGAATAAATCAATTTGCTCTATCACAGAACTTCATCAGATACAATACAGATGGCTCTGCTACCACGGTTAAAAATAACCTCCACATTTTTACATCAGCTCAAGGCATTTATCAAACCAGGAAAGTGGTGGAGGAGGAGGATGTTGTCTGGCTTGCACACAGTAATGGGAATATCCACCCAGCAGTCTGGGACTTTTATTAATCTTCTGCCACGTGTTTATAATTTTATTCTGAACTGGGAGAATTCCGCTTCCAAAACCATTTTTCTTTGCTAAATACCAGGACAGAGCAACTTGAAGTTATCTATTGAACGTAGATTAAGAGGGAAGAAAATAATCCAGAGGGCAGCCTGATTGTAGAAGGGGACAGGAAACTCTTGAGCACCAAACCCTCTCGAAAGCAAGCCTGGCTGAGCAGCCAGCATTTCAGCAGGATAAAAAGGGTGATGGAATGACCAGAGCCTGAGCTGGCACCTCCTGCAGGCTCCCCAAGCAGCCAGTTTGTGATTCCCAGACAATCTGCGCTGGACAGAGTGCACGAACCCCACAGCCCTGCAAATAACGCGGCTGCAAGAAGGAAATTCATTTGTTTCTCAGCTTTCGTCGCTCTTGTTCCCACATCCCACCCCCAGAGGGGACATTGGGTGTGGCTGTTTGCTCAGGATTTATTGACTGAAGGGTTCACTGGGAGGCTCCTGCAGGAGCTCTGTTCTGCTCTTCCCACTGGGGAGAGGGCACAGACAGCAAAGGGCTCAGGCTGCCAATGCCCAAGGGGGCAGGATCGTGTCTGTGCTGGAGGGAATTCCAGAACCTTGCAACCCCTGCAAACCAAGCAGGGACAGCTCGTGCTGTGACCACTTTTTTACTCTTTTTAAACCAGGTATAACAAGCTCCTGGGTCAGCCAGAGCTCTGACATCCGCTGCCTGAGATTTTTCTTCATAATGAGCTCCCTAAAGAAGACCAGAAGCCTTTGTAGCTCAAATAAAGGCAGATTTCATCACAATAAACCTCGAATATGTAACATTAAACAGGGAAAACTCCAAGCAAGTGGATCAAACAGAAGGGAAATGAAAAGCAGTGTACACAGCCCTCCCCAGACTGGGGTCACTGCAGGCAAACCCTCCATGCTCACTCCCAGCTAACCTGGAGATCCCTGGGTGCAGCAGAGCCTGCCCTCACCTGGGAGAGACCTTAAAGATTTCTAAAAGTTAAGGGAAAAAAAATACATTAGATACACCATTTAAACTTATTGCATATTAAAATATAAATTTGTCATTCCCTACTACATCACTTTATCCACTGCTCCATGCCCATATTTTCTTTTCCAGGGGATTACAAGAGCACAGCTAATTATGTGAATGCTTCTGCAGGTTATAATTGGGAATGAGATCAGTTAATTACTACTCTGATAAAGATGGCAATGAGTACTGGGAGAAAGTGGGGAAATCCCTCAGAGCAACCTGGCCTAGGGAGGTGTCCCTGCCCCAGCTGGGTGATTTTTAGGGTCCCTTCCAACCCAGCCCATTCCATCATTCTGTGATTTTGGTTATCTTCAGCATCTCACTTTCTCACCCTCATTATGACTGAAATTATGGATAACAGACCCATGTGTTCCTCCCCTCCATTTCACCATTATCTCATTCCGTTATTTACTGAGCATCCAGCGCCCAACTGGGAACGTGCTCCCAGGAATGAAAGGATCACAAATCTGCTCCCTGAAATGAAAGAATCACAACAGGAAAAGCTGCAAGGGGATCAATCATGCAAAGGTCCAGTGAATAACCCAGCAGGCCACAGTGCTGCTTTGGAGATCTGCAAGAAGCCAAGAGATGATCATACTCTAATTAAAACTGCAAACTGCAAAAGGTATCCCAAAGGTTTTCCTCCCACCCAGCCCTGCAGAGACACCAGGTAATAAACTAAACATCAAGTTGCTCTGGGAGTTGTTTTCATAAACAAAATACAGATAATGAGGTATCCCTCAAAACTCTCCTCTTTTTTCAATTTAATTTAAAACTGAGAGGAGTTGGATAAAAGGGAAGGTGTCGGAAGCAAAAGGACAGATGGTTCTGCTGCCAGAGAGGAGCACAAAACTGAGGTTTATTACAAGCCTTTTATTTTACTTACAGCTTTTTATTTACTCCTCTTTCTCCCTTCACTCACCTATTCATCTCCCCCTCAGAGCACTGCAAATTCAAGCTCCCATCGAATTCTCCCGATTCAAATTCAAATTGAAGCACACAAAGCACAGCACCGCTTTCAGTGCAGAACTTTCAAGGGTTCTGTTGCAGATTTTGGGGGCTTTTTTTTATTTTTTAAGTGTCTAACAAGCCAATTAGAGGCTGAATCAGTACCTTTGAGATGAATACACAGGAAATGAGAGGAGCATGGCAGTGGTGACACATCCTGCAGCCTGAGCCCCTGGAACACGAGGCATGTGCTCCTATTTTATGTAAAATGAGAAAATGCTGCTGTGTTTATCTCATCAAGAAAACCACTTTCCCCCCTTGCTTTTGCATTCCCTGGGTGCTTAAGGAAGTGGGTTTGCTTTTGATGAAGGTAAAGGCACAAAGAATCTCTTCAGAACCATTGCTGGGCTCTGGCCATGGAGGGACTCCCATCCCTGGGTCCCAAAACAGCCAGAGCCTGGTGCAGGAGCTGAGCACCAAACAGGGCAAGGCCCTGTGCTGCTCCCATTTCTGAACAGGTGCATAAAGTATGTCTTTTTATATATTTATATTTTATACATTCATATTTTTTCAATATTTATATTTTTATCTACTTTCTATTAAGTCCCTGTTCAGCTAAACCCTCTGAGACCCTGCTCACAGGCAATGTGTAATGGGCTCATGGACTGGATTTCAACAGTTCCAGTCCAATAAAATGAAATACTTCAATTCAGAGCAAATTTCTCTGAAATTAATATTATTAATATCATTGGCTGAACACTAAACACTTTGAGGAGAGCTGAGGTATCCTGGATTTCCTCTTGGAAATCCTGTTATTGAGCAGCTCAAGTTACCCTGGCAATATTACTGAGGTGGGTCCTTCCTTCCTCTACCTCCACTTTTGGTCTGTAACATTAGGGGGGAAAAAATTATGTGCATTATAATTAAAAAGAAAAGGAAAAAATAATTTAAAGCTAACAGTCATTGCAATCACCATGATAAATTTATAGGAAATACATTTAACTATTGCCATGGCAATCAGGAAACTGTTTTGTTATAATTAAAAGGATAATTACCTTTCTCTATTTTAACAAACTCATGAATTAAAAATTTAGGACAGCTTTGCCAGAGTAAATTTATCTGCATACATTACAAATCACACATTTCCATGGCACTTTTATCTTTAACTCATCACGGTTTTTATGTTTTATTTTATATGTTTTAATGTCTTTATGCCATGTTGCAGAATTCAAGGTTGGATGGGGCTTGGAGCAGACTGGGGTAGTGGGAGGTGTTGAACAAAATCATCTTTAAAGTCCCTCTAACCCAAACCATTCTGTGATTCCATGCAGTGAGAAAACTCTGAGTATCTTATTTACCCACAAATTACAGAATAAAGGAATCTGGGAAAGTTACTTGGCAAATAATTCAAATTACAATAAAGTGGTCAAATCCCACCGAGCCTGAGAGCAAAGCAAAGCTTTTGGTACAAAATTCCCATCAAGAAATCAAGGAAAGAAACTCTCTGCTGTGTTTTGGTTTGTCACCTCTCTCAATGCAGCAGAGCTCCAGGCTGAGGGAGGAGTGTGACCCATTTAGAGCTCCTTTCAGCTGTGATTTTCGCTGGCTTGCAGGTGCAGGTCACAGGTGAGATACAGACCATGATCCCTTTTGTTTGAAATACAGATCTCTCTAAACTGTCCTAAAAACAGGCACTGGCTGGGAAAGTGCCTCTTCCTTCTACACTTTGTTTGGAATAGAATAAAATGGACATTTGCTTGTTACTTATTTGAAATAAAGATGCTTCTGAAGACTGTAAAGTGAAAAATAAATTGAAATTATAAGGAAACATGAGCTGTAAGGATATTTAGTATGTAATTATTGAAGTAGAAACCTTTAATAAACTGGATACTCAACCTCAGTTGATAGACTCACTATTTAAAGACCAGCTCCATTTCTGGGGAAAAACAAACCAGGACTAATGTTAGATCAGTAATATATTTTAGCATGGCTTTTTCTTTTCTACTGTAAAAGTGTCCAAATTAAATGTACAGTACCAAAATGGAAGGGAAAGCAAACATTAGCCAGGGCAAAGAATCAGGAAAAAAAAGCACCTAGAGAGATAATGCACATAGAATACATATAACGCACATAGAACACATATAGAGAGAATATATATATGTTCTTTATATATAGAACATAGAATATTCTATGCACATAGAATATACACATAAAGATATATATATTCTATATATATAGAATATATAAATAGAAAAAAATTATATAGAACATATATATATAATCACATGGAAAAACAGAAATAAAGGTGGCGCATCTCTACTACAATAAAGTCAAGAGGCCCAGGGAGCAGCAGAACAAACGGAAATGAGCTTTAAACTGGGATCCAAGGTGGGTGAGACCTGCACACTAGAAATATAAATAAAATAAATATATGGAATTTAAATATAAATATAACTATAAACATGCTGTTGTCTCCTTATCACAAAAGCTCCATACCTTCTGAATGTCTCTCATGGGCAGCTCTCAGAGCACTGACTCTGTTCCTCACAAAGCAGCCACTGACTCCAGATTCCTTCTCATCCAGCACCCCACTCTTTTATAGCATCTTCTTCTCATTGGGTACAGCTGTGCCTGGTAAAGTCAGGCCTGCTCCTGATCTTTGATAGTTGGCCCAGCTGCAACTCCTTATGGGTGAGATTGCTTTCTACACTATCTTTATTTTCCTACATAAAATAGGAAAATATTTCCTACATAAATATATGTAAATATATATATATTATATAAATACATAAATTATATAAAATTATATTTTATATATATATTTGTATAAATGTATAAATAGTATAAAATTGTAATTTATATATTATAGATATATATAAATTATATAAAAGTATATGTTATTGAAATATATGAATTATATAAATTATATATGTGTGTATATATATATATATATATATATATATATGTATATATGTATATATGTATATATGTATATATATATAAAAAAATAACCGGTACCCAGGCAGAGGGGAGGGAGAGCAGGAAAAACCCCACATGGAGCAGAACCTCCCGACTGCTGAGCTGCTCCTCCCTTCTGTGGACACTGAAAATGAGAAATTCTGTGGATGTGGCAGGTGCCAGCCCCAGCACCTCAGGATAAATGAAGAGAAGGCCCTGCTGGGCAGAGGGAGGAACAGGGACCATTCCTTTTGCCCTGTGCAGGTTTTGCTGCTGTGCCTGCCCTGCTGGGGTCCCAGGGGTGCTGCCCGAGGGAGAGCAAACAGAGACACCCCTGGCCAGGCACCAGCAGCCCACAGTGCAGGGCTCAGAGGGAAAAAAGAGAAATTTAACATAAAAAGGGAATTTTACCTTTACTGAGTGGATTTTTCCCTTGCAAAGATGCCCCTTCCCTTTCCAAACCCACACAAACTTTTGCAACCCACAGCATCCTCTGGTTGCAGCTGCTGAGCAGCTCCTCCCTCCATTGTCAATCTGCCAGCTGCCAGTTCCAAGCGATATCAGCAATGCTTTTTTGGAAAAAACAGTAATTTCCCTGTTCACCTGCCACACTGGTGATTTCTCCAGACCTGGCTCATTCCCACTGAGATGGGCTCTCCATGCCTGTGGATGTTTTCCCTTTCCCTTTCCTGCAGGAGAACACAGATGTTGCCTTCCTAGCTGCTAATTTTTATCTTTTCTCTTAATTGAAATTACCTTCTGCATCCCTAATCTTATAACTAAATGTCCCATATGTTGCTTATAGTGCAGCTTGCAGAAATGCAGCTGAAGAAAGTTGGTAAATTTCTTTAATTAATAACTATTAGAAAAATACCCATTAAGGTAAATTGAAATTACGTTAGTTGGAAATTAAATTGTTAAAATTATACTTTCTTTCAAGTTTAGAAATTATGACTGAGTAATCCTTCAACCAAGCAGTACAAGACAGGAATTCCAGCACAGAAATGCTGGGAGAAGTTTTTGCATTTAATAAATGGAAAAAACCTGCCACAGTTGATTTTATTTAACTTATCTTTATAGGTTTAATAAAAGAATCCCATCCTACACCTAGACCAAGAAATTTGGCTGCCACATATTTAAATGAAATGCCTGGTGGAGCTTTCTAAGTGCAAAGCAGCAGCAGATTTACTGAAAGCAGTAATGGTCAGGCAGCCTGAGTGGCAACTTTTAATTGAGAGTTATTAGAATTGGAGATTCAGGAAAAGGGAGGCCCTGTGGATAATTTAGAAACAATTTCAGCTGCAGAGCTGCAGCTTGTGGCTGGCACAGGTCACAGATGTCAGGGACTGGTGTCACTGCAGCCAAACCCCTCCTGCTGCCACCAGCCTGCACCCTGAGCAGGGCTGAAAACTGCAGCATTCAAATGGGAGCAGCCCAAAAACCTCTCTGGGAAAGGGAAAACCTGACTTTTAGGATAGAAAATTAATTTTTCAGAGGGAAGCAAACTGGCAGGTCAAAGACCAAGGCAAGGCACAAGTTTTGCTTTCCCTGATCTCTGGCATTGGGATGTGCTGAGCCCCAAAATGGGTGGAAAGAGAAATCAGTGCCTAAATCAGCAGAGCCTCCCCAAGGCAGTGCTTCCTTCCAGGGCTACCCCTCCATCCTCATCCCATCTCATTCCTCTCAAACAAAACCCAGATCTGAGGCCCCTCCTAGCCAAGCACAGGGACAGAGCTGGGCTCTTTAAAGATTCAACTCCAGCAGCCCTGAGTGCCAGGGAAATAAATATATGGTATTTTAGAGGCATGGGACATAAATTCTGGCTTGGTTTAGAAGCCTGTGGGCAGTAAAGTGCTCTGCCCATTAAAACATAAATTATCATCTGAGTGTAGCTGATGAGAGGCTGGGACTAATAGGAAGTGGTGCTAAATAAGAATTATAGGAATGCTTTTCCCACTGTGACTGCAGGAATTTACTCCCCACCCCAGCACGCCTCAAGATGGCAGATGGAAATTAAGGCTGGTGTGTATGGGAGCTCAGAAGCAAACTGTTACCCTTCAAACACATCCTTATCAATCAAACATCTTCTTAATCCCATCAGCTGTGATTGGAGAACACCTGTTATCCCAAAATTCCAAATCTTTATGACAACAAAATGTTCAATCTCCCCATCATGCCCTGAACCAGGGGGCAGCAGCACTGACAGGAGATTGAGCTGGGCTTGCAAACAAATCACCCAGCCTGGTGCCCTGAATTCTCTCTGAAATGTGAGCCTGTGACACACCTGAACCCCCTCAGAAACCCTGCCCTGAGCAGCAGCACTCACACAGCATTAAAGAAACACACTCAGCAATTTAATCCAGATAATTTCGGCTTTCCTCTACAGTTTTAGCCCAGACCAGTTCTGAGCTTCTCTTCTGGGAATTAGGAAAAAGCAAGGGTAGCAGGTCTGAAGTGCTCCATGAGCTCCAGACTGCCAGCTTATTTATGTCCTACAGATAAATCAATACATTCAGATAAAGTTTCTGACTGCCAGTAATATTTTCTTTAACTCCTGAATTTACCCTTTTTCTCCAGATGCTCATTTCTCCAGAAGTAACAACTCTCATCTCTTTTTATGGATCCTCACTGCCATTTTTTGCCCTACCTCTCCCAGCAGGGCTCCTAGACCCACTGATAAAAAGAGAAGAATTCAGAATTGGCAGTGTCACCAAGGATTGCCCACTGGGACAGGGCTGCTGGAGAATTTAGGGTTGCCAGTGTCACCAAGAAGGATTGCCCACTGGGATGGGGCTGATGGAGAATTCAGTGCTGGCAGTGTCTCCAAGGATTGCTCAGTGAAAATCCAGAGTTCCCAGTGTCCCCAAGGATTGCTCAGTGAGAATTCAGAGTTCCCAGTGTCCCCAAGGATTGCTCAGTGAGAATCCAGAGTTCCCAGTGTCCCCAAGGATTGCTCAGTGAGAATTCAGAGTTCCCAGTGTCACCAAGGATTGCTCGAGGTCCCAGTGCTGCAGCCTGCAGCCCTGGCCATCACTGACAGAACAGGATTCTTGACACACATATCTATTTCCTCAATGAAGATTGAAGGCCAGAATAAATGGAATGTCAGTGTTTGGGAGCAGGGAATAGCTATGGGGTCCCAGCACCCACGGCTGTTCTGATTGACTGGGCAGGAATCCTTTTAACTCCAGGTTTGGCCTCTTGCACCACATAACTGAAGTTACTTAAACTCTGCTGGAGACCCATAAAGAGCAGAAGAGCCCCAGGCTAAAGCAGATTACAATGGTTTCTTGTTTTTTCCTACCAACACAGTGATGGCCTATTGTCCATTACAAATAAAGTGGAAAATCAGTCCTGCATTGAAACAGCAGCCTCTGCATCATGCAGCACAATTGGACTCTGTTTCCATCCCATCTCAGCTAAACAGGCCTGGAATTGTTGCACAAGTCCCAAGGTGCCCACTGATGTGAGATGTGGGTTTTATTTATTGGAGAAGACACTTCCATGCTCTGGGAAAAAGTTATTTGCTGGCCTTAAATCATCCATGCAGGAACAAGCAAAGAGAGCCTGCAAATATATCAAGAAAGGATTTAGGATTGAATAGGGCAAGACAGGACTGAGGAGCCCCAAGAACAGGGGGGAAGATGGGTTTGGGAGCCAGGGGTGAAGGAAACCACCTCTTTTGGGATGGAGGAACAATCCTGGGCACTGCACAAAGGCACTTCCACTGCCAGGCAGATCAACCATGGAGCATCTGAAATAAACACAGCCATCACTCAAAGATGGGTGATGTTAATTAAATTCTGTTCATTTTTTTTAAGTTTCTAAAAAAACACCCCAAACAAAAAAAGAAGCTGCTATTTACAGTAAATTAAAAAGATAACTATCAAATCTCACTTATGGTAATAGAAAACTATTTCTGAACTTTAATTATTATGACAAACTGGTCTCCTGTGGCTTGTTCATTTCACGCAGCTAAAAAAATTGTTAACAGTCTTCTAATTATATCAGTTTTCTGTGTTAAAAAAACTGGCTCGCACTTATTACTCTATCTAGAGAAGCTATGGATCATCTTGCTATTCACTTAATGCTTTTAATTTACATATCAGAAATACTAATAAGTGTGGTGTTATTAGATCACATTCCATTTTGCTTCTAACCCAAGAAAATGGTTCATTTTGTTTGGCTGCCACAATTAAATTAATTTATTTTCCTATGGCATGGTTTTTGATAAGGGCCTTTATCAGAAGTTTGACTGTATTAAGCTTAATAGGACATCTCTCATTAAAATAAAATACGTTTCATTAAAATCAAACAATGGCTTTGCCCCCCCGCCCCCATTTTGGCTTCATTAGCATATTTAATAGAGGAGATAATTGTGCTTTTCACTTGGACAAGAGCCTCAATCTGAAGGCCCAGATTTGTTTAAAATTCAGCAGATTATTTCAGTCTCACGTGATGCCTGGCAGGGCTTTGCCTGGAGGTGCCAAGGCAGGAATGTGACAAAGAATTCAGATTGGGCACGTTCTGGATGTGCTCCACACTCCCTTCCTGTGGTGCCCTCAACTTCTGAGGCAGACAGAGATACTTGCAGGTGGTATTTTCAGCGTCCCCTGTTGTGAGGAGGAAGGATGAATCTGACTCCATGTTCTTAGAACTGGAGATTCAGGAAAAGGAGTAGAATATATATATATATATATATATATATATATATATATATATATATATATATATATATATGTGGAGAAATTTATATTATATTATATTATATTATATTATATTATATTATATTATATTATATTATATTATATTATATTATATTATATTATATTATATTATATTAATTATAATGCTATACTAAAACTATACTAAAGAATAGAGAAAGGCTCAACAAGATACTAATGAAAAAGCTCGTGATCTCTTCCATAGTCCTGACACAGCTGGCTGTGATTGGTCATTAAGTAAAAACAATTCACATGAAACCAATCAAACAATGGCCAGTTGGTAAACAATGTCCAAACCACATCCCAAAGCAGCAAACACAGGAGAAGCAATCAGATAATGATTGGTTTCATTTTTCTCTGAGGTTTCTCAGCTTCCCAGGAGCAGAAATCCTGGCGAAGGGATTTTTCAGCAAATGTGATGGTGGCACTTGCACAAAGCCAAGGGGCTGAGAAGGGTCCCAGAGCAGGGGGAGTTTGTGGCTCTCACAGGTAAGCAGAGGCTGCCAGGAATGCAGCAGGGATCCCTGGGCAGGGAGCAGCCAGGGCAGGGCAGATCAAGGCTGTGCTCACTGCCCATCCATCAGCACCTGTGTAAAGCACAGACACGGATTTTATCCCAGACAATGTCACTGAGGATCATTCTGCTCTTCTCCTGGCACCTGCTCCACTTCTTTTGTTCTTCTGGCACCTGCCCCATTCTCCTAAAGAATTTTCTGAGGTGGAAACTTTTGTCTCCCCAGCTCCATCCCTGCCTCAAATCCTCCAAACAGATTTCTGCTCACAGTTGAACAGACATTAGCTGCCGAAACAAAGCAGCAGCCCATATGCAAAGTTTGTTTATTTGCACTGCGGTGTCCTGTGCTTCAACTCAAAGCCAAAATGCCCATATGGCCACTGGAAAAAAAAGAAGAAGTGGGAAAGAAAAAAAACCAAAGCAAGGAGAGTAAAATATTGAGTTGTTTCTGCAGGAGGGAAAGGGGAGCTGTCAATACAGAAAGTGGGTTAACACCTCAGCAGTGTAAACACAGAGTGTGTCAGTGTGCGGAGCAGAGGAGCTGAGCACACACTGCTCAACAATTCCCCCTTGTTCCTCGCTCTGTCCTTCCCCTGTGGGCACACAGGGAGCACCTGGCAGGGCTGAGCAGCTCCCGAGGGCACAGAGGCACCCCGGGCTCCTGGCACTGCTCGTGTAGGGCAGAATTTCTCATCTGGCTGCTGTCAAAGGGCACACTTGGGACGCTGCTCAGATATCACACACTGTGCTGCTCAATAAAGAGGGCAGTCTTCAGCATCAAGATCAGTTTTAGGGGAGAACTCGGGGTTTAAGCTAAACCAGAGCTAGGCTGAATGTTTACTCACTGCTAAGACAGTCCCTTGAAATTCTAGCCCAAAACGATGACAAAACCCCCAAACCTTTCTGGGTTCTCTGTATCCTGGGCATCTTTTATGCCCAGGCTGGAAGGACTGGAGTTGACACCTGGTTTAACTTTCCTGCTGATATGTGGGAAATACTGGTCTCATTGTTGGGATGTTGGTGAATACAATTATTCACCAAAAGTCCCCAAATTCCCCCAGTTTAACGTGAGTCCTCTGAGAGACCAGCACCATTTCAAAGCACTGGGCTGGTCTGAGCCTGCTCTGGGGCAGAGAACAGCAGAGCAGCAAGGATGGCACAGAGGCAGCAGTCTGCCAGCCCCGTGCAGGGCAGGGGAGCATATGCTCAGTGCAGCATGCACACATCCCTGCCTGTCCCAGGCACATCAGCAGCAGCTCCGTGACACGTCCTGAGCAGTGGGGAGCAGCAGATTGTGCCACGAGCCCTGCCTGGCCCTGCTGCTGCTGTCTGACGTTGTTATATTTATCCATTTTCTGCACCATCACTCCTGCAGCCCAGTGTGCTGGCCACAGGAACCGCGGCTCTGGGGGACACGGGAGGGCTCCTCTGCTGCTGCTGCACTTCCCTTGTCTGACAGTTATCTGCAGTTTCATCCTGCTGGTGCCTGCGTTTGCTCCTGAGCCAGAGTGAATTCAGTGCCCTTCCTGCCTGCCTGTGCAAGGTTTCCTTGGGCAAACCCACAGAAACACCAGCGCTCAGTTTCCTCTTGTGCCCTTCTTTTCCTCCCTAGATGCCTCCTAAACTTAAGACAGACCCATAATGTCCCAGCTACAGAGAGATGTGCAAAGATTTTTATTTTTTAATGTGATGGAATCTGAAAAAGAGAGAAGTTGAAATATTTCTTCAGATCAGAACAGCTAAAATTAAAAATTTTGTATCGTTCTTTCAAGGTCAGAACCCCTATGTTTTAAAAAGCCACGGTGAAAATATTTTAAAAGAAAATAACAGCTTCAAGCGAGGATATTAAAAAGAAAATAAATGAGCAAAACAAAAAACAGCTCATATATTTTTCCAAGGTCTAGAGAAAACACGGGTCAAAAGTTTTTCCTTATTTATAACCTAAATGGTCTAAATATATAATGACTTTTGGTTGACACAATAATTCACATTTTTCAGTGAATAAATAATTTTTTCTGCAGTTCCACAAATAACTACAGACAACTGAGAACTGATGAGACTGTTTCAAAACAAAGCAAGCAAACCCAAAAAAGCAAGGAAATGAGACTGAACTTGTGTCTTCTCTCCAGCACAGCAGTTCCAGCTCCTGCCGCCCTCTCTCCATGCCAAACTTTGCAACCACAATAGCAAGAGCAGAAAGATATTTAGTGTCATTCACTGGCATTTTGAAATGAAAATTAACTTCATAGCTTTCATTAACAGCTTCAGATAATTGAAACAACAATGGAAATCACAAAATGTGATTCCCCAAACCACAGCTGGGCCAGGAGCTGGGCACTTCCAGCCACATTTCTGAGAAGAAAATGACAATGACCTCTCTTGTACCTCTAAGTGTTACAGGCTTACCTCTGGCAGCAAAAATTAGCACTAAACCAGTGTTTTATTTCCTTTTCTTCCCGTGAGGAAATGCCAGAGCTTTCCTGGTGTACACAGCATTTCCCTTTTTAGCACTTATTCCATTGATTTTCTGAATCTTGGCAAGACACTAACCTAGTCTGTATAACCACAGGCTACAGTACTTCAACTGCCAGACATTAATACATCTGTTTTAGTCACTCATCCACCCTCAAAATTGACAGTTTGAAAAATATCAGCTCCTGATACATGAAACTTAACTAAGCCTGGACAGCTGAATCAGTGAACAGCCCAGATTTCCATGTTAATACCACCCTGCTCGACACAAAGCACTCGAGGTGTTTTATCAGTTTGTCTGTGAGAAGCATTCAATCTTTTCAGAGCTATAAAGGAGAAGGAAAGCCCATTTTTGCCTCAATGTGAATTTCCCATGCATGGCTGAGATGCACAGCACCCATAACTGAGATGGAATGAGCCTGTCAGGGGTGGATTGCAGGCACTGACCACTCTCCCTTCTCCCTCCAAATCAGAGCCCAGTCCCCTCACTGCAACACCTGGGGGAAGTACAGAATGTTCCTCTGAGAGCCACTGGAAAGGCTACAACAGTAAATACAAAAATGTGCAAACTGAGAACAAGAACAGCTTCACCTGTCACTGCCCCAGGCCCACATGTGGGGAATGCAGACACCCATCCCTGCCCAGGGGGAGCTGCACACACCAATGCCACCCAAACTGGCCAAACTCAATGTTCTGGGAGGGTAGGGAAAAAGAGGGAATGGGACCCAGAAACTGAGACACAGCACCAAACACAGGAACCAGCTCAATGTTCTGGGAGAGTGGGAAAATGAGAGAATGGGACACAGAAATTGAGACACAGCACCAAACACAGGAACCAGCTCAATGTTCTGGGAGAGTGGGAAAATGAGAGAATGGGGCACAGCTCCAGAAACTGAGACACAGCACCAAGCACAGGAATCAGCTTCCAGCTCAACCCAAACTTCCCCTACCACACACACCACCAAAAATGCAGCTTCCCATCAAGGATTATCTCCAACAACTGGTCAAGGCTGCAGCAGGGCAGGGAGGCTCTGAGGTTGTAAGAAGTATTTGATAATAATGAAAATGAAAACTTGAGTGAAGAGGGCAAAGAAAACCAAACCAACCATCTTCTTCAGAAATCTGTTACAGGATGCTGAACTGATGCACAGCAATCTGCAAGAGACTTCAGAGCAGAGAATAACAGACAAGCAGAGCTTTCCATGTAAAAAGTCAGAGAGGCTTTAAAGTAAAACCACAGAGCTGCAAATGATTACAGAATGGGAAAATGCCTTCAACAGTGACACGGTGACAGCAGGACAAAGGGCTGTGTGGCATCTTCCAGCACGGAGCACAAAATGTCATTGTCTGAAATGGGACTGCCAGGGGGATGCAGCACCTCAGGAAGGGACTTCAGGCTTGGAACTGTGGAAAGATCAACCTAAAGCAGGCAGGACAAGCTGGAGAGGCTGGAAAAGAGGAGGGGGAATAACAATGGAGAAGAAATGTATTTTATGGGGCACTACACAGCTATGGCCAACACTGTTCTTGTTCACGTGAAGGAGCTGGGACATTGACTTCAATAAAAATAAAATTTGGCCTTAAAGTTGCAATGAACTGCTTATTAATTAGTATGCCCTAAATGCTCAGAAAAGGCTATTATTTAAAGTGCATTATTCCCCTCTCCAATCTTCTTTAAATGAAAGTTGATTGAAATGATGATAGGATTGAGGAATACAGACTCTTGCCATCTGAAGATGCTCTGTTACATCCTTTTTGCTTAAATTTCATCAAAAGCTAGCACAAAAGGGATGTCAATGACACAAGAGCAGAGCCAAATGCATCTGGCTTTACTGAGGATAATTGTAGCATCAAGTGCCTTGTTGGGTTGTGTCTTTTAGAAACAAAAACAATCCATTGTGGTGCTTTGGAAAGGTTCCTTCTCATCTGCATGGGACTCGTTTAGAAAGGATGATTTAAAACAAAAGGAACATTATCCAACATTAGAAATAGCAGATAGCAGGGCCCATTGAGGCACTGCACTGAGGCCTCAGTCTCTGCCATCCCATGGCACAGCTGAACTGGGGTAATTAAACCACAGCTCCTCTGTGTTATTTAGCAAAGTAAATAATTACACCGTGCCCCTGAGCTTGATTGGTAATTGGTAGCATCAGCAGAGGCCCTTGCAGTGGTTCCTGAACCTCCACTCCATGGGCTGTGTCCCTGCTGGACATTTCTGGATTTCTGGGCATCTCTGGATTTCTGGACATTTCTGGGCATTTTTTGTCCAGAAACATAAATGTCACCACAGCAGGACCACAGTCACTTCCAGCATCACCCCTCCTTTGACAAGTGTGGCTCTTCCTGCAACCTTTTTATCTCATCAGGACTCACCAGCCCACTGGAGAACACCCAGTTTTTACAACCTGCTCATACCTAATTTAACTAAAATAGAGAAAAGAGAGACAGGTAATGATAATTGTTTAAAAAGTAAATTCTCTGTTCAACTCTCCCTCTGTCCCTGAAGGTTTTAGGCCATGCTGGGGCACATATCCATTCTGGAAGCCTCAGGACTGGAGCAGGGCTGGCAGGATTGCAGCTTCATCCCAGCCCAGCAGCTGTGGAAGGGCTGGGACAGCTCAAGGTGACCATCAGCCCATTTTTAATGGCACACTTAGACAAACACCCAACATCTCTATGCACTTTGTGAGGCTGGAAAGGGGAATTAAAAGCACAGTGCCCTGATAATCAGAGTATTCAACCCAAAATAATTGTATTCACCAACATCCCAACAGTGAGACCAGTAATTCCCAGGTATCAGCAGGGAAATGAATCCAGGTGCCAACTGCAGTCCTTCCAGCCTGGAGCTGCGGCGTCGCTGGAGGAGGAGGATGTGCTTTTTTGCCTTGTTTCCCTGCTCCTCCCAGCGGCAGAAAGGGAAGGTCTGCCTGCTGGCAGCACAGCACAGACTGTTCTTCCCTCCTCGCTGGCCATTCCCACTGCCCCTTTAGCCAAAAACCAGGAAAGGCTCACTCTGGTGCTCCACATGCCCTGGGTGAATCAGGAAAAATCTCTTACATGACCAAGAATTAATATTCCATTGCCTTGAAAAGCCTGTGACTACCTGTCAAATACAGTAATAGTAGAGCTGATGAAATAAAGGCATCAAAGATAGGGAAAGCAGATTCAAAAAGAAAGAAAAAAATCTTTCCACAGGATATTAGTTTTGGCTGAGAGACTCCTCATAGGTGCTAGCATCTAAATCAGCAATTTGTATTTGCCTGAGCAGGACAAGAGATCTCATTTCACAGAGAGAGGTTCATCAGGGAAGCTGTTCTGAGCTTTCACCCAAAAATTCAAACCTAAAGTAAACAAAAATAGAATTCCTGCACAACACAAAACTGACAAGAGAAAGACATCACATAAATCTCTGCCTTTCCACAACTGCTGTTAGTCCTGGTGGATCCCTGCAGCTCTGCAGAGCTAATTAGCAACATATCCCAGACTTGGCATGTCTGGCTAAATTCTGAGCTCAGTGATTCCTGTACACCAAAATCTTACCTCTACAGGTAGGGTGTTGACTTTTAATATCTTTACTTAAGCTGAAAAATACTGTCATGTCCAATCAGTCCAAAGTTTGTCACTCATGAGCTTTTCCCTCAACCTCAGACCTCTGTATTCCCCAAGAAAACAGAAATAACAGAACATGGGATGGCAAAGGCCACGTATAATCCATTATTTGTTTTATAGTAATAGGTTGTTAGAGTCCTTCTTTCAAGGTTGGCATTTTCTTTAATGAATCACCTTTCTCCACAGTTATTTTTAATGTACTGTGCCATGTTTCTCATAGAGCCTCACTCTCTTTTGCTTAAATGCCCTGTTGGCATTTAATTTACTGAAACGAAAGGATTATCACCATATCTTCCAGTTAGATTGGGATGATTAAATGCCTACCACCATACCATTTTTAAGCAGCAGCTCATTTAGCCTCAGTGAATTGTCACATGTACAATCCAACTTCATTGTGTGTTGTCATTGGAGAAGTGAAATATTGTCACTTCCAGCATAGTTTGGGACACTCTAAATTGACTCAGAGGTTTCCTCGTGCACAAGCAAGGACAAAGCAGGACTGGAGGTCACCCAGTGGATCATCTGGGCTGCCCTGCTGCATTTGTGAGCTGTGTTTCAGCAGTGGAGCTGTGCCTGTTCTTCAGGGGCAGGGAATGTTCCAGAGCCTCGCTGCCAACACGCACAAGGCCGCTGGACCAAAGCGGCTTCAGCTCTGTAGCCAAAATACAACAAAACTCCCCCCAAAATGGCTTCCCATTACAAAACTGCTTGTGAATCCTAAACACCCAAGAAAAGGTTGACATTTCAAACTGCAGGTGAATTCATTCCCTTTGAGCTGCAGCAAGTGCACCTCCCACAAGATAAAGCTCCAACAAATGCCAGCCCCAGCTCTCTCTCACCTCAGGCAAAACCAGAGGCTATTAGAGAAGCTGTCTGCATGCTGTTGGTACCACATAAAAACAAACACTGCCTTGGGTTTTGTTCAGGGAGCTCCATAAACACCGGGCCCTGATGCTCAGGATAGCTGCAGGCCTGCAGTTAAACATGGGAGTGTTTTCCTCACAATTCCATTCTCCTGCTCCTGTCCTGTACCAAAGTGTGACTCCAGATTTCCACCACCTGATCCAAAAAACCAAGAATTCAGGGAAGCTTTCCCACCAGCTTGGCTGGAGGTTGGATTGGGACCTTTGAAAGAAGCTCCAAACACATTGAGTGTGGATAAATGAGCCACTTACTCTTGGCAATTCATGTCCAGTCTCCAAAACCCACAACATTCCTTTTCCAAACCACAGGATGGACTCTCTGCCCTTTCTCTGGGTTTCCTATCCCTTGCCATTGTCCCTTTTAGACAGCTGTCCCTCCATCCCGGGCCCCAGTGACCCTGGCACACACATGGACACACAGCCCTGCTGTTCCCTGAGCCCTGCCAGCTCTCCCATCACATTCCCACAGCATCCCCTGCTCCAAACACGTCCCCAGCCCCATTATTCAAACTCTTAAGGCATCCTTTGCCTTCCTGGTCCTGGTAAGTCAGATTATCTCATTAGTGCAGACATTTCACTTCTCCTGACAGCTTCTGATTTGTTTCAGCAAGTGAGAGAAAGCCAAGGAGTTACATAAGGGAGGACTTGTCTTCAGAAGCTCTGCAGACAGCAATCCCTCATCTTGATAATTTTTAACAGGTAGTTGCTTTCTTCTTTTTCTTCCCCCCCTCCTCCTATCAGTTTCTCTTTTTATCAAAGTACAGTTAAGCAGCCTGACTGGCTTGCCAAGTTTTTAGAAGAGAAACTCCACTTCTCTTGCCTTTTTGGTTGATCTTTTCAAGCTTGTCCTTAAACAGTGCTTTTAAATGTTGTTGCTATTATGGTAAAAAAATAAAAGAGAAAGGAAAAAAGGCCTTGATAGGTTGCAGACATGGTCCTTGGAGGTTTATTCCTTACCTCAATCTCCTCAGAACTCAGCCCAACAACTCCTTTACAGCCAAGCTCCTTCCCCAAGGAGCTGCAATATGCACACATCCCTCCTTTCCCCCCTTTGTTCCCATTTCTGTTTTCCACTCCAGCCCTGTGGACAGAAGCTCCTCAGGCAGCAGCAGAGGTTCACACACCCTGCTGCATTTGGGAAACAGCACCATTCCCATGGCTGATGTGCACCACAACAGCCATAGGCCAGGGCATAAAATTCTCACTTCCACAACAAAAATTGAGTGTTCTCCATCTCAGCCATTTGAAAAAAAATATAATCCTTAATATGAAGCTTCACCCTGGAGTCTGGCAGAATAGTTCCCTGCCTTTTACACCCTCCCTGTCTTTGCCAAGTGCCCAAATCCATTACCTTGACAACCCAGTGCATCACTGTAATAGCATGAGTCAGCCTGGCACTTTTTGTGACCATAACAAAAGCAGATTCCCATCGATTGGCGTGGAGCTCCCTGCTCCCAACTATAATTTCAGAAGGATTCTTGCTTTAAATCTCATTGCTCTGTGCTTTGAGTCTTGCCAAACTTGTCCATAGACCAGAACCAGTGCCTTGCTTTATGGTCTCTTTTTAATGGGTTTGTCTGTATTCCAAGCCCCAGCAAACAAAACAGATCAAACCTCTCCACTTAGCGTTCTCACTCACAGCTTCCTCCTCATCCTCATGTGCCCAGTCTCCCCAGGCTGAGCTCAGTGCCTGCACCACTCCCACAGCTGCCAAGGGATGGTCACAATGTTCTGCTCCAGACTAAACCCAAGCATGCAGGAGTTTCACTGCAAACCTTTGGCACTGCAGAGCTGAACCAGAGGCTTTGAGCAGGGAAGGAAGGAATGAGGGGCATAACAGCCCTGTACAGCAGGTTTTGTGTCAGAGACACCACAGCAGGTACTGATGCAGGGGCAGGGCTGCCTGCTGACCAGCACACCTGGGCTCACCAGCCAGGTAAGCAAACAGGTTACAGGGATGTCAATAAGGAACTGTCACCACTAGCACATAGCAGTACATCATCTTCTACAGCAGCCACGAGAAAAGGGCTCCGATTTCTTGTTTTGTTTTCCTCTCCTTGTCAATATCCCCGTTTTCAGCAGCTCTCTTTATGGACGCAGGGACACCTGATCTCTTCTGCTTTGTGCTACAAGAGGATATTCCCCAGCCTGTGGATGCCAGGCCACAAGCAGTGTCTCCCTGGAAACACTGCATGGCACTGCACAGCCCACACTGCTGAGGGAAATCTGATTACCATGGGATGTCCTGAGCAGAACATTTTCCATGTGCTTCTTTGGGACAGCATTGGAGTGCTCAGCCAGAAATTCAGAGGTTTTCATCAGAGGGATGTGTTTCTGCTAAGCCAAAATCCACTTTAAATCAAAGATCCTTGCAGGAAAGATGGGTGGGACACCTCAGCACTTCCCTAGGGCTGCTGGGGTGCTGGGAGCAGAGCAGGGGCAGGGAGAGCCTGCAGGGAGCACACTCTACCCTGGCACAGCCTCACAGGAGCCCCATGGGCATCTCAGGTGTCCCAGGAGATCCCAAGCATTTCACAGCCCTGAGCCTCCCATCTGTTCCTGAGAATGGGATAAGGATCTAATTAAGGGGAGATTAACAGGATGGGCTGGAGGCAGCAGAGTCTCTGCTGGAGGAAACTCAGTCCCCTGCTGGAGCTCTCAACAACTCCATGCAATGGTAGAGAATGGTGAAAGGCAACACTTTCCTTGTTTTCAATAATGCTCCATGTAATAGAGCAATGGCCCTGTCCTGTCCCCAGGGGAAACAATGCTATAGTTCAGAGAAAAAAATGGAAGAGAAAAAAGATAAATCAAAGCAAGACACAAATCAACTTCCAGCCCAGCATTTTGGGCCAGTCAGTGATACACAAGTAAAGACAAAGCATTGTGGCCCATCCAAAGAAAGGAGGATCCTGGCAGGACTTCAGAGACCCAACCTGCACAGCACGTGCTCCATCTGCAGAGCACAGGCCACCAGTGACCAGGCTGTGCTGGACTGAGAAGTTCTCCAGCCAAGCTCCAGGGTGACTGATGGTGGTGCAAATGAGGCAACACTGCAAGGGAATAAACAGCCCTTCAGTAAAAATGAAAAGAATGACCCAACTGACCAGAAGACAGAACTGCCGAGGGCCCAGTAGAACTTTCTGTCACACTGCTGCAACCTTCAACCTGAGTTAGGTACAAACATTTCTAAAATCCATGCTCATTTGTAGGCAGAGGAAGAGAGTGTCCATTTCACAGCCTTCCCTTGGCTGCTTCTCCTCCTGTGGCTATCAGAGACCTCAGGTTCAGCTGGAGCTTTGCTGGGGAGCTGAAGCCAGCACTTGGAACTGGTGCTTTAAATTCCCTCATCTGAGGACATGGCCCAGGCCTGCCTCAGACTCATGGGTGCTGCTCTCTGCCTGCCTGAGGAACAGGGACCATTCCCAACCCTCTCTGATCACTGTTCCTGAGCCCCTTGTCAGAGAAGCAGATGTTAACATTCCCATTTTATGGCTAGAAACTGAGGCACAGAGGCTCTGAGTGCCTTGGCCAGACCACAGAGGGAGCATCTGGTTTAGCAGAGAGCTGCAGCCCAGCTCCAGCACAGGCAAGCAGCCAAACTCCTGGAACAGCTTCTGTCAGGAACAATTCCCATATGGAAACATGCCACCAACACAAGGACAGCCTAATTACAATTAAAAAGGAATCTTCCCATACACAAATAGGGCAGCAGTGCCCAATGTATATTTAACCCTTTCCAGCACTGAGCAGGGAGGCTCTGACCATGCACAAGGGCTTTGGAGAGCACTGCCACCGCACAGAGGGCACAGCCAGGCCTGGTTTGCTGCTCAGGATGGTCCCACAGGCAGCCCTGCTTTTCAGAGAGCTCTGTCCCAGCTCAGCTGAGCCTCCCCTTGCCTGCCCTGCTGCCATTTCCCTGCAAACACACTGCTCACTGCACTTAAATCCCCTCTGCGCTTCCCTTCGGAAGGGAGGATTTCAAAATTTGATTTGTTTTACTCACTAAGTACTCTCTGGTATTCCCAGCAGATCCTTTAGCTGACAAGGTTTGTACTTGTTGCCACTTTGTTGTGTTTTATGAATGGGGCCCCAGCAGAGCCCCATTGAGCACAGCACTCATCGGTCTCAGCGTCACACACAGAGCTCCTGCAGGCAGAGCCCTCGGCCAGGGAGCACAGGAACTCCCCCAGCAGGACATGGGACACAAACCCAACCATCTCTGCAGTTACAGCATGCCTGACAAACATCTGTGCATTCCAGGGAGATGTTCATGTGGTTCATGCCATGGTGAGGGTGCCCAGGGGTGGCACAGGGAGCGTGGCAGTGCCCACCCCTTCACAATCCCCTGCTCTGGGATCCCTGGTGCTCCTTCCCCAATCCCAGGCTGGACTGCCATCCTTGGGGGGCTTTAGGGCACCTGTGTGGGCAGGGCTGCTCCTTGCTGAGCCTTCTGTGCCTTCCCCTCACCTGCACCTGCCCCACTGCTGGTTAAAGCATGTGGTGAGCCACAGAAGGGTTGCTAAAATCCCTTTCAATTGTTTCCTCCTCAAGTAAAGACACAACTGGGCAGTCCTGATTTGTGATAATAATGTGCTTGGTGTGCCATTGAGAATTAGATCTTTTCCTGTAGGTAGAGGCTCAGTAGGAGTATGAAAACATAGGCTTGGATTATCACTACTGCTACCTCCAGGATAGTTAGTAAGAAGAGAACGAGTAGGTTAGGAGTGAAACTGCTGGTTTTGTGGGGAACAGGGCAGTTGTGGCTGTAGAGATGGGTTGGATGACCAGGAGTCAAGAGGTGTTTCACCAGTGCAGCAATGGGGTGAAAAACCTGCAACAATCAGATCAGCCCCAGTGCTGAGGGAGAGAACAGCCCACGAGGAAGGTGCTGCCCAACAATGCATAAAAAGCTCATCCCAGAGCATGATCCCACCTTGCAGGCAACTGGGGATGGAAAACAGCAAAGAAACACCAGGAAAAGAAACTGGAGATTTGAGCCAGTGCTCAGCCAGCACATCAACTCACCTCCCACAGCAAGCCTGGAATTAAACCCCTGTACCAGGAATTACAGGGCAGCTGTTGTACAATTTCTGTACAATCTCTATCCTCACACTTCCATGGCAGAATATTTCACCCTACAACGCTGCATTCAAGGCTGACAGCACAACCATCAGTGGGATTCCGTGCCCAAAGTCCTTAACAAAGTTTGCTGCCTTTGAAAGTGCATTTTGTAAATTCTGCTCCTCCGAGCTCTCTGCTGTGTGTGTTCAAAGGGAGAGGCAGGGTGTCTGCCAGCCGCCAGCACTGCTGACCTCACAAAGCTCCAGCGCCTTCTCCTGCAGCCACAAACCCCGGCAGAGCCACCCCTGCTGCTGCTGCACTGAGCAAACGGAGCTGGATGAGGGCACTGCAGGTTACTCGAGTTCCCAGGGAAATTAGCAGGAGTTTTTTCACTCACCTCCCTAGGAACAAAACCTCTCTGAATAATTCCTGCCTCCCACCAGTCTGCTGCTCAAAAATCTTTTTGGCTGGGATTCATCAAAGCAAGCCATAAAATTTCAGTGAATTTAATTTAGGCTTAGGGTCAAGTGTGTGGCACCTTAAACCCCCCAGAATTTTACTTTATTTTCAACAAAATTCATTTTTTCAAAGCATGTAAGAAGGTGAAAGTAAGACCTTTCCAAGTATCTCTGCCTTTAAAATTGGTCTGGTATCATCTTCATTAGCATGTGTCACATTACACCAGAGACAGAGTTTGCTGTGAGTGACAGAACGTGGCAAGTCAGGACATGCAGGTGTGTGACAAACAAAATCAGTGTAATCATGAGGCTCAGAAAATTGCTTTTAATGTCATGTTTATAGATGTAATTCTGTAAAATTACCTGGGCAGGATATAGAAGGATTCTGCTTTACACAACTGCCTGGAAATCCTAAAATTGCAGGTATGGAAGTGGGACTTCACTCACATTTTACTGCAAGGACATAATGCAGAAAGTAAAGATGTGTCAAGCAGCAAAGTGACATTTTAAATATTGGTAAATAAAAATGGCATTCAGTTCTTTCCAGTCAATGGTGGGAAAAGGTTTTAAATACAAGCAAAGAGTTGAGGAGGGGATTGGGAACAGAACTTTCCAGCCCATCCCACAGACAGTCTAGGACCTACAGCAAATATGTGAAAAGCATCACATTGGTAACTAAAAATAAAATGCCACTTCATTTGGTGGCTGTGCAATAGTGATTTCATACAGTGCCATTAAAGGTAAAATTCAAACAGGAGGAACTGCTGAGTGCTGCTAAACTGCAGAATTTTTAAGTTCTTTTGAGGCAAGAACATGTCAATCTTTTATATGTCTGCAAATGCCATGAACATCTACAGCAGTCTACAAATCATAAAGGGAATGATACAAGCAAACAGGAATTATGGGATCTTATCTCTCTGGCAGATTTTGCCCTATGGATAAAGTAGCTTACAAAGCAATAATGGAATATTATCAGCAAAATAAAGTTTTAGTGGCTTTTTATTCTTAGCAGCATTTTCCTAGCACCATGTCAGTAGAAGCAAAGCTTCATCTGGGACCAAAAAGTTCCGATTTGCATATGTTATCATGGAAAATGAGATTTTATTCTGCCCTTGCCTTCAGAAACACTGAGCCATGCATAAGATCAGATCACAAAATTAAAACAATTTATTGTACTGGAAGTCTCTTCTGTTGGTCTTGGCCAAGTTCCCAGTCCAAGTGATTAGTGAGAGCACAGAAATACTAATTAGCAGGGCAGGCTCCTCAGGACCTGCCCCGTTTGTGTTCAGGGGGTATTAACAGGTACACCAACCATGCTCACACTAAAATTACTGCCTGCTCCACCATTAATCACCACGACAGGAAATTCAATGAGCACTTGCAGCACACAGATAATTTATGCCTGGAGCTGAAGCCCTCCCTGCCTTGGTGTGGTCCTTCAGCAAGGCCTGAGCACCAGCAGCTCACAGACATGGAAATCCCACCCTGCACACTGAAAGCCCATCTAAGGATTCCCACAGCTCTAACTGCTCTTTCTTCGCTCTCATTTTTGAGTCTCATGAAATTTTCAAGACTTTTCATCAGTCAAAACAAGCAGAATCTTACTTTTTTACATTCAAATGCAGGAGCAATCCTTCTTCAGAATCACTTGACTCCAGAAGTCTGGGATTTGGAATGTAAATATTTGAGAAGACATGATAGAAAAAGTGACTTGTCAATATGCATCATCGTCATTCCTTAATAAAACCCCTCCGTGCATGAGTACCAGCCTGTCCTGGTGTTTTATGGCAAATGGGTGAAGCCAAAGCTGAAATAGCAACCAAATAAAGCTTTGATTAGCAGGAAACCAAACTAGATTGGCTATGAAGGGAAATGTCTTTCATGTCATCACATAAAGAGTTGTTTCCTGGTTTTTGTCAAACACCAGCAGCTGGTGTGAATTCAGAGCTCCCCTCTTGATCTCCCAAAATCAAAGTCCCATCAACTTTAGGAAAGCCTTGCAGCATGAGACCTCCAAAAAGAAAACTTTCCATTGCAAAAAGCGCTGAGGAAAGAGCAGCAGAATTGGCTGCATGAGAGAAAACCTCCAAAAAGGAATTAAAGGCTCCTCCTGGACTGGGCCTAGCCCTGCCACATCCCCACTGCAACACGCTCTG
Organism: Zonotrichia albicollis; assembly: GCF_047830755.1. Classification (NCBI taxonomy): domain Eukaryota; kingdom Metazoa; phylum Chordata; class Aves; order Passeriformes; family Passerellidae; genus Zonotrichia; species Zonotrichia albicollis. The sequence goes on from NC_133836.1 coordinate 1,438,483, forward strand.
CTCATTCCAGAAGGCAGCTCCCACATAACGGTTCAGCAACCTACACTGCTGCCAGGAATAGAAAACTACATCAGACTTCAGCAATTAAGTTTTTCTGTGCTACATAAGCAGGAGAAGAACCACACAAAGAAAATAGCAGCACAGAAAATGAACAGGATGAATTACAGGCATCAGCAGTAACAGATAAAAGAATAGCTGCTTTCTTTCATTCAATAATGTGTTTGGAGGAATAAAGCTTGTGCTGACAATGAAAAATGTAACAAGTGGGACTACAAATAAACTTGCAGTTAGCATTCATTTCGTCAGAGAGAGTCCAAAATTCAGCTTAAGGTTCACATTTTGTAGAAAATTTCTACCCAGGTCAAAGACTTATCCTACAATTTAGGCCACAATAGACCTTGCAATTGAATTTTATTTGGAGTGGGAGGACAGATTGGGTTAAGGAAGGTCAGGCTTGCCAAAAAACATTTTAGTTTTGTATTTAAACATGAGTTATGACCGGGGGGGAAGAAAGATAGTAAAATATGAATGGGGGCTTTTGTGTGTTACTATGCTTTGTTAAAAGAATCCTTATCTACAGCATAAAAGGTACTGGAATCTAATCAACTGCTCCCAGCAGGAAGCCAGGAGTAGCACTTGCAGAGTGCAGCAGGCTGACAGATAATCATGGCTGCAGCAGAATTACAGCTCACAGAGCCCCAGCACTGCTGTTGATCTCTGCTGGAGCCTCGGGGTGGAGGGAGAGGTGAGCGAAGGAGCCCAGCACACATCCCCTCATCAAAAAAGGGGAAAACTGAGGATTAACTGGTGCCAGCCCCAAAGCTTCACCAATTCACTCAATCACAAGAGGCAAAACCACAAATTGTCCCACTGCAGGTGATCAAACTTCTGGTTCCATTCAATTCCTGCTCCCACCCATCCAGTTCTCCAGCTCTTTTTATGCTATTTATTGCTATATATATATATAAATATATATTTTGTAAAAAGATCACAGAGTTTGTTCTGTAAAACACCAAGAAAAGATCCCTACAGTGGTTTTCAACACTCATGCAAAGAATAAAGGTACAAATGCCTGGATAGCTCCAAATCAACAGGCATCTGCTGGTATTTTCAGCTTCTGAGAAAACATTGGACACTTTTTTCCCCTCCACCACAGAACACATCTCCATTCATCTGGCTTGGGGTTGCCATCCATGTAAAACACGAGTGATTGGAAGAGCTGAGCTCACTGTGGAGCAGCAAACAGCCCCTCAAAGGGAGCTCAGATCTGCAGAACAGCCCTGGAAATGCTGCTTTGGGATGGAGAGCAGTGAGACGAGGGAAGGATAAATGTTCCAGGGTGTGGAGGGAGGAGCAGAGCTCTGGGTCCTGCCTGAAGCAGGTGCTGGGCTGGGACAGCTCTTATTTCATGCAAGTGTCAAATTTTGGGTGTTAGGAACCCGGGGAGCTCTCAGGCTGAGGTACACATTGCTGACCACGCTGCAGAGGGGCAGGGCCCCCCATCTAAAGGAAATCCTGAATAAAGGGGTGCAAAACAGAGAGAACAGCTGCTCTCTGGCTCCCTGAGCACCAGCTGAGCTCCCCAAAATTCTGCCCCTAAACAAGCACGAGTCCACAGGGACCTGGGCACAGCCTCCTGCAGGTGACTCCACACAGCCACAGGTACCAGAGGTGGCTTTTTGGAGCCTGTGGAATTGACTAATAAACAGCTCATAACAGCAATAGGATGACAATTGGTAATCAAATGAAAATATTCAGTATGAAAGAAGTCATTTTCTCCTACAAGGTGTTGTTAAGCAGCAGTCACAAGGTGTTGTTGACTGAATAAATAACAATTTTCATTATTAAGGCATTCATAGTCAGTATGTTCCATACTCATCATTATCATTTTTATTAAAAAAAGTCTACTTTTCCTTTATGGCAAGGCTTGGGTATGACAGATGATCCATCAGCTTATCTGCTGATTTTTAATGACAGCATTTTGCATTCATTATTCCCTACTTAAATGACTCTTTTTAAAAGAGGAATAACTTATTTCTTGCTCTTGTTACCAGAGAAATTAACTGGTACACCATTAAGAAGTGCTTGTCTAACAAAAAGATACACCAGTCAGACACTTAGAGAACCAGCAAGGACATAAATTGTCCAAGAGGGAGAGTGAAAACAGGAACCCATATATCCAAAAACCTCCACTCTCCCCTCACTGCCAAGGTCAGTACTTCCAGATTTAAATCTCTGCTCTGAAAACTCCTGAGAGAAAAGACAAAATAATTCTTTAGGCTTGTTCAGGACTGGTGGCAGCTGAGGGGCTGAGCTGGGGGAAGCCTTGGGGCAGGCAGGGATATTTCCCAGGGAAATCACAGCTCAGAGAATCCAGCAGTGCTGGGAAATCTCTGATCAATGGCTGAGCCATCCTGCTGCTGCCCCCCAGCCAGCACAACCAAAGAGCCCAAAAATGCAGCACCCAGAGCACACCCAGAGCCCAAAAATGCAGCAGAGCAACCCCAGCAACAAAGCTCTCCTTGGGACTTGTCCATGCCCAGCTTTTGAGCACAGTGAGCCCAAGAACTCCAGAAGAATTAAACCAGTTCATTAATTATACCAACAACAACAAAAAAAATTTAAAAAGGCATTTTTGCAAGATCAAGTTATTGGCAGTTGGTTTTAAGGACAGCTTTTTTGCTAAAGCTGTAGTGATTTGCCCTAATGACTGCAATATTTCACAGCAAACCCCTGAACAAGTGTCCTGGGAAAATCCACACAGACCAACTCAAAGAGAAGGAATAAACACAGCTTCTGAGTGCGAGTTCCCAAAGACAGGACTTTGGGAATGACATACCCAAATAAAATGGCATTTTCAGCCAAGTGCCAAGCGGAGATTCATTCCCCTGTTACAGCCCTGTGCAAAGTGCTTAACTCCCATTTAATGCTCCTCTCAAATAAACACCAGTGTTACAAGAAACAAACAAAAATCACACGCTGACACTGACAAAAGCATCCGCCAATTTTCATGTTTTCATTTTACAACAGTTTATAACTTTTCAAGTTAACCATAAAAAACATAAACATAAAAAGTTAGTAACTTTTTAAGTTGTAAACACAGGTGAGGCATATTAATGAAAAAATGAGTGAAAAATTCTAACTAAAGCAAAAAATAATTTATGCAGAGTTAATGCTGGGCTGTTTTATAATGTGTTTGGCACAGATGATTCAAATAAATCAATGTAACAAACTTAATATTTGCCTGTCTAGCAACAGCACCTCCTAACAATAAAATGAGTTTAAGTTTTGGCTAAATGCCTAATAAATGAGTTGTTAGCTTTTGTACTTTAATGCACTGGCTATTAAGTAAGCAAGTCAACACATCACGAATGGAATCCAAATGTGTGCACTAGGCTTTGCTTCAAGCCAAACTCATAAACTGGTAAAAGAGGGAATTAAACACACCTCAAACACCAGCTCCCCGATTTCACATTCATTCAATAATCTTTTCCAGTCTATTATATCAAAGAACAATCCAATTATGGTACTTAAATCCCTATGCACAGTTGCCAAAAATAATTTCCCTAGCAACACTTGAAATATCCCCAGAAATGTTCCTGCACTACAGAAAATTCCAGTTTCTGATTTCCACAGTATTTCAGGTGTGACACACTAATGCCTGTCATTATAGAGAACGTGGCTCACCATCAAAACTTATATTTTCTGCAGATTGGTGTCTCTAATTGCGGGCTCTGAGCACCTCCTTTATCATCACACCTGCCATGACAAACCAGACAGGTACTTCAGAGCAAGTGGGTACTTAAGTGGCACCCTACATCAAGGGGCTCTCCTGAGCCTGGAATAGGTTTGCAAGCTGGGACTGCATTAAAAAGTACAATATTTACAGAACAATCAGGTCATGCTTCTGTGCCGTAAGGGCTTGGATCACGTCTCCTCCCTCCCTCTGGGATTTCCAAAAGGATCCATGAGGATTTCCCATCAATGAGGGGTTGGAAAGTATCTCGAGGTGCTGCACAGAAACATAAACTTGTGCAGATCTCACTTTTATAAGATGATTTGTACTGAGTTGTGTTTCCTGGCTATTCACCCCAACAAACACCAAGGAAAAGGCTACTTCAACTCATCAAGGGGAAAAGTTGATTAAATTATGGGAAAAAAAAACCAAAATCCAACCCACAACCATTTTATTCCTGGAGTCAGGACTCATTCTGAGTGCTGAGTTCAGCAGCCATGGTTACCTGGGCTTTATCACACACTTCAGCTATCAATTAGCACAGCTGCAAAGTGCCACAGATCTCTGCAAAGCTCTTGAAATTCCCCACAATTGGGCAGATTTTGGTCATGGACCTGCTGAGGCACCCCCATGGCACAGCCTTGGAGAACCCCACTCACTGTGAATGTGCCATCACTCCCTTTGGCACCCAGGGTGGAGCCCTGCAGCTCCAGTGGGTGAATAATGATTTCAGCAGACACTCACTCATCTGCATGCACTGCAAATTGGCTCCCAGCCTCCCTGCCACATTCCTGCACTCCTCATTATACAGACCACCCTAGCCTGAAATTAAACTTTCCCAACTGTTACATCAATATTAAGCTTCACGTTGAGGAATGATACACCCAAGACCGAGGTAATTAGGTCAAATTAAAAAACAAGACTAATTTCAGAATGATTAGGTTCGCTTTTCTGTTGCTCAGAATGGGATTTGGATCAGGTTCTATGGAGTACATTCATGAAGAGTTCATTTAAGCCGCTCCTTTGCATGTTCATCTCTGCACCAAGGAAGAGACCCAAGAGTCTGGAGTTCCAATATTTGGTTTTGTTGCCTTTTTTTTTTTTCCTAGTATTTTTCTAATTTACTATAGTCCCATTAAACAAATCTGCCAAAAGAAATTTTCTGCACTTTCTCTGGATTTGCACAAAGCTTTCTACTGGTTTGGCAAGTCCAGAGATCTTTGTCAAACATTAATTTTTCTAAGTAATTTTCATGCCTCTGTTTGTATTGAGTTCTTCCAACAAGAGAGGTTCCTTATTTTCCAAAATTCCCAGCCAACAGAACATTGACTTTACACTGCACACCAGGCTGCTCCGGCTACCAAAGGTGCATTTGTTCAAAAAGATTCTTTTGGGTCATAACAAGGGATGGAATAAGATGGAACAAGAAGAGTGGCTGAGCCATCACCTCCCTGGGCTGGTGAAATGAGCCAGGAGCATTTATCTGCTCTGGCAGCCACTGCTCCCTCTGGCCCAGCTCTGTGGGGTTCTGCCACAGCAGCACTGAGCCAAGAGAGAGGCAGGAACAGCCATCCCAAAGGGCTGCCTGGCCAGGAGGGAATCCAGGTGGCACCCAGGATATTGGGCTCCCTACAGGAGATAGAGACAATTTCATTTTTCTTGGCCTTAAATGGAAAAAAAAAAATGGAAAAAAAAATGAAAGAGGAAAAAAGACCCTCCAGAAATGCTATTTGATTCTCACACCACAGTTTTCTACAATAAGCTGTCCCTCCTACTGCTGCTAATTTGTCTATTATTTTTATGTCCTCTCTAAGCTGCTGTGAGGAGTCAGTGCTTTCATCTAACAGGAACATTGCCAAGCTGGCCTGGCTTCTTTCACACAAAAAGGCTGAGATGTAAAGAACAAAGGTTGGTTAAAATGCTTCTAACTCAGGTTTTCTTTGTGACTCACTGGAGTTGCTTACGTTTGAAATTGTGTGGAGATGCTCCTCACTGGACACTCCTCACACAGAGAACAATTCCATCACTCACAACAGAGGTCACAGCCTGAAAACTGCTGCATTAAAGATAAAATCCTCTTTGTCAATGGCTGTGGGGACAGAGCTGCCTTGGGGGTGGCCAAAGGCCAGGAAATGAACTCCTGCAGGGCCTAAAGGCCATGGGCATCCCACAGCCACAGCACATTTCCTTGCCCAAAACACCTCTGACCCAAGGAAAGTGCCTAAGAAGAGGAGGGAAACACCCAAGTGCACAGCATCTGTGGCTTCTTCCCACACCTTAAGCACCCCTCATTTTTAACTCAAAGCTTTCCTTTCCAAACCAGCTGAAGTCTGGCTTCATGGAAATATGGCTTTCATAGTGGCAAGAGTTCCTGAGGAGCTCCAATGTCCTCACCTACAGCAGTCTGGCAGGGGTGACAGCAGTAGTTTTCCCTCTCCATCTCCCTATTCTTTCCCCTCCCATCTCCCTGGTTTTTCCCTCCCCATGTCCCTGCCTTTTTCCTCCCCATCTCCCTGCCTTTTTCCTCCCCATCTCCCTGGCTTTTCCTCCCCATCTCCCTGCCTTTTTCCTCCCCATCTCCCTGCCTTTTTCCTCCCCATCTCCCTGCCTTTTTCCCTCATCTCTTCTCAATTCTTTGCTGCCTGCCTTCCACACCTCCCTGTGTTTCCTTTCTCCCCCTGCTCCTCTCACTCATTCCCTTTCTGGTGCTCTGTGAACTCCATGGCACCCAGCCCACTGCCTGTGCATGGCCTGAAATAAGCCCCAGCAAGGCTGGCTGTCTGCAGCAGTTACTGCTCTTTTGTGCACAGCAACACATGCCATTGATCTCCTGTCAGACAACTGCTGCTGCTGGTGGCACTTTACACGCTGCTGTCCTGGGGCCAGGCGGGTTCCTGTGGCAATAAACACATCAGGAAGTGTTTGAGTGCGCGGCCTGATGCCCTCCCCAGGGTGGGGAACAGCACTCTGTGTGTGTACACTGGCTGCAGCCCATCTTTCTGGCATTATTTATCTTCCAGGAGCTCCAGAGCCTGCCCTGTGCTGAGCTGACACTGGGTACAGGCACAGCTCGGCCTGCAGGAGGCCAAGGCACTGCAAAAATCAGCTCAGCCAAGGCCAGGCTCAGCCTGGAGAGGGGGATTGGGAACCTCTGACCCACAGCCCCTCTCCTGATGGCTTGGAGGGGACATCAGACCTGAGTCTGTCACTCTGGGGCTGAATGGAGGGGAATTCAACACAGAAACAGCCCCAGAGAACTCAGAGGGAGAATGTCCATCTGGCAGAGGGGTCTGAGCACCCCAGGATGGCCCAGGTTGGTTCTTGGCCCAACAAGGGGGGACTGGAATGTGCAGGGGGAATGGAGCTCACAGGGCAGGGACAGCAGGATCCCTGTCACAGCTGTCACCTGTGCCCCAAACCCTGCCACAAACCCTGCAAAGTGACACAGAGAGGGAAGGACAAACCCTGCCCCAAACCCTGCCACAAACCCTGCCCAAGTGAACACAGACAGGGAAGAGCCCCAGCTTTTGTTTTCAAGACATACCCAAAGCTTTGAAAACAAAACCAAATGATCTTTCCTCAGCTGATCATCCATGCCAGCAACACATATTTAATTTAAATAAATATATGCACAAATCTTAACTGGCAGCAAATTTTACGTCTTTCTTTTGGCTGATATTCCTGGTTCAAAGGGTATTCACAAGCATAGGAAAAGAAGTGAATTATTTTAAAACAGGAGGATGCATTTGCATGCCTATAAATACATAACTGCTTTTCCTGTTTCAAAGCTACATTAAAATTACAGTTTTATAAAATAAGTTAATAATTTGAATTCTGTAAACACCTCTTAAAACAGTAAAGAAACTGAATGATCATAAGAGAATCTTAATTTTTCATTCAAGTTTAAAGGCAGAGGATGTAAAATGTTAGAGTTGGACTGCATCAATTTAAAAAATACATAAACTTCCATGTAAGAGAATAAATACTTCTGAGGACACCTGAAAAAAAAAGCCTTCTGAAGATTTCACTCCTTCTACTTCTGCATACTGAGTGCCCCTCATGCAAGTTTAATTTATGCAGTGACAGATATCCTGAGAGACAGAGGCTGTATTAAAGACAGGAAGATAAAATAATCCCAAGGTGAGAAGCACCAGTTTGGTCTCAATAACACTCTACTCAGGACCGCAGGTTAAATCAATTTGATTAACTTTGCTAATTAGCATAAATATAACCTTCCTGATTAAAATACTAGTTTGTCAAGGATCAGACTCTCCTTACCTGGTAATAATCCAATCCAATTTAATGGCTGTTCCTGAGGAAGAGAAATCATCTCTCAGTATAATATTCCCTTTCAGAGCCGTTGAAACTCTCTGGCCCAAGTTTTGTGCTGGTGCCACCTCCTCTGTCCTGAGCCACAGGCTGGGTCACATGCAGAATTTGCTCTTCAGCTTTGCAGCAAGGAGAACATTGAGCACCATGAAATATGTTCTGTTCTGGAGCCTTTCAATGAGACCATGGAAACTGAGCTCCTGCTCAGCACTGATTTGAAATAACCTAATCCTGTAAAATGCTAAATCACCCTGGCAAAGCTCCTGCAGTCCTGTTCCCCAGGATATCAGCCCTGAGTTATGGGGTAGCTCAGCTTGCCAGGATGGACCAGGCTCTCAGGGCATTTTTTCAAGCCCTCTTGCCCTGGTCCCACTGCAGGCTAATTTGTGGCATGTTCTGAAATGCTTCCAGAGAACTCTCAGGAGCAAAGGACACAGGAACTGCAAGGCTCTATCCATCTTTTGACAAATGCAGTGGAAAAAACCTGCATGGTCTGTACAAAGTGGGATCTGCTTGCAGGAAACCACCAAGGACTCGTGGCTGGTAAACTCCCAGATTTTGGCTATTTCAAAAGCGTTTCTTGACTAATTCAGCAGCTCAGCTGTTCTGCACAGAGGGCTGGAAACAGCTGATTTTAGCAAAGCCCACCACTCCCCTGCACTCAGCAGAAATCCACACGGATCCTTCCCCAAGGAATGGAAGTGCTGGGTCCCAGCTGCAGGCACAGAGCAGAACTGTTTGTGCTTGAAGAATAAACTGTGTCTTTTTGGACCAAAACATTGCTGCTTCAACTATGCCAACCAAAATGAGATTTTCTCAGAGCTCTGCCCCAAGGAGAGAGCTCGAGGGAGAAGAGGTGCAGATGGCAACAACCAATCTCCTCACTCAATGAGGGACAAAAACCTCCTTTGAGATAGCAAAAGTAAGGGCAAAGCAAGGCTCCACACAGATGAGAAAAGATGTGGGCAAATATACTGGTGTGTGTATATTTAAAATAAATCTCTTCTTTTTATGCTCTTTGTTCAACTGCATTATCAAAAAAAGAGGTTTTAAATACAAGCTTATGGGACTACTAAAGAGGTGAATTTATGAATGTATTCCTAACAAAACACACTCTTGAAGGCTTTAATCTATGAATTGTGACAACCTTGGACAAAATGGATTTTTAATAGAATATAATGTAAACTGCCTGAAACACTGTGATAAGGAATTTTTTTTTAAGTAATGCACAAAAAAGGCAACGATGCACTCTGCATGAAAGGAGGAAAGGTCTTAATTTAAAGCATTTTAATGGACACTCAATTTGCGTAGGGAAATGTGAGAAATGGAGATGAAAACCTCCTGATAGCAGTAGCACTGCAGAGGGGAGAGGGAGGAAGATTAGGAAAGTAAGCAAATTTGAAAATGCTCCAGCTGATAAGAGGGGCTGAAAGGAACGCAGCCAGGATTAGAACATGTCAGAGCCCAGAGTCACTGCTCTCCCTGCAGGCTCTGCCTGTCAGGGCTCTTATCAGAGCTGAGCACGGGCTCAGCACAGCCCCGGTGCCAGGCTGGCCTGCCTGGGGTGAAGGGCACAGGAGGGCACAGACCGCACTCATTCAGGGTGCCTGTGACTCCCGGGGTTCCTCGGGGTCCCCAAAGCTGTGCCAGGGGCTGCTGGGGCTTTCCACCCTGCACAAAGCCTGAGAGAGGCTCAAACCCACCATGAACTTGGCCAAATCTTACCCAGGAATCAGCTGAGCTCAGCCCACAGGCTCAGCCCTGGCTTAGCCACTGCTCCTCTACCAGCTGGGCCAGTCAGCAGAAGGGAAATTCATTCCAAGAGAGAAAAAAGCATCTCCTCTGAGGTGGATGAAGCATTCTGTTCACTGACAGCTTCTGCCACAGGAGAGGCTGATCCTGCACTCACCCAGACACAAACTGCCCTCCATGAAACTCCTTGGATTCTAAAATGAACCAGCTCTAGTGACAATTCCATCACCCTGACATTAATAAAAGCAAGTTCAGGTCTCCCATCATCTAAATGAAACAGCAGAACTTCTCCAGAAACACTTGACATTCTTCAGAAGAAACAGGAGGGCCATCATTATGACCAAAAAGACAAATTAAAGGAAAGATCAAAGTTAAATATTTACTCTAAGCACTACAATATTTGCAAATCTGGAAGTGATCTTTCAGCAGTTTCTATTTGCATACTTTAATTAATCCAAAAATATTAAACTAATCTCACAAAGGAAAGGGTCAAAGTATTAATTAACTTGAGATGCATTGCTTTTGTGCAATTTAACAGTTCAACACAAAGCAAAACTCAGTTTTAATAAAAACTAAGTTACTGTGACAGGTATAATTTCATGGATTAGTGAAACCCCATACAAGGCAATAAGTTTCAATGTTCAGGCTATTTTTTTTGGTCCAACTTTAAAAATAGTCCCTTCATTTTGATTTCAGTAACATCAGATGACCTCAATCTTCCTTTGACCTCAGTATTTCACTTTTAAACTGATGGTTTTCCACTTTGCTCCAAAGGGAGCTGAGGTTGTGCTTGTTAGAGGAAAGAACCTGATGGGGTTCACAGGGAGCAGACCCTGCCCAGCCACCTGTTGCCTTTTGGGACTACCTAAAACCTACCTAAAACCAGACAAAATGAAGGGAATAAAAAGCAGTTATATTTATTGAAGGGCCTTCATTAAAGGGGCAGACAAAGCCCCCTAGGGGCTACACCCAAAATGAACCATATTTCTGTGGTTTAGTTCATTCTTTTTTCTGTTGGCTCTTTGGCGAGGGGAATTCTTGTCAAAGAACCCAATTCTCTGGTTTAGATAATTTTTTTTTTCTGTTGGCTCTTTGGCAAGAGGAATTCTTGTCAAAGAATCGAATTCTCTGGTTCAGTTCATATTTTTCTTGTTGGCTCTTTGGCAAGGGGAATTCTTGTCAAAGAACCCAATTCTTTGGTTCAGTCCATATTTTTTCTGTTGGCTCTTTGGCAAGGGGAATTCTTGTCAAAGAACCCAATTCTCTGGTTTAGATAATTTTTTTTTTCTGTTGGCTCTTTGGCAAGGGGAATTCTTGTCAAAGAACCCAATTCTCTGGTTCAGTTTATATTTTTCTTGTTGGCTCTTTGGCAAGAGGAATTCTGCTGCCCTGAAGTGCCATGAGCAGCAGGTGTGAGCTGGGACTGGGGGGCTGCCTCCAGTTCAATTCAATAATCCATTCCCAAGAAGTGAAACAAAGCTGTCACGGGAGCAGATGCAGCTTTCAGGGAGGCAGAGGAGCAGCGCTGCCGCTCGCTGATGGGGTCAGTGTGTGTGGGCAGGATTCAGGCCAGGGCTCACCCACCTGTCCATGGCGCCGGGGTCGTTGTGCACGCAGGTGAGCGTGGCCGTGCTCCGCGCGCTGTCCGTCTCCTCCTGCACTCCCCACTGGTCAGCGTCGCTCACCCTGATGTCCGAGATCCTCACGCCTGGGGCCGTCCTGATCCTGTGGGGACACCAAGCATTGCCTTTGAGACACAGTGGAAATTTTTCAGTGAAAAAAAATTGAAATTTTTAGAAATCCGTTTTGGTTTATGTCCGGTTATCTCGGCTGTTTGAGGGGCCTGGAAAGGCCCGGGGTGGCCTTGGGGCAACAATTTTTCCCAACATTATATAAAAAGAAAAGCATTTTAAAGAAAACAATGCCAACACAACAAAGGGATTATCCATCGACTTCAAGGTTTCATGAAGATGATGAAAGCTCAGATGAAGAACAGCTACAAGAAGGAAATGTTATAAGGATCACAGCATCAGAAGGGGTTCCTATATGGATGCTGTCAGCAGCAGAAGCAACAAAGAGCTTCTTGCATTCAGTGGACACCACAAAAAAGAAACATCAACGGGATCCTCGAGCTCCCTTTTCGGATTTGGGAGCGAGGCCAAAAACCTCAAGGCGAAGAATGAGACGTGATGAACCAACAACATCCACAGCACCATTATTTATGCAAATTCCAACAGAACCTGAAGAAGAAGAAGAATTTCAGGAGCCAGTGAAGACGATGGATTGGAAGCGAATCAGAAAAGCGTTGGCAAAAGAAAAGCATTTATTCCCGGGATCAGGAGATCTGACAACGCCAGTGACATCAGAGCCCACCCAGGGACGCCAAATGTCTGGTTTATCCAGGACTCCCGGGCCCCCCAAGGGTGGTCTCGGAGGCCCGGCATCCCAGGACTCAGATCCTGAGATCCCACAGGTTTAGGTGAAATGTACGTCTTCGAGTTAAGTCTGTAGTTTGAAAACATAACTGTTTAGTCTGACTCCTGTTCTCATAAAAGCCTAGGCGCAGAGAAACTGCTTCAGTGAAGGACAGAAATAAGGGGGACATACAGAGAGACAGAGACTGCTGTGAGAACAGGTCAATCTGACCCGGGGATTCTTTCTGATAAAGAAGAATTAGCAGCAAATGTCACCACGCAAAATTTGTAAAAATGAATATGTATGAGCCTATTGTGAAATTGGATGCATATGTATTTGAGAGGGGGATAAAGAAGGATCTGGAATTCCCAGAAGCACATGTCTTTTAGAGAGAGGAATCTCCACATGCTGTAATAAACATACCACCTTTACAACTTTCACAAAGTTGTGGAGTTTTGTTTGCCTCCACAAAACACCGTGGCCACAGATCCACCCAGAGAGGTGAACAGGAGGCTGAAAGGAAAATACTCCCTCTCCCATCAACAGCAGGCTGCAGCCACGAGTCACTCTGTTTAAAAACATAAACCAGGTCCAGTCATTTACAGAGGTGAGGGATGAGTTTCATTATGTGCAAAGCCAGTCAACTTTAGCTTGAGCAATGTGGAGAGATTAAAAATGGTTTCTGCTCCTGTGGCCCCAGTCTGATACAAATGAAAAAGGTGTGATGAAGCATAAGTTGATTTAATTTGCTGTGTCTGTCCTGCAGTTTGAGATGGGAAATAAGAGCAATGGGATATAAAATACATCCTCCTGCCTGCAAACCTTTGGGAGTGAGGTATCTTCTGATATTAGGGATGCCTGCATGGAAAAAAATTAGTTTCATTGCTCAAAGACCATAATGCAGGAAGGAGAGAAAAGGAGTAAGCTATCCTAGACTGAGGGAGGAAAACAATTATGTCATTGCAGCAGGATCTATCAAACTGGGCACATCAGACTGCTGCTGCCAAAAATAATATGATGCTGACATGGAAAACTTTGATTTCCTGAGAATGGCTAGAGTTTGAGAGCAGTGTGGTAGCTGGGAAATGTCGCCGGGTTTTGGCTCAGAGAAAATAAAACTTGCCAAAAATAAAAAGTCCATGCTCCAGCGAGGCTCAGCGTTAGGAACAGATTGCCAAGGAATAGGAAACAAACTGCTTTTATTAGCAGGAACTTCATTTGTGCAGCTTGACTCCTGAAACAAGCCTGGGATTACAACAGGAGTGCTGCAAATACGCCTGGAGAACAATTAGGCAGAGAGAAACTGCAGCAGCGCCACGCTCGCCACTGCTGTGACTTAATTAATTAAAAGCAAAGCCAAGAGGGACCTTTTAGTTATATGGTGGAATGGAACAGCACTGCTGGGACCTGGAGTGTTATTTAACAGTGAATTGTGATGGCTTTGCCCTGTGCCTCATGGCCAGTTGGTGCTCGTGTCACACCATTAAAAACTTCCTTGGAGCTCGGGCTGGGTCCATGGGCTGGGATCAAAGGGAGTTCGCAGCTCCATGGGTGGCCTGTTCCTCTGAGAAGGAATTAATTCATCCTGCTTTCATGATATCCTTATTTTGCCTGTAAGCCTTTAGTGACTCGATGGGTCAAATCCATGCCTGGCATAACCAAGCTGATGAAAAATATTCTCTGAAGCAGGATTGTACCTGATATTTTCTAATTGTGTCCTTCCTGCTTTCCCACAGGCATTCACATTTCCAAACAGCATTCCTCAAAGCTGAGGTGCCCTTTCCTATCACCTCCTCTTCTTTTTTCAGAGGGACATTGAGTTATTCTGTAGTAATTGCACTGGACCAAATAATTCCTGCAAGACGCCTGCATGGCTTCATTTCAGACTGGCTTATAATTCACGTGAGACAGAGAATTGGGCCCTCAGCAATGGATTCAATACTTTCTTTCATTAGTAAACCACTTTTGAAAAAAAAATCATTAGGACCTGGCAAAAAAAAACCCCAAAACCAAAAAAAAACCAAAACAAAGTACCTGCTTTTAAATTTTCTCTTCCCCAGCCAAATTCCTATCACCATCCTCTCAAGTTCCCATGCTTTTCTTTTCAATGTGTCTGAAAACCTCTACCTTGACTTTTCACCCAGCTCAAATCCTGGTTAATTAAAGGTTAATTGAAGGGCAGAGATGCTGGGGGGACAGGCACACCAGGACAGTTGGAACTTGTCCACAATTTCAGGATTCATCAGCCTTTCCCATCTGCCAGAAGCTCGTTGTGTCCTCCTACACAGCTTTGCACTGCAGAGAGCTTCACTCTGCAGCAGCTCCGTTTGTCTGTCCTGAGCCAGATCTGGGGAGGAAGAGCATGAGGAGCTACCCCGAGGATGAGGAGCTACAACAATGAGGAGCTACAAGGATGAAGAGCTATACCAAGGATGAGGAGCTACACTAAGGGTGAGGAGCTACAACAAGGAGGAGGAGCTACAATGAGGATGAGAAGCTATGGGGATGAGGAGCTACATTGAGGATGAAGAGCTACACCGAGGATGAGAAGCTACATTGAGGACGAGGAGCTACAACGAGGCTGAAGAGCTGCAATGAGGATGAAGAGCTACAATGAAGGTGAGGAGCTACACCAAAGATGAGGAGCTACAAAAAGGATGAAGAATTAAACCGAGGATGAAGAGCCACAAAGAGGATGAAGAGCTACAATGAAGATGAGGAGCTACAATGAGGATGAGGAGCTACACCAAGGATGAGGAGCTACAATGAGAATGAGGAGCTACGAGGATGAAGAGCTACAATGAGGATGAAGAGCTACAATGAGGATGAGGTGCCACAATGAGGATGAGGAGCTCCAGACCCAGCTCCTGCACCCCTGTGCAGCTGCTCCTGAAGCTGCTCCCCTCTGCCTCCATCAGTGGTGCTCACACACAGTGTAAGGATGCAGGAGCTCCAAGATCCCCCTCCTTCTCCCCATGCAGCTGTCCCAGCCTCCTTCATGGACCCTGCACCCCAAACCACGGACCCTGTTGGCCCAGCCCTCAGGCAGGGAGCTTTGCTGTTCATCCTCCTGTGTCTGAGCTGGTTTTTGCCACCAGGTGAGGCTCTCCTCCGGCCCAGGGCTGGCTGCCCCTCAGGGTGACCCCTCAGCCCTGCTGCCTCTCTGGGTGAGCAGCAAGTGAACAGCACTCACTTCTCCCCAGGCACCTTTTCCAAAAGTGTCTCAGAATGCTGCATTTTAGGAAAAATTCCAGTCTAATCCCTTGCGTTGCATCTGCTCTGGTGGGCTGAGACAAGATGTCATTTTGCATTTTTGGATATCAGTAGAGCCAGGAAGGTTGAAAGAAGCAAGAAACTACGTTAGGCTTCTCACTTAGGAAAAGTCAAGAAATTCAAATGAAACCAGCCTACATATGGGAGTTTGAGCCTACTGTTCCTCCAATAAGTGATTCATATCTTTAAATCTTCCCCCAAACTCCACAGGCACAAAAATTAATGTAAGTGTTGGGGACTGAGGCTTCAAAAAGGAGTAAGAAATTCCTAGCAGAGCTGCCATCAGCTGGAGAAGGGATGGTGAATGGCACGTGTGTGGGCCCTCCTCTGTGCCAGGCTTCAATTAGAAGCTTGGGTGGATCATTTCGTTTTCTCATACCTCCCCTTCCCCACGTATAAAATACTGGAAAGTGTTGCTCTGCCAACTCAAAGGGAGCTGTAAGGATAAATGGAATTGCCTGCAAAAAAATCTGATGTCCTTTAAATTTGCCAGCTGACAAAAATTCTGCCATCTCTGTGCATGAAACTGTGGAAAGGAGATGCTGAAGTATGTCATAGAACTGTGACCCAATAACCAACTGTTACCACTAAGATGGCTTAATTACTTTTTTTATAAAGATAAAAAGGAAAGAAGGAGCAGAACATGACAGCCAACTAGAAATTTGGCAAAACTGACGTTTTGTTCCCATGAAACATTTGGTTTCTGAAAAGCAGAATTGTCAGACAGAAAAGTGTGCTGTTGAAAACCCACCTCTAAGACATTGCAGTGCCCATTTGAAAATGCAGCTAGCAAGGATGTGAGATGGGAGCTGGGCAGAAATCACCCAGGGCCTGAGTATTTGGGATATCCCTGCCATAGGGGTGAGGGAGGTCCCACTGAAAGGTGACCCCTCCATCCCTGCCTTTGTGCCACTGTCCCTGCAGGATGTCCAGGGAGAATTGCCAGGATGCATCACAGTGAGCACAGCCCCTCCTGCAGCTCCAAGGGCACAGAGGAGCTGCCTGAAATGTGGATTTTGGAGCACATTAGGTAGCCCTGGCAGGACTTTCCCCAGAACAATGTGTCCCCCATTTATTGCAGAATATAAAGACACAAACGTGCTGGGCTGGATGGAGCAGCGTTCCCAGCCTGCCAACCTGGAACCAGCAACTCTTTTAAAATGCAATCCCAGCCCAAAATGTATTTGACCCTGTGAATTGAGCCAGGCCAAACCTCTTCTCTCATTTCTCCCAGCACAAGGAAAATGGGACAAAGGGCTGGGAGGAAACTCAGGGCTGCAGGAGGGGTTTATGCACCCAGAACATGATATGGGAATTCCACAGGCTCCCAGTGAATTCAGTGCAAAATCTGAAAGGTGAATCCTTGCTTGTCACACAGCCCCAGGCCCAACCTGGCACTGGGAACTGGGAGGTAAAGGCTTGGGAAAAGGAACTTTAAAACAGAAACAGAAGGGAAAGATATTTAGGAAATAAAACAGAGATGTGCTCACAGCAGATGGGAAATGCTCAAAATGATGTGAAAAACGACTTTTTCAGAGCTATTTTAGAAATCTTCTTATCCCCTCCCCACTCCATTAGGGGGGAAAGCATGATCTGAGCTAAATTCACTCTCAATGACATACTAATAATAACAGTTATGATAAATTTCATTTGTAATTTCCAACCATTTCTGCAGTCAGCCCTTCCACACACATTTTTAGCCCAATTAAAAATAAAGCCATTATCCATTCCCTACAGGAAATCCAAGCTGTAACCAGTCTAGTCAACTTGCCCAAAATTATACTCTCTGCAGAGCCAGAATGAGGGCTGATCCCTCCCAATTCCCAGCTAGACACCCCTCCCCATCTCCCAGACCAAACCAGAGCACAGCTGAGTAATTCCAAGCCCTCACAGAGCATTTACCATATTTGAAGAATTGCACAAACAGCAAGCAATTAGTTCTGAACAAGGTCCCTGGGGAGTTTCTAGTTAAAATACATGTGTTTTAGGCTACATTAAACCAAGCATTAGAAATTAAAATCACCACTGAACTCAGACATAACATCTGGGGACTTGTGGGTGTGGGTGAGATGGGCAGTGTTGGATGAAGGATGGAATAGCAGGATTGCTGCAGAGGTGGAGGAAGGAAGGAGAGGGAGCTGGCTGGGAGAGAGAAGCAGGTCTGTGATTCACAGCTCCCACTTGCAGTGCTCTCTGTGGCTTTGGGAGGGAGACACAGACAGTCAGGAGTTCATCCCTCACAGGGTGTGAAAGCAAAACCTCCTGGAAATGCAATTATAGCAGAGGGAGCTCCCCCAAGGAGAGGCACCATCCCTCTCCTCTCTTCCTGAGCCTCCTGGATTAAATTCTTCATGGGTAATGCAGAAATATGAGGGAATGAGGTGATGTAAAGTCACCCAGAAAACACATGGCAGAACCAGGAGTTGGACCCAGAGCTGCCCAGGAATATTTTGGTATCAGAGCCACTGATAACAGGCAGCCAAACTTGCCAGTCCCAGCAATGCCCTTTCTGTGCTGTGGCCCTGGGGTGTGAGATCAGGAGCCCTGCACTGTCTCATCTCCCACAGAACTCACAGCAGCTCAGGGGATCAGCTCCTCAACCTTCGCAAGCCAAGCAAGTGCTTATTTTTCAAAATATTTTCCCAAGAACTTCAGTTCTTTCTTCTTTTATATTTTAAAAGACCTGTCAGAGATTTATGTTCAAATTACTTCCCCATCAAATTCTCCTTAAAATAGCAGCACTGGGCCAGCTGTGTTTGCTTCTGCAATTCCATATTAATGTCACTACAAGCAAAGTTATTTTCCAAGTACGTAAAATACTCTTCAAAATACATAAAGACCCTGCAAAGACCCCAGCCCTCTCCAAAGAGGTCACAAGAGTAGAAACACAAGGAATATTCTGCTTTTTATTACAGCAAAGTAAAACAAGCAGCCTACACAGCCCCACAGAGAGGTGTAAGTACATGGTGAGCAGATGGCAATTTGGAAACAGCAACTGCAAGGCTCCAAAAACTGAAGGAAACCCCAGGTAAAAGGGTTTGATGAAGGTACCAGCAGGCAAAAAGCTCAGCGTGGCTCTGGGAAAAAAGCCAGGACCCATGAGTGTTACCAGTGAAACAATGGTGGGACAAAACCCCCAGGTTTGCACTGGGGTGAAAGGCAAATTAATACTCAGAGAAAGGCAGAAAACTTCCAAAGCCACCTGGAGTTGTGCTTAAGATTTGATCTGAATTTCGTCCATGGCAAACCTGCAGCAGTGGCTGAGCCCTCAGAGCACAATGGGTGAAATGTGAATTTCGTCCATGCTGAAGCTGCAGCAGTGGCTGAGCCCTCAGAGCACAATGGGTGAAATGTGAATTTTGTCCATGCTAAAGCTGCGGCAGTGGCTGAGCCCTCAGAGCACAATGGGTGAAATGTGAATTTTGTCCATGCTAAAGCTGCGGCAGTGGCTGAGCCCTCAGAGCACAATGGGTGCAATGCGTTCCCAAAGCAGAGCTGGGCTGTGCCTGCCTTGGCCCCACGTGCCCCCGGGCAGGCTCAGAGCTGTGCTCTGCTCCCACCTTCACACCCCGCTGGAAATGTGCCTTTCCCTCCCCCTGGCACACCTCACTTCCTCCTGCACGTTATTTTTAAATAACCTTTTGTAGTGCTGTGCATAACCCTGCCCAGCATTTGGGGTGCAGCTTCCCTGAGAGCAGCTATAGTGTCACAAACCTCAGTCCAGCACCAAAGCTCTGGGCAGGACACAGCAGATCAAACAGCTTCAGGGGGGCAAGGCAGGAACAAATCTGCTCAACACAAGTGGTGGCTGACAGGAAAAAAGCCAATGACTCACAGGACAGAAAACCCTTTGAAATCATGGAGGGGATCAATGCCAAAGATTTGGAATGACACAATTACCACTCTTCTACCCAAAAAGGTGAAGCTATCAACCTTTTCTTTTTTTCCAGCCCATCAAATGTTTCAAATTATGTAAAACATTGAGCTCACTAGCATATTGGATTTTGAATAATGAAAAGAGTAAACAGGATTTTAATTTGGATTCTGACAGTAAGGCGCTTTCCATGTGATAAATTAACTATTAGGGAAGACAAATTAACACAACCACCCCTTGAGTATGATGGCTTATGATTCTGAGGAAGCTTTTACAGAAGCATGATAAAAATAAGGCAGGATGAAAAACAGGATATGATGATGGAGGGAGTATTTTACCAAAAATTCTTCCTCCTTCTTCTCACCAAACTCTGCATATAACTTCTCTTTAAAAAATGCAGCAGCTTCTCTCAAGAGCCCCCCATTTTTCCTAAGAATGACTCAACATTTTAGGAGAGCTCCTCAGCTGCTCTAGATGACCAGATTGATGAATTTTAATGTGCTTGTTTAACACTGAGATGTTAAATTTGACATCTGTGAAGCAAGGTCAGGAGGAGAGGTGTCACCCCTCCTTAGGAATCTTCTTGAAAGGGAAGGTGTCTCAGAAACATTTTCTAGGCATAAGACTATGCTCATAAAATCAGCAAAGAGGATGTGATCAACTTCAAAGCAGCCAAGCATCATGTTATATTTCCATATCCAAATGAAAACTCCCAAGTTTTGTCATTTCTTTAAAGGAGAGAAGACATTTTAAGATTTCATCTTCACATTTCAGCAGAAACTCCATTTTTCAAACTCCTCCCCCTCTCTCTCTCTCTCAGGTAAGCAAACACAGCTTAGAAAAACAGCAGAAAGGCATCCTAATTGGCTTGAAATTAAAGCTATTAATTTTTATTCTTATTTATTCCTGTCACAAACCAGACCTGTTTTATATGGATTTCCAGCACTGCTATGGAAACCTGAGAGGTTCTGAAGGCTTTATGTAACACGAGATGAAAACGCCGTCTCCCACAGCGAGCACTGTTTCCTTTGAAATATGTCAACAGTGGAATTTTGTCCCTCTGGGAGAAAAGGGTTGCCAGGCACGGAGACAGGAGACATCAGGTCCAAATCTATTGACTCAAGACATGCTATTAACCATTTAACTCACTGGGCAACTTCAAAATAAGGATGTTTATTCACCTTTGCTTGGAAATTCATGCAAGGAGAAAAAACCCTATTATTTCTATGGAGACACCGTGTACTTCTATTCCTAAAAATTGTACAGATACTGAATTTCAATGTATTCCTGTAATTTTCCAGTAGTACTTCAAACTGCAGGTCAAAAAGTTCTGTAACAATTGCCTTGTTCTGAGTAAAACTAAAAGTCACAATTTATTGGAGTCTACCTGGAAACATTACTGTACCTTTGACATATAAATGACTTTAATCAAAATATAAGCAAGTGTGGGTGTAGATTGTGCTGAAAGCTCCTGAATTCCAGCAGAGACAGCAGTGGGACAGGCCTGATGTTTGTGTGGCCAACCCTGGCGTGCCACCAGCCCAGCTCCAGAGAATCCTGCTGCACCAGCATGGAAAGGGAGCAGATCCTCTGTCCTTTGCCTGCCTGGAGGGTAGGAAAATTTGCCCAGAATTTGCCAATAAAC
This sequence comes from Zonotrichia albicollis, assembly GCF_047830755.1. Taxonomy (NCBI): domain Eukaryota; kingdom Metazoa; phylum Chordata; class Aves; order Passeriformes; family Passerellidae; genus Zonotrichia; species Zonotrichia albicollis. Next base: position 1,459,507 of record NC_133836.1, read on the forward strand.
ACACACAATTCCTAGAACTCACTGGGCACTTTACACATTCAAATATCCAATAAACATGAATTAACCATTCTGCTATAAATCAGAAGCAGGCAGGTCTTTTTCCAAGCCTGAAGGATCCTTGTAGCCCTGAGCAGCTCCTGCCATCCCTCCTGAGGGTGCACCCAGAGCCTCCCCTGAAGGACAGAGGTGTTTTCCTCCATCCCAGGGCCTCTGAGGGGTGAACTGAGCTGGGACTGTGGTGCCAGGAGCTGGGAGGGCTGGCAGTGCCCTCAGCCACCGCCAGCACTGCACTCCCTGCCCTCCTCCCTCCAACACAGCCATCTGTGCTGAACCTTCTCTGCTGAGAGGAGAAGGGAAAAGCTGCAGTGGTTTTCTGTAACACAGCTACAGAATAAAAATCAAAGCCCCTCCAGTCTCTTCAACCTTTCTCTGAGAGATCTAAAAGGCTCAGACCATGTCCTTTACCTTGAAACCAAGGCAGTGCTCTAAGAAATGAAACTCTTCCTTAAAAGCCAGAAGTTTTAAGGGAGAATATGCATTACCAGCCTGAAGGAGTTCAAAGCATTTGAACTTGGAATTCTTGCAATCATGCAGAAACACAGCTTTGGAAACCATAATGAAAAAATCACAGTAAGGCAGAAGTTTCCCCCTGCAAAGACAAAGCTACTTACAGGTTTCTTTTTATTGAAAGGCTCCTTCCAGAGATCATCACTGCAAAAACATTTGCAGCCTGAACAGAGTTCAGGCCTCCTGGGAGACAAAGCACTGTTATAAAAGGGTCATTTTTCTGCCTCTACAAATAAAAAAAGCTCTGAAGGTCAGAGACTCTGGAAGAAACTAAACAATAACAAAATAAAAACTTTCCATCCCTGTCCTTGCCAAAGCAGATAACGAGCTCCATGGCATGTCCTGGTCAATACTGGAGCAGGGTTTACAGCATTTAAAACACTTCATCACTGCAGCTGAATTTCCTCACTATCCTGGAGTCTCAGACATTTCCTTTTAAAAGTTTATTAAATCCTATAATATATGATTATAATTAATTCTCTTTGACCAGACATCAGTACATATGACTTAGGGCCAAAAGAACCTTCCTGAGTTGCTTCAAGCTGAAAAATAAACTTAAAATGATCATTCAAAAGAGCAGATCTTTGAAAACTATATACATTCTAATTCCACTGAACTCATCCCAACCCTTGGCACATCCAGCAGTTGTTTAACAGCGTGGAGTGGTCTTTAGGGGATCTATCCTGCATTATCCATGCTTGCTCAGCACTCTGAATATGAAAGCAGCACAGAACAGGTTGTCACCAGGACCTCCACCCAGGCTGGGCAAGGAGACACTGACCTGAGCACAAGGGATGGAGTCAGAGGGAAGGGAAAAAAAAAAAAACAACACAGCAATGAAAATCCTCCCAGAATTAAAAAGGCCACAAGAACTTTGCCTGAACTAGTAGTTGTTGTTTTTATTGGAGTATTTTATGGGGTTTTATGTTGTTTAATCGAAGAAAGAAAATGGATGCCATAAAATATGCAGAGCTAACCGGGGCTGCAGAGTACATTGCTGAATATTGCTAGTAATGCCATTTCCCCTTCACTGTCAAAAAATAAAAATATCCTTCTTTATATCCCTGTCACATGGAACAGCAGTGCTCTCACGCTTGCCAATCAATCATCCTGGAGTGCACCTTTACCTTGAGCACTGTGTGCCAGGACGGTGAATAAGGGAACCTTAGGAAATAATCTCCCTTTCCACAAGATGGAATTCAATTTCCAGCATAGCTCAGGCCAGTAGTTTTCTTGAAAAGGTGGCACCATATATTACAGCAGAAAAGCATTTTTCTGCTGGTAGTGAAAACTTTAGTGAGCATTATGATTATGTGGTTTGTACTCCAGGCACCAATGACCACCGAGCAGGCTAATAACGAGCCAGTGCTGATGAGAACAGCCCTCCAGCTGGGACAAAACATCAAAGACTTTTTTCACCCTGGTTTTTTTCCCTCCATTCTCCTTTCTTCACTACAAGACATTTTTCCTAACCTGCAGACAATTCTGCAAGATGCTCCTCAGGAGTCAGCACTTCACTCTGGTGCTCAGGTAGCCCCATTCAGCCCTTTGGCCATGGTGCCAACAGCTTTTATCTCTGGCAGCCCAGTTTGGTTTTTCCAGTGGTGCTTCTCAGGAGCTTCCTGAACACTCTGCAGGCAGATTGACTCCTTGAATCCTCCTTTGGAACTCTGCAGTTCTGTAAATTTTTTTTGCAGTTTTGCAAGTGCCAAGCTTGGTCTCTCACCTGAGCCCAGCTGTGCAGCAGAGGCTGGCTGGGTCCATAATCAACCCACTGCAATAAAGTCCCATAGATGGATGGTGCCAAACCCTGTCTGCCTGCATTTGCCTGCCATGTTCCCAGCCATGAAGATTCACAGACAGTTGTTTGCCTCTGGACACCCTGAAGCTCCAAGCCCCAGCTTTTGCTCTTCAGATCTGGCCAAAGCATCATTCTGCAAGCTGATGCCTGACAGACAGAGCCCAGCAGCTCCAGAGCCAAAGATGGGAAAGAGTTCAGGAGGATTCAGCCCTCCAAAGTGAGTTGCTCACAGTGCTGCCACAACCTAGAAAGCTCATCCAGCCTTGCAAAGCTGTCAGGAAAATTTACCAGCCACCACACAAAAATTACTTGCCATTTACCAGAGTGATTGATGGTAATGCAAGAAACCAATGGCATTTTACTTGCCTGTCAAATGAAATTACTCAGCCTGGACCAGCAGGATTGGGGAAGGATTCTTTAATCCTTGCAGCAATTTTTAAATTAAACTCAAGTGTTCATAGGGCTGAAGATCAGCCACAGACAGCAGCTGGCTTCAGGATGGGTCCCAGCATGATATAGCATGGACAGACAGGCCTGGCACAGCAAGGGCAGGGTGACAGGCAGCTGCACACTCTGCTCCTGACTTCCTTTTACATTTACAGATTTCAGGAGGCCAAATCCATTTCCAGGTCGTTAATCTCTAACAAAAAACTAAGTCCTGGACTCATGCATGTAATAAAAGTTGGGGCCAGAACAGGACAAAGAGGCCATAACCAAAAGCTGGAGGCTTCAGTGGCAGAGGAATGTGCTCCCATTTTGTCTCTGTGTTCAGAAGAGTATTCCAGAATTAGGGATTCATTTACTTCCTGAATCAGTAGAGGGATGGGACCATTCCCTCTGTAGCTTTCCCCTTCCTTCCTAACACTATTCTAGAACCTCCTTTTGTAGCATTTTTCCTTTACCACTGCAGCTGTGGCCACCAGGACTCCTCTGTTTTGGCCTCAGCTGCAGAACCAGCACTGCCCCTGCAGGGACAGCAGATCCTCCAGCACAGCTCAGTCACATCCTTGTTAAAGGAGATATTTCTCCAGTTTGGGGGCAATCAGCATTCACTCAGGAGATTGCCAAGGGGGAAGGACTGAACAAAGCTCCTTGAGCAGCAGCTGGTTCTGACAGCAGAACCACAGGTGGCTGCAGCACTCAGCACTGCCTGGAGAAATTCTGGAGGACAAAAAGCAAAGGAACTCAACTTTTGAGGATATGAAGGAGCCATTCTCACAGCTTTGATTTTGGATAGCCTGTTTTCTTGACCATCTTTATGATTCAAGCTCCTTACACATCCTCAGCCACCAGATGAAAAATCATCTCTGCCAAAGGTCACAGTCAAAAAGGGAGAGGAGGAACAATTCAAGTTTTATGAAGACTACACAGGCCTAGGTGATAGATACCAAGAAGCCTCTTAAACTTTCAGATGTCAAAGAAAACACTGTGTTTGCAATAACACTCCAAAACCAGGCTTTCCCACTGAGGGGGTTGTGGGGCACAGAATCAGCTCCCTCAAAATCCACAATCCATTATAACAATTCAGTGATTTTCAGAGAAAAACACTCACGGTGAGACACTGAATCCAACTGAGCATTGAGCACTTCCCATTTCTGTTCAGCCTTCCCAATTTCACTAGTCCCTAATCCTGCTAGTCATGAATTCCTGATTAATGAGCCTTGTTTGGAGGATGTGAATCTGCAATTGCTCTGATACACAGAAAGCTCTAACCACAGAAAGACAATCTAATTCAGCGAGGGAATCTGCTGTGCTTAGGGGGGATTCCAACCCTCCAATAAAGGAAATCAGCTGTTAAGTCATGCTAACAAGGGGCAGCACGCTGTGCTCTCAGCTCCGTGGTGCCATGTGATGGTCTCACAGCTTGGCATCTGGGGCAAAATCATCTTCGTGTGTTCAGGATGTTTAACATCTGCTGGTAAATCTGGGGCCGGTCAAACCCGGCTGTGAGCGGAGTGAGGGTGATGCCAGCGAGGTTTTACACCAGAATCCTTAACTACAAGGAACACGAGCACACACACATCTCCTGAGCCTGTGCAGCAAGGACCAATAACCCAGGGCTAAACTAATTACGGCTTGTTATGCTTGAGCAGGAAAACAGCAGCAGCTCCTCTCTGCTCCAGGGGGATGTGTAAAACAAGTGTCTGGGTGGCTCCTCCTGCCTTGCCTGCAGGGAAGAGCTGTCTCTGGGGAGCCCTCGGCTCCCAGCGTGTCCAGAGGAGCAGATTTCCTCCTCAGCTGGGGACATGGGGACAGCAGGATTGATAGCAGGGCTAGACAGGGCCCTCAGCAGGCCAGCCGTGCTGACTCTAACATAAAAATGTATTTCTCAGGAGGTGAAAAATCTGATACAGCAGTGCAAAAACAAAAAAGATAAAATTCTTCATTAAATAATATCGCTCATCACGTGTTCATGAATATTCATAACAATTTGGGGGGTGGAAGGGGGGACCTTAATTATACTTGAAATGGTTTATGAAATTCACCAAGATGGAAGAAATGCTCCTTTTTCTCCTACATCAGGCAGTTTCAGATGTTTCAGGAGCCCAGTCCTAGAGACCAGGGGATTCATTCCTGAAATCAAGCCCTTTCCCCCCAAGCTCCTCCCCAGCTCTTCTCAGAAAATGACATTTCTGATCTTAAAACATCTTGAAAGAGACAGAAAGATTAATTATGCTCCTCCCTACTTCACCTTCACAGAAGATCTGAGTGGTTTCTAGAGCTGCAGAGCCTTGATGTCCATGGTCCTTGTGACTGCACTGCTGACATATTCAAAGACCCATTGAACCAAAGGGAAAACCCATTCCCTGAGACTTTGTGTGGAAAGGAGCTGGGGTGGGAGGCTTAAAATCATCCTCTGCTTAAGTTAGCCAGAGACATCTGGAGCAGATTTATTCATCAATCAAGCTCTCCCCTTTCAAAATTCACCCATTCTCGAGGGCTCTGCACACAGGAGATGCTGTGGGACTGAAAGGTTGAGAAATGCAGCCTGATCCAATGGTTCTGCTTATTCCCACAGAAGATCCGTGGGAGGAAGAAGCAGAAGCAAAGCAATCTGCCCTGTATTTTTGTGGACACAGTTTGACACCTCCAAGTCACAGATGTTTTCCAATTGCAACATTACCACGAGCTGGAGCTCACCTTTCAGAGCGCTTTCCTGCACAGGTGATGTTTCTTGATGCCTGCCTGATTGTGGCTGTAATTCTTTCCTCCAGCAATTATTGTCACTGTGTCACACCTTATCCCACAGTCAGGTGCTGAGGCATTCAGGAACAGTGTCCTCCCAGGAAGCAGTTGCTGATACAGAACTTTATTCCCAGTTATCAATGCCAATAACTTGTGGGCATTAAAAGTGAAGACAGTGTTTTCCTGGGCTGAGATTGCTTTCTAATCTGATACCTGGGCTATAAATGATCTGAATTGTTGATGAAGAGCTCAAATTAGAAAGGCACCATTCAAAAAATCACAAAATATAAAGCTGACATCTTTTGATTTTCAGTGGCTCTGAGAGCACTCTGCTTCTTCCTGGTGGTGTTGCCTTCCTGGCTTGAATCTTCACTGTCAAGACATCATCCTCAATTAACTTCAGGCACAACTACTGTCAGCTTTGACACTCTGCCCACCAGACCAGCAGTGGGTCTGCAAGCTGTAATCTCAAACTCATCTGTCAGAAACACCAATATTATCCATCCTTTCTACTCATTGAAACCTCAGAAGTATCATTACATTCAAGTTTTGGCTTAGTCCTGGGAACATTTTATCTTATTTTAACTTGGGGAGCCCCTTCCTTTACTCAATATTCCTGCAGTTAGGATCTCTCTGCAGCTTTATGTGAAATTAAGTAGCCAATGTCATACACATGGTGCTGCAAAGACTAAATCCCGACATTAAGCAAAGTCAGGGTTTAATTTCCCTGCACGCAGCAGGTGAGATGGGGAAAGGCTGGATTTGGAGAATGTAATAAGCAGTCACAGGTGAACATAAAATATAAATGCAAAATGCATTTCCTCATATTTATTGCATTTTTTACATCTAAATCAGGCAGATTTCATTCCACAGATTGAGACTGATCTGAAGTAATTTAGTGGGAGGCTGGTAGTTGAAACACATAATCACATTTCTAGAACAATGTAATTACATTGAATTTAATGTGATTTCCTGCCACAGGTTTAAAAGTGCAGCCTCCTCCACATTCTCAATTTATGCTGAACATGACACTTGATGTAAGACTGCTTTTACACAGCCAGGTAGAGCCTTGCATAAGGGGAGAAAGTGCTCTGTGACCACTTGAATTCCCCAGCACCATCAGGCAAAGATGCCTGCCATGAAGTACCAGTAAGCTCAAACCTTAAATTTCTAGGAAGATGCTGTTTCAGCAGATGACCATTGATTTTAGATTTCATTTTCATTAAATGTCACAAGGAACAATTTTGCCCACCTTAAGAACTCCTGCACAAGTCAGCTCTGCTCTGTGGAGCAAAGAAATTTGATTGGAAATTCACAGCAGAGGAGTTTTCAGGATTTTGTGGGTTGTAGATATTTCAGAGAGTGCTATGATAAAGACTTTTATAAAGATCAGGCTAATAAATGGATAGGGCAGGTCAAACCCATTATGAACTGCTAGGAAATACTGGGGGGAAAGCAAATTGCAACCTGAATGCAGAGCAAGAGTTGGAATACTAAAATGAACACAAGGACAAAGGGCTGGAAATGCATCAAAGCTAGGAATAAAACAGCACAGTCATTGGTGTTTATTTAACTCCTACAAATTAGTGAAAAGTTGATCTAGAGAAAGTGTGCAAGCCAATGCATGAGGACAGTGCTGCCAAAGCACTGCATAAACAGGAGGGTTACTCTTGAAAATAAATAACACAAAGTTACAGCTGATCAGATGAAATTCTGCCTACGAGACAACTCAAGTAATCTGTTTGCAGAATAATTCCAAGTTGTACAAATGGAGGCATATTTACAAGCAATTTACAAACAGAAAGAAAAATGAATAAATTGATCAAAAATGCTATTTACTGCTGGCAGTTCATTTGACTTTCTGCAGAATGCTTCAACATTTATATTCCTTCATTGGAATAAATAAGTATTGAAATATAATGGATAATGAAGCAGATGCTAAAAGGCAAAGAGCATAGGATTTTTTTTCTCCAAGACCAATATAAATCTGAATGAAATAAAAGTTGAAAAGTTGATTTTAAAGCTGGGGAGTTTTTATAAAAGTAAACAAACAATGGATTTAAAGCAGTGTCATTATTGATGAATCACAACACTATGGAAATGGCCTTGGAGAACTCCAAATGCGTTACACACTGTGGAAGAGGAGGGAGGAGAGAGAGAAGAAAAGCCCCTAAAAGGAGACAACACTGAGCCCTCCCTCAGCCCAGCCACCCTCTACTGATGTACAAAATTGGCTGCATTTAGGTTATAAAGCCAAATCTTAGGATTACCCCATGCATGGAAGTTTTCTTTGGCTTGAATAAGAAAAATCCCAAGATATACAGGCTTGAAACAAACCAAGGAGAGACCTCAATGTCTTTGAGTGGCTTTTTGTCCCTCCCTGCAGAGCGCTGTGCTGTGAAAGGCTCCCACAGCCAGCAGTGGTGCCGAGGTGGCAGCGACAAACACGGAGCTGTGACAAAGCCAGGGGACAGGAGAGCTCTGTCTGGGCAATGACAACGAGTATTATTGATGGCTCAGCCTCCTGCAGGCTCAGGGCTTGGAGAGGATAATGGCTCTGTCCCAGGAAGGACCTGAGCAGGACTGAAGGCAGGTGGGAGTCCCACAGGGCACATTTTTACATCTAAATCACAGCAGGACGAGCAGCGCCAGCTCAGCCGCCACATCCACCCATCACCGACCCCACCACACGGCCAACACACAGCTCAGCTCTTCCTCCCGAGCCTGACAAGCTTCCCAACAGCTGCAGCATCTCCAGACTTCAGACCCTTTAGCCGGGATTCTTCAAGGAGCGAATGCATTTGCTGAAATTAATTTTGGGCTGCAGCTTCTTAAAAGATGCCCATTTGTACATCAGGCAGATTAGCGCAAAACCAAAAATGTGCTAAGCAGATTTTCCCTTTTGTTTAGTGGAAAGCTACTCTCTTCACGGTGACTCAAGACAAAAGGCAGTTGCTTAAACAATCAGAGATTTGCCAGAGGTCCCTCTTTTCATCCAGATCACTTCCTATGGGTCAGAAGAGAATTCTGCAAAGACACACGGGAGTAGGACAGTGGAGTGAGAGCCCTCACTATTGTCAGCCCATCATCTGCAAACCACAACCAACCAGACACAAACACTTGGATTCAGACTTAATCAAAAATGGTTAGAAAGGAGAAACAATTTGGCTACAGCAGGATTACCACGACACTAACTGGGAGGTCAACCCAACGATTCAGAACTTCCATTATGAAGCAAAAGAATGCAAATCTCTGCTTACCCCATCACCAGTCCAACAGTTACATATTCAGATTTCTTTCTGGAATAAGTGCAAATTTTCTTTGATTCTATGACATTTCATCACTTAATACATTTATAGCATGTCAAGGGAAAACTTGACTGAATTCACAATGCTGTACTGATTGAGTTCCTAATAGGAACAGCTGTCAGAAGGACTTGTAAGGATAAATTTCAAAATCCCATTTCCTAGTTGGCAGAGGACTTTCTGCACTTTCCATACCTATGTACAGAACTTTCTGGTACAAAGAGATGGACAGCCCATCAGCTCATGACATGGCAGCTGCTGCAGCCACACCAGCACCTGCACAAAACATTTTTTTCCAGAGTCCTGCACTTAAATCTCACAGTTGTGGACTCAGGAAAGCTTTGCTGGAGACTCATGAACAAGCTGAGGGAGAGGAGTGAGAGATCAGCTGAGGGGAACCCACCAAAAGGTCCCCCAAGTACAAACCACCCAAGCAAAGAGCTCAGGTGTGAGCAGAGAGCCCAGGAGGCAGCAGAGCTGGAGGTCAGCATCTACCTTGGCTGAAAATGGGGAAATATGACACAGAAAACCAATTAAATTCAAGTTTAGCCCATGGCCAGTGCCCCAGCCTCAGAGCTTCCTGTCCCTCTCAGTCTCTACCTATGAATGGAAAAATATCTGGGGAGTTTTGCTCTGCTCCTGATCCCTCCTCGGAATCTTCACACTTGTTCAGAAAGGTCTTCAAAACACAGCCTCCAAGGGAACCCAAGCATTTCCCAATTCCTCTCCCTCCTTGCAGAGACCTGCAAGGCTCTGAAGTGACCTTGAGCACTCATGACCCTGCTTCGATCAGGCAAAGAGGGGGAAAACCGGTGCTTTTCAGTACTTGAAACCAACCAGTTTCAAATAAATATTTAAAACTGTCCTGATTGTTAGATAAGCAGCTTCTGCAAAGAGATTGCAAACGTTGCAATTGTTTTGCCATACGGTCGCCAGCAGCTGGAAGCTCTGAGATGCCCATTTCAATCAGAAATTTTCCATTTCAAATACATTTGGCTGTTTGTTCGTAGTGGGAAATGCTTCCCATTACAGAGCTTTCAGAAGACCTCAAGGAGTGCAGCACAGGTGGCTTTTCTTGAAATGGGGGCAAAGCACAGCTTTCTGTAAACACTCCTTTTGATCAGTAAATAAGTAAGAAAAGGTGCTGTGCCACACTTTCTGCACTGCCATTAGGCAGCTGAGAGGCTCCTGCTAGACCAGACAAAGCCTTCAGTCAGTCCCACAGAATATTCCCAAACAAATGAAAAGAACAGGGGGAGGAATTCACTTTAAAGTGCATTCATTGTACTTTTCTTTTCATTAAATATAATCATATGCAACAGCTCCTCGTGGTGTTGAACGGACAATACTCTTCACTCCTTTTTCATGCCAGCACTTCAACCACTTGTACTTACATTCCTCCACCTAATCATTACCTCGCTGCTGTTAAAATCCATCATGCACTAGGGGCCAAATCTCGAGGTCCCCACTCAAACCCTCACTTAAATGAGCTCTTAGGAGGATTTTTGCATGATTAAGCATCACAGGCTTTTCCCCCCTCCCCCCCAACTGATATTTGAATAAAGAACATAAGAATTGGCCTTGATCATTTCCATAATGCTTTCATGTTTTCCACAATGCCACTCAAAAGCCTAAAAATATGGCAGAGAAGCCCTGCAGGGAATTAATGCAAAGTGTCTGTATTTGCACCAGGAACCAATTGCTGAGAGAAAAAAAAGGATATCTGAAATAAACCTGGAGGATGCATTAGCAGAAGCACTTGTGAGCAACTTGCCCTTTAAAGTACGCATGGGACAAATTCATCTCGAGAGTCACTTCAAAGAGAATGGTCTGTAATCAAAATTAATCACAATTAATTTGGCCCTAGGTTTCTGCCACAGAGAGCGGCTCCTGCAGGCAGCTCTGCGGGCAGGGATCACATCCACAGCGTCCACCTCTGCTGAAATTGCCAATTCTGCTCTGCTGGTGCCATCCTCAAATGCTGCAACAGGATCCAGGCCAAATTTGCTTATCAGCTCTGAACCATGAGGCCAGCCAGCAATATGTGCTGAATGGTGCTCTTTTGGAGGATGTCATCTTTCTATTTATATTACCTAATTCTTCTCCTCCAGCTCCCTGTGGCAAACCAACAGTTGAAATCAGCCAGTGGAAGCTGACAGGGTTATGTAAGTGTCCATTTGCTGTGCATATGCTCTCCCCCCTAAGGCAGGCAATCACATGAGAGAGGTGCACCTTCCCTTTTTGATGTCTAAGCACATCAGAGTTTGGAGATGCTTCAGTGTCTCCACCCTTGCTGGAGGAGCTGAGCAGAGGCAGCAGCAGAGAGATGTCACAGGGCAGACTCAGAGCCAGGTGAGAGATGCTTCTGGGCTGGACACGGATCCTTGTGTGCCATGAAACACAGCCCCACCAAACCAGGCAATGCCAGCTCCACCTGTGAGCCCTCTCAAGGCATTGATGAGAGACACAACCCTCAAACTTTCTGCCCAGGCTTAATCCCTTGATCTGCCAGCACAAAACCAAAACATGTCCTTGATATGGGAAGATGCAGCTTCCCTGCCTCTTGATCCCTCTCAGTCTCTACCATCTGTATCAAAGCAAACTGGGTTTATGGACCTGGATAATTCTTTTGTTCCAAAAATATTTCACTTACACTTAAAAGAAACAATATTAATCCCTGCAATCCATTAATTATCATAGCCTTCACCCCAAGGTATGCAAAAATGACACAGGCCCTATAATTTGAGGGACTGTTGGCACCAAGTGTCTTGGTCTCTCGAAGCATCCAGGGTTTAAAACCTTAGGAAAACTCTCTAGGAAAGCTGAACTCCTTAACTCCAATTTAGTGTTAAAAATATGACATGAAGTTTAAAGTAGGCATTTTAATTATGTATATTCACATTTTTTTCTTTGCTATTCTACCCTGAAGCTTTGTCAGAGTAGAGCTCACCAATATAGAGCGCTAAGGCTTTACCACAATCAGAATCTGTAAATTCAGCTCCTCCAAGTGTTCAGTCACGTGAAGACAAAACTGATTCCTGCTGCCCTTCTCCTATGTTGAATGTGTATTTTGGGAGGTGTATCTTCCCAGAATATTGTAGTATCACTTCAGAAACACCCCAGGTTTCTGCAGGCAAATTCCCATGACACATATCCAAGACAAGTGAAATCCAGCAATAGCAACTGGAAGTGCTGGATTCTTTTGCACAGAGCCAGCACATGGGCTCTGCTGAACCCAAAGAAGATGATCCGAGCCTGTGTCAGGCTACAACACAGCAGAAAAGGAAGGAGCCATCACAGCAAATGAGGAATGTGTCATTTTCCCCACCTTTTCTTGGATGGTGAGGCAGAAGCACAAGGAAAACAAGCAAATCACTCACGACCACAGCAAGAATAGCACCAAAGTCCCCAAGCACAGGACACGCTACATACTTGTAGTAACAAAAAATATATCTGTCACTGCATGTCACACGAGCTCATTCAAACCAAAAATTTATCACTTGCTTCGGACTCCAGCCAGGTGACAGCAAATATATCATGGAGCTGTCAACAATCTGCTAATCTGGGCTGTGAAGTGTAGGAATACAAGAAGCTTAAAAATATACTGCTCCTTCAGAAACCATAAATTCTGCTGGCTCTTTCTCACGTACCACTGGGTAATAGGTCTGCTCCAGCTCCTTCCCTCCCACCTCCTGCAGTTCAACAGCTCCATTTTGCATGTCTATTTAGAGAGTGACAATCAGCCACACGAGGCAATCATCCATGGGTACAACTCCAGAGCACACAGACCCTCTCTGCCTCTGTGGCTGACAAGAATTACCAGTGGCAGATTTAACTGCAAAGCTGGTACAGAAATCCCAGGACAGCACAACTAGATTTTCAGAGACAGCTGGAATAACATCCCTGCCCATCTGGACACCTGAGCTCTTGTGCTCTTTGGAACAGAGAAGAAAGTAAAAAGAGGAGAAGGAAGACCTTTTCTCATCCATCTGAAACCAAACCAGGTGTATAGGCTGTGCCTTTTTGGAGACAGAGCAGAGGATGCACAGTCCCATGAGTGAACCCTCAAGGACTTCAGCTGCTCCTAGCTCATATACTGGACAAAAATTCAAACTGAGCTGGGGGAAGGAGCTCTGATTATAAACACAGGAGGAGTTTCAAGGAATAGTCCACAAATAACAGCTTGTGACACTTCACAATGGGCACATTTCTGGGAGATTACAAACAAAAGCAAACATCCTTGTTGTCCAAGTCACGATGCTGTATGGACACCAAGGTCTGCGTTATCCTGCTCAGCCTGAGCTCCTGCCCCTGCAGCCCTGTGACCTGGCCTGGCAGAGAAGGCAGCTTGACTCCCTGTTCTCTGTGAAAATTCAGCTCTTTAACTGCATTTCTCTTATGCCAAACACCTTGGTGTGCCTGCCATTCTTCATTTCCTCCTCAGGCCACAAACTTCAATTTTCTCCCCTCAGCTCTTAAACAGCGCGTAATTACAACTAATTATCGATCACTGAGGGATTACTAGATGACAAATCCAATTTCCACGCTGTTATCAAGCATGACTGAGGGGGGTCCGGGGAGGATGAAAGGTACCTGTGCTGAGGGAGCCCTGCAGGTGCCTGAGCTGGGTGGCAGCAGCGTTGTCACTGTCACCAGCACCAAACCCACTGAGGGCTGATGTGTTTAGGGACCCGTGACACAAAACTCCATAAAAATCCACACCGAGTGACAGTCCTCACCCCAAAGAGATTTACAAGCCTGCAAAAGCCTGAGCCTTTTACATCTGTAAATGTATTCAATTTGGCTGCATTTGTACCACTTTTGCATTCCATTTCTGCAAATATCCTCCCAAGCAAGCGAGCTGGCAGCGATGTTCAGAGAAACAGCTCATTTCAGGGCAAAAAACACCACTCCATTTTCCTCAAAGCAAATTTTAAATCTGCATGCTTTGGTGCACCTGCTGATCTCAACAAATGGGCTGATGAAGGGAAGGGGAGCCCTGTGCAAGCCTGGGGCCCCCAGAATGCAGCTCACACGCAGCCCATTAATGGCATTTGTGAGCTGCAGCTCCCCAGAAATCAGGAGTTTGCTGCCACGTGCTCTGGGTTGTACAATAGGGGCACTGTGCACGCAGAACATTTAAGAAAAAAGAATTAAAAAGAGAAATCTGAGAGAAAAATACATGGAGCTGCTCAAACATCACTGAATGGAGTAAAAAAGCAATGTTTTAATAAGAAGTCACATGATGAATTGTTCCCCAGTTGTACTTCAATGGAGTTATTCACATAATTCAAGCAGACACAAATCCCAGTGTGAAAATATCCGTGCTCTTGTAGCCCAGTGGCAGCCCTTGCAGCATGACTTACAACAAAAGGCTGAAAAAGTCCACTCCCCTGGTACACACAAATTGGTGTATTATTAGAGCTCATCCAGCACCATTATTTTCTGACAGTAAATGTGTTTTTAACAGAATTGAAATTGCCGTAAAGAACATTTTTCTTGCAAATGTTTAACTTTTCTTTGGGGAAAAACCACATTTTTGTTTCACGTCTCTTTAACATTAAGATACATTTCCCTTTACATTCTGTTCCAAAGGAAGCACGACACAATTTAGAAAATGCTGCACTAAATCTTCCTAGCTCCTAAAAGAAAAAAAACCTGAGAATGAGCCTTACATAAAGAAAGATTGCAAGTACCTTACTAAGGACTTTATTCATTAAAAAAGACTCAAGTCTATTCTGCTTCTTGTCTATGGAAGTGAAATATGATTTTATTAAATGAAACCCTTAATATGTTTGCTAAGACTCTGTCAGGCTGAACATTAACTACACTTCCATTGTTTTTCAAGTCTGAAAAAGAAAGCTGTTCTGCAAAGAGACAATCTCACTTAAAGCTTCTTAACCTTCAGAGCAGAGGGGAAATTTGCTTTATGAAGTGCATTTGCAATATCCACCTCACACAGGGCACAGTACATTCATAAAGAGAAAATGCAACAGCTCTCAGAAAGCGTTTGAGGAAGGGAGGAGGGGAAAAAGAAGGGGATAAACCACAGTGCAGCATTTCATTTGGGGTAGGAAATTGCAGATTTGAGCCCCGATGTGGACAAATAGAGAATGATAGACAGATACACAGGGACAAATAGAGGAATGGTCTGTGTATTAATGCTTGCCTAGAATAACTCCCTAAGCTGCAGAAAAGTTTATCTAGTGAGATATTAGGAAGTTTTAAGCTTGATAATGGAGTTTTGAGCATTGTGTTTTAAGGCTCACAAGCAGGTATTGTATTTGAAATAAGCAAGCATTGTTTAACCAAAGGTGTGTGTGCTTATAGTGGTTGGATAGAACTACTGTCAATGTGCTTTTGCTTTGTGTGATTGGTCATAAAACTTCTAAAGTGAGTTGCAGCATTGAGTTCTGTGTCTGCTGCCTGGGATGTGAGCTGGTGGCATCTTCCCATTGTCGTACCCATGGAATGAGACTGATGCTGGAAAATCAAACAGCTCAAGGCAGTTCCCAGCAGTCCTGTCCTGTTGGTGATTTATGCACAGAGCCCAGGAGCGACGCCCCGAGCCTGGGTGCCCGCAGGGTGTGTGTGTGTGTGTGTGTGTGTGTGTGTGTGTGTGTGTGTGTGTGTGTGTGCACAGCCCTGCCCTCCTCACTGCAGATCATCCCTGGGCTGCCCTCTCTGCCCTGTACGGGGCTCACACAGATGCACAGTTCCTGAGCATCCCCCCATGGAGGCATTTTAGGGGAGGGATGCTCTGAGTCCTGTGCGGGGATCACAGGACTCAGAGCGGGTACCTGACCCCAACCGAGGCAGTGTCACTGACATGTTTTCTGAAAAATCCTTTCCTTAGGATTTTTTCCTCCTGAGAAGCTGAGAGGCCTCAGGAGCAAATTGTAACCAATGGTTATCTGCTGCTGTGGGATGCAACAGGTGCATCTGGGATTGGGCTCATGTGGTTGTTTCTGATTAATGGCCAATCACAGTCAGCTGACTTGCACTCTGTCCGAGACAGAAGTTTTTATCATTGTTCTTTTTCTATTCTTAGCCAGCCTTCTGATGAAATCCTTTCTTCTATTCTTTTAGTATAGTTTTAGTATAACGTATATCACAAAATAAATCAGCCTTCTGGAACATGGAGTCAGCTCCTCATCATCTCCCTGACCCTCAGACCCCTGCGAGCGCGGTCAAAGGCAGCGGCTCCCGAGCGCTTCCCCTGCCGGGCTCCTGCTCCAGCACAAGCCCGCTCTGCCCTCTCCTGGCCTGAGCTCGGAGCCGAGCCGGGACAGAGGGACACGGCAGGGCTGCCAACAGAGCGGTGGGCATCGCCCCTTGGGGGGCCCCCGCTGGATGGCACCTCCCTGCCCACCGACAATCCATCACTCTTGGGCACATCTACGCCATCCCAAACCCATCTGCCCTGCCAGCATCCCCAAGGGACAAAGCAGGAGCTTTCTCCTCACTGGAAAACAACGTTTGGAGGGCAGGGGAGGCATCGCCTTCCTCCTTTTGGAGAGCATCTGCTCCTTGAGGTGTATCGCTGCAACACGAGCAATGAAAAAAAAAAAAAAGTGATTTGTAAAATGAAAGCAATGACAGACGTTCCTTGTACAAACACTGTGAGACATTACAGATAAAGTAACGTTACATAAATAGGCAAAGCATTAGAACTATTATCACCAACAACAGCACAGGGGACACAGCAGTTTAGCAAAGGAAGTGAAAAATAGCGGATGTGATTTAAGAGGCAGAGAAAATCTGAGCTGGCAAGTTGTAATTACTGCAGCTGAAAGCCAGCCAGGATCCTGGTTGACTGCCTCCAGGCTCAGGAAATGCAACCCAGAATCTTTAAATGACCAAATAATTGGGCCCTGGGTTTCATGTCCCCAGTGAGGCACAACCAGTGATGTGGAGTTCCAGGAGAACCACAAACACCATCCTGCCTGCAGATCATTGACCTGAACCAGATCTGCTCGGCAAGGTCATTTTTCTTCCCACTGTGGTACAGCTGCAGGGCTTTTTCAACCATTCTTCAGCTTCAGCAGCCTGTAAGCATCTAATGTCTAGTCAGAGGACATCATTCATCCATTTTATGGTTCCCAGAATGCAAAGATATCTACCCAATTTCCTAAGAAACATTAATATTAAAGGATGGCTTTCTCAGCCCAAATCATGCAAGCTGAACAAAGTTCTCCTGACGTTTCATGACAAGGTGATTAATAATACCAAGAAGAAGAATGAAATGATACCAGATTATAAACTATTGTAAATCTTTCAGTCATCCCAGGAATAATGAATGTAGATTTCTTAGGAGAGCAGTACAGATTTAAACAGAATCATTTTAGTTTCCTTGTCAATCAAGAGGCTATTTATGTAATATCAGAAAGAGACAATGAACTCACGTAATCTTAAAAGGAGAGTGTAGCACATGTCCTTAAAAACAAAGGATTCCAAGGATTGTCCTAAGCTAGAATTTCCAAAATTGTAAATAAAATGTTGCACTTTAACTGTTATTTTTGATCACTGACCTTCCCTTCTCCAAGCAAGAGCCACAAGGAGGAGAATGCAGTTGGATTCAAACGTCTGAGCTGACAGGACCAACCTTCTTCAAACAATTTAAGGGTATGGTCAGAACTGTACTGGCCTAAGAATCCACTGGACCAAAATGCCCCAAATTCCTTGATGTGGATTTTTGAGTCAAGCAAAATGCAAATGCAAACTCTCATGGGTGGTTCTACAAATGCTGTTAAATTTTCAGCCCCCATCTCAAGACAAAGTTTATGGCTTTTGGCTGCAGGGGAACCCAGTGCCCTCTGACCCCCTGGGGCACTCTGTCCTAGACATTACCTCAACACAATAATTAATAAGTAATAATACTGAATTCGAGCTCGTGGAATTTGCACAGGCTAAATGTTCCAAAGAAAAATGAATAATGCATGCAGAAGAGATTCATTTGGGGGAAAAAAAATGTAACTTCAGTTAGAAATAAAGCCCTGGTTGCCTTGGCAAAGAGGATTTAATTGCTGTAATCGCTACATCTCACATAAGGTCGCTGTTTGAGGGAGTCCACAGTGCTGCTATTCATTCTGTGGCTGCTCTATGGCAAATAAAGGACTACTGGTCCCTAGAGCATCAGGGGAATCATTCTGAAAAGGTTTAAATTATTTTTAAAGGGTTATTAGCTTTGGCAAACGAGTCAAAAGTCATTGTAGCTGAGGAGCATAGGTACTTACACCACATTATGGAGATGACAGCAGGAAATGCCACAGTTAGGAGTGTTCTGCTGGTGGTGCTGTGTGCCATTACAAACACAGCTCCAAACCGAGCCTTCCCTCTCCATCTGTGTCCTGCCCACCCACCCACTGGGGCTGCCACTGTCCCTAACCAATTTCCCAGAGAAGCATGGAGCCAGGACACTGGCACACACCCGTGGGCCTTCACACAACCAAATTCCAATGGCTTTACTGGCACTAATCCTAAGGAGCCCTACGGAAGTCAATTAAATCACCCCTCTTTTCTGGGGAACACTGAGGAGACTCTGGCCAGGCAAATTAAATTAGACATGGGCCAGAGCCAAATTCCCAGATCCAAAACTACCCAAAACTCAATGCATTTGGATCCAGCTCCAAATTCTCACAGTCTGCTGCTGCTTCTCTCTCACCTCCCAGGCCAGGCCAAACTTTTCAGCCTGTCCCCAAGCATCACTTGGTGCATTTCATCACCATCCTCCACCAGGGATCTGCATCAAAGTGCTCATCTATGTGCTGCCTGTGGCTGCTTGGCACATTTCTACATTTCTTGCCCAGACCCTCATTAACTTGAGCAGATGCTGAGAAAGCTCAAGAACAAGGCATTGCCTATCCCACACTTCTGCCTCTCTGCCTTTCCCACTTGTTCTCCTCTAGGACCAGCACAATTAGAGATGGGGATTTAGTGAACATGCATTGGAGGGCTCCTTCATTAATACCACAAAAGGTTGGGCCACACAATGAGGAGAAAAAGGAACTGAGAAAGTTTGCTTGGCAGGAGATTTTCCAGAAGGATGAAGTGGGGGAACAGGAAGGACATTTTGGTCTTGGTGAGCCATTTAAAGGGAAGCATGATGGGGCAGAGGGAGGGTGACAGGCGTGCCCCACAAACATGGGGCTGCTTGAGTGAGCATGGCTCCCCCAAGAGCATCCTCCTGAGGGGATATCCCTGGAAATACTGCTGCTCAGAGCAAGTCCTCCTCTGCTGGGAATACCCACAGCATCTCCCTGGGGATCCTGAGGAGAATTGAGATATTTCCCTTTTATTTAGAGGTTGTAACCCCCAACAGAAGGTGAAGCACTGCTGCACCCAGGGCACTGCCAGCCAGCACTGCTTGGTGCCAGACCAAAAGCTGGGGGAGAGGAGAGCCAGAGCACTCCGGAGCAGCTCTGGAAAGAACAAGAAGAGCCCCTGTTGGTGCCCCTGTGCCACCCAGCACTGGCCCAGGGGCTCTGGGGGCTCTGCCAGCCCCAGTTTTCCCCATCCTGGCCCAGCCACTGCTGCCCCCGCGGCTCCAGGGCTGCCAGGAATGGTGCAAGCAGTGAAATAGCTTTAACTGTAAGCACCATTTGCTGTGCCTCGGAATGGCAGACTCATTTGTCACTGTTTTCTTCTCCTGCAGCTCTTTGGATTCATCTGGGATCCAATAACTTTGTTAATATGATTTCTTTCATAACCTGGCCGGGTACAGCATCCAAGGCAGCCGTGGCAGCTATTTGAAGCATTAAATACCTCACACAGCACAGCTCCCTGCTCTGCCTTGCCCAAAACCATTTCTTACCAGTCTTTTATTGACACAAATTGCATGGGGAGCAGGAGCAGCACCCAAAACAAGAAGATATGTTGACAATTTTCTCACAATATTTGGTTTCCTGCTCTTTCTGAGAGTCCTTTCTCCCCGGAGCTCTCAGCCAACTATCACACTGGCCCTTCTACTATCAGAGCATGCAAAAACTCATGGGCGAACACAAGGACAAAAGCAACTCTCTGTTGCATCAGGGGGAGCGTGAAGAAATTGAGATCAATGTGCTCCCTCAAAGCAATACTTCATCAGCTTCACGGGAGAGTAATCTCATTTTTACCAGGATAAAATGACAGCAATGCATGGCCTGAAACATCTCAGGAAAAAAAGGAAATTTCAAAGTAGTGGCATTTTTCTACTTTTAATACTATTCATTACTGTGAATGTAATGAATAGAAGGAGAAGTAACTGCATCAAGGAGCGAATCACTGTTGTGTCTGACTTGTTTAAACAAGACTGTGATTTACTGCACTGCCAGCTAATGAAGAGCTGTACAAGAAGCTGATCAATGCCATCATTGTCTGGCAGCACAAAGCAGGGACTACTCAGCATATTGTCCAAAACAAAGGCTCCCCCCCAGCTCCCCGCCAGGGACTTGTTTATGAGGACACACGGTTTGCAGAGAGCCTCAGTGTGCCCCAAACTTGAAATGATCACTCACAGACAGGAACCTTTGCTGACCTGCTTTCTCAACCTCAGTACAAGGTAAAAAATAAAAGGAATGGATGAAGAAAAACAAGACAGCTGTAAGACAAACATTAAATTGCCCTTTGTGATACTGTGAATTTAAGCAGTTTTGTCACCCCAAGGCAGCTTTGTGTTCATTAACAGAGGTAACTCAACTCAGAGCTGGCTGCTCACAGGCAAAACTCAGCTTCTAATTCCATCTTCTGTGGTTTCCCTTCCCGTTTCAGAGCTGCACCAACATTAATCACAGCTAAGGTAAGACAGGATAGCCCCCAGCAAAAGCAAGTTCTGGAGGAGAGCAGTGGCAATGCCCTGAGCTGGCTGCAGAGGTTGCACCTTTGGGGTCCCTGCGATGCAGAGGCTGAACCTTTGGGGTCCCTGTGATGCAGAGGCTGAACCTTTGGGGTCCCTGTGATGCAGAGGCTGAACCTTTGGGGTCCCTGTGATGCAGAGGCTGAACCTTTGGGTCCCCTCACCCAGAGGGCTCCCCAGCCCCATCCCAGGCAGGCTCAGCACCAGGGAAGGTGAAGCACAGCCTGTCCATGCCCCAGTGCTCTGCACACCCACACCTGGCCCTGCAGCAGGCCCTGAGCTCTGCAGGAGCTGCCTGCAGTTAATTAGCAGCAGCTGTCATGTCAAAGCTTCTGGAGATGGGGTTCAGCTTACAAGCAGCTTGTAGAGCCCGATCCATTTGGAAATGTAAAATCCCTTTCCATTACCACCAACAAGGCAGAGTTTGTGTCAGGGCACGTGGAGCATTGGCACCTTCAGGTCCATGGGAAGTGCTGCTCACATCCACAGCAGTGCCCGCTGGCATGGGCACACAAGGCCCTGCCAAGGGCTCCTCTCCCAATCCCTGTTTGTCAAACAAGATGCAGAGCCACCAGTGACACACAGCACCACGAACCCACTCACAGAGCAGCCATGAGACACCTGCTTGTGCACCAAACTATTTAAAATAAATACAACCACCTCTCTTATTTCCTGCTTTATGGTTCTGGATGTGAGAAACAGCAAATTAATTTATGTGACATTGCCAGATCCTTACTGCTCCCAGGTGCAGATGAATGAGATAGCTGAGGTGCTGGAATTCAGGGCTTGAATGGGAGCAGAAGCAGGCTTTCAAGGCAAACCAAACACCTTCTCCAATGGGAAGTGGATCCTTGTTTCATTCCAGCTGTACTCAGTGTTCTAACACTCACATTAAACATTCCCACAGCACCAAAATTAAAAATAACTGGCAAACTCTTCAGTGAAAAACACTGGTGGAATACACGCACAGGCTAAATATTTGCAATTAATTTTGCATTTTGATTCACCCTCTCCTCCAAACTCTTACAAACATTTCCCCACTCCCATGAAGAAGAGAGCCAAGGCTGTGGAGGCGCAGGAAGGAGCAGACAGTGGGAACAGTCACCAGGACCTGCCCCATCCTCCCTGCCCTACCAGCACCTCCACACAGCCCAGGGGCCTGGTTTGTCACAGAGCAGCAGGCCCAGGACCCCTTCTGCAGGAAAACAGGCATTTCCATCAGGAAACATCTCAATTAAAGCCCTGTTTTATCACCACGAGGCTGCAATCCCATCTGGAAGCGCTTCCAAGCCAATACCCAACAATTCCCAGGGCCTCTCTCTGTCACTGGAGCTGCTGAGCAGTGATCATGGACAGCTGATTATTGCAGCACATAGTTGACCTTTATCTAAAATTCCATTAAAAAGCTTTATTGACTGTAGTCTTGCAGGCTCTTTCAGGATTCACTGGGCCATTTATTCCCTGCTTTTAGAACTGCTCCAGCTCTAAGGAGGAGTTATTTTTTCTTGTCATTTTGAGCTGGTTTTAAGGCTGTATGAGGGGTGGTTTCTGGGGCAGAGGAGGTTATCTTAAGGCACGTGAGGAGCACAGAGTAGCTGCCAGGGTGGCACAATGATTTCCAGGCTGGTTCGTGGATATGGATCCAGCAGCTCCCAGGGAAAAAAAATCCTTTTTCCTTTCAGCCAAGAGAGATTCAGGTCTGAGTACTTCATACAGCATCCTTGTGAAATTTGTTACTCCATGCCATCATGTCAGGTTTTCATCAGCTACAGCCAATTTTTCTGGGCCACAAGCCGGTCTCAAACAGAAATAGGAAAAATAAAAGAATGTTTCAACCTTTTCTGAAAGAGGATTTATAGAAATGGTTCATTCAAGCCAAAAAAACCATTCTGGTGACAGCTCCCCCAGGCTTCATTGGAGTGTCCTGAAAGGATATTACTCCCTTTCCATTCAGTAACAAAAAGAAAATAAAATAGTGGGAGGAAGACAATATAGGCATCAAATGAAGCAGGAGAGCTGGAAAAATGAAACGGTGTGAATCTGTCTTGGAGGAATATGAAATAGTGCAGAAGTACTTGGGGACTGCAGAAAGGTTGCACAGCAGATCTGGCATTTCCAGACTTAGCAGTGCTTGATATTTTTATTAACATTACGTATCACTATTTCGTATTTACATTTAGTTCCATGTACATTCAGAGAGGAAAGGGAAACCAAAAATTTCAGCATTCATCTGGGTCTATAAAATTTTGGACTCAAACCCAAATTATTCCCAATCCACCAGTAATGGTTTATTTCTGTGATTATTTCTAAATCTGAACCAGCATTTCAGATTTCAGAAGAGCATTTTTATATTTTTTTCCTTTCTCAACACTGATTTCTGCTGAATGTTCATCCTGCAGTGATGTTCCAGTGCATCATTTCTTTCTCTCCCCAGTGACAATCCCAGAGACAGAGCTCCCCATTCCCAGCAGCTTGCTCAGGAGCGGTGAAGGCCATGTGGAGCCTCCTCCTCACAGGCAGCCAGGCTGCATTCCCCACAGCCTGTACTCTCATTTTCTATGCATTTCCGGATCCAAAACCTTCTGTTTTCTCTCCCTTGTTTGCTCTTGGCAGCTATTGGCAGGAGATATCCTCTTAATGATCTTTTTCTGGCCTTCTAGACGACTGCTCAGACTTCTCCAGATCTTTCATTATTAGCACAGAAGCCTTGTAAGTCACTTTTAATGGTCTGTGCAATTTTTATTCCTTAGCAGGAGACATCACCTCCTCCATATGGATATATGTTTATTAATATAAACCCTTAATATCATTTTGCCTAGTGAGACCAATCAGGAAGGGTCTCCTGGTATGTGTAACACCTTGGATTGGGTTCATGACCTGTTTCCTCGCTGTTGCCCTGAAATTTCTCCCATTTCCAGCTCCATTCTTTGCAGGCACAAAGAAGGATGGCTCCTTGCTGTTGGGGAGGGTGAGGGATGCCAGCAAACCCACATTTTGTGTGTGATGTTCGCTGTTAATGCTCAGCTTTCAGGGACAGCACATCCTCACTGACAGCTCAGATGGGGAGACTTGGAGAAGAATCCAAAAATCCATTGTTTACTCCTAAAGAGAGTGTCCTCATTTCTTCCCTATAACCAAGGGGCAATTGTCCATTTATTTCATTAAACGTTCTCCTGCTGTACAAATTGACTCCCATTTTTCTTTTCAATTCATCCTCTGAGTCTCAAGATGGAGTTAAATAATAACAAACACCACAGAAACAATAGAAGCCATTCCCAGTGCTATTAGATGAGATTTCTGTTCTTCCAGTTGAGCAGGAATTGTTTTCTCCTGTCTCTTTTATAACTCCTCCATGTATCAGGAGACTTCTTCTGTTTAGCAATTAGCACTCAAGTTGCTGTTACCCCTTCTGTAGTCATGATTTCCATCTTTTCTTTTCTCATTTACTACATTTTATCTAAGTTTGTTAGTGAAGAGGGAAACAGAGATACTCCAGCACATCAAAGGACAAAAAGCCCTGAAAATTTGTGACACTGAAGTATGTATCAGTCCTGCTGGAATCTCAAACCTGTCCTTTATTTTTACCTTTTTTTTTTTTAAACAAGGTGGCCATAAAAGAGTTTAATCATGGCAAACATAGCCCATTTCACCTACCTTTACAGTTAAACTGTGCTTAGTGACAAACCACCAAACATAATGGGCAAAATTTATCTTCCCAGATGGTGAATTTTGCAGTACAGACCAGACCAGCAAGGCCACAAATTAATCTCCAGTGTCACAAGCATTTCATCACACACATGTAGGGATCACTGTCAACACAGGCACAGCAAAGGCACTGAATGCACACTCTGTCCCCAAATTCTGCCCCCTGACACATCTGTGTCCTTCTCTGACACCAAGCCACACTGGCTGCACTCCAATAGGAAAATAAATAAATGTATTTTATTTAAAGCACAGCACCATAGAGCTCCAACCCCACCTGAAATTCAAGTTACTGAATGAAAATAACCAAGATCAAGCCAAGCGAAGCCAGTTAGGAGTGATGGAAGGGACTGGAGGTGAGAGCTGGAGCTCACCAACACCCTGCAGTGTCACCCTGCAGTGGCAGGGCTGCAGGATGGGGATCTGACAGGGGGAGTCTCTCAGCACAGCACATTGCTGAGTCCAGGAACTGCTCCCAGCTGCTTCTCAGCTCCCAAGCTTGGGAAAGAATCACAGATTTCACCAAAAAAAAAAAAAAAAAAAAAAAATCAGCTCCCATATGAGAATTGAAGTCAGTTCTGCTAGGAAAAATCCAGCATAAAATAAAACACTATGCCACACAGCATGAAATAGTAAAGAGGTGCATAAAATTGAGCATATCTGCTCCTCTGCATCCTGTCAGAGCTCAAGGCTGTGCTGAGAATGACTTGGGTTTGATCTATCCTCTCATGTGAGCCAGACCCTGCTACACTTACAACAGATATGATTAAAAACTATCAGTTATATTAGGCAAAAAATATATTTCCCAAGGCAAACATTCACTCCAATGTCTTTTTCTCTGGCTATAACACACAGAAATTCTAGGTGTAGAAGAACCTTCTGGATTTTCACAGACATTAACATGGAGCAGAAAACCAGGGAAAGCTGCAATAATGAGATGTAGGCACCGTAGTGCTTGTATTTCCCTCAGCATCATTCCTTGCCTTCCATGTAAACTTCAGCTGAAAATCTCTCCATGGACCCAACATACATCATTCAAAACAATCATAGCAACAGTTGTAGATTCTCTTCCCATTCTAAAGGGCAGGTGAACCACCAGCAGAATTGCATTCTGCCTCTCACTTTCAGCATCCAACTGAAGGGTAAATAAAAATACTTTCAGTTTCTCTGATGAAAAGCACAATGCGGGCAAAGCCAAATAAAAGCCCAGACAGGCTAGACTACAGAGAGCCAGCAGTGAATTTTCCAAGGAAATATTTCTGGGCACGTAAAACATGCTGATTTATTGTACCAGAAACATTTCCTGGGGATGAACAGATTCCATGCACTGTTCAGAGAAGGAAATCCCCATGGAAACCTGACTGCCTTCCCAGGAGCATGGCAATGGACGTTCCACATGTTGGGAGAACAGCTGGAGCCGTGCACACCCCATGGGCTGTGGGGCAGGTGAGGGCTCAGCAGCAGCCAGGCTCCTGTGGGTCATCCTGGGGCTCCCAGCCTGCAATCTGCCTGCTCCCCCAATTTCTGCTCCCCTGAAAACCCAGCTCAGTTATTGCTCAGTGCTTCAGGACCTATTTTGCTTTTGAAAAACAGCATTGCAAAAGTGTCTCTGCAAGGAGTTTTTTGTTATTTCCTGGCCAGCAGAAATATCAAAACTCAACCCTTGCACCATTTGTCACGAGGTAAATGCTATTTTAGAAATTCCAGTGGAAAGAAAACATCCTCGTCTTAGGCTGGCTCTAATACCTTGGGAATTTTATCTGTGGTGTGGGGAAGAGAACAAAACCCTGCGAATTAAGAGCTGATGTTAAATCCTTGCAGAGCCTTAGGCAAATTCCATAATCTCTCTGCTATGGCACCGAGGATCAATACACGCCTGCTGAAACCCGACTGCTCCGCCAGGCCGGTCCGTCCACTGCCGGTGGATGCTGGCCAAATCCATGTTTGACAAATTAAAAACACTAAATCCACAAAGAGCACCAATAAGTTGTGTTTAAAGGAAGCCCCTTCCTGATCCAAACCTTTTCAAGTTTGGTTAAACCCCATTATATTTGTCACACTTTCCCCCCCGTTAGCAGCGCTGTGCTGTGAATCATTTGTCCCTATTCAGGCAGCAATCTCCACGTTTATTAATATGCATGTGCTATTTCACAAATGCTGAATGACTTGAAAGTGCTGCATAAGGTTTGCTGTCTGTTTTCTCAACATCTGTCCCCAAAGTGCATTTCTGTCACGTTCTGCTCCCGTCCTTCTTGGATCAAAAGTTGGAAGTAAGGCACGAATCTACTCTGAGGTTTCCCTTTCCTGAGAGTCCCACATCCTTACAGCAGATGACACTTTCCAATTACCTTTTGGCCCTTTTGTTCCCCCAGTCTGGCTCACATTTCTCTCTGAATTTGGTCCCTGTGCAGCTCTGAGCCCAGAGTCTGACAGCTAAGGACAGAGCAAATACGCAGCACTAACCCTCGGGGTGTTTGAAATGCCTGAGTTCTCCTATTACAGGCAGATTCACAGGGAAAGGTCAACAGAGAGTCCCCAAACTTAAAACAAAAATGGGCTATGAAACTAGCAGTCAAAAGCTTGAAGAAGGAGAAAGGGCTGATGTTACAGGAAAACTGAAGCAAACTTGCAAAGTTTAGCCCCAAATTCTGGCTCTGCCAAAGGATTCCTACACAGGCTGAGCTCATTTCCTCAGCTCTCAGCTCCCCTCTGTACAATGCAGCAAGAGTTCTCACCACGTTTGACCTGTGCAGGATGTAGCCCGTGCATTTTGGAAAGATGACGATGATAAAGTTGATAAAAACAGAGGAAACTTCACCAAAGAAACAGAAAACCCTCCTGCAAACTCTTTAGCAAAACACATTGCAGCAGTTACCCTGCCTGAGTTACAGAGGAAGAATTTAATAGGCAGAATTATGACTAGAAGAAAACAGAATTAAAAAATAATCAAACAAACATTCATAGCCCATACTTTAAAATCAATGCCCATGGTCCAAAAAGTGTCATAATTCACACAGATAATTCCAGACTATCTATAGTTTTCACCTATTGAAGAGGAAATGCAGAAGTTCTCTCAAGAAACAGTAAATATAACCAAATGTTTACACCCAGCATTGATTTGCCCCTATTTGTTTTGCATACAACACTTAAAAAATTCTCTTACCTTAATACAAACTGGTCTGCTAGCGAGTAATCAGCCAGGAAAACATGGAAGGTCACAATGTCCCCCTCTCTGACTGGGCTGAGTGGCAAGTGAATAAGGATATTTTCATCCACCCTCAGAGAAGACTGCTTTAATTTGTCCTGATTTGGGTAAACAACGATGCTACCAATCCTCTCCATGGCTGACAAAGCTTGGTGCTCATTCTCTTCACCTGCATGGATATTGTTTTCCCATTTTGCATCCTCTGGAGAACATTCCCCATCCACTGCATAAATCTTATAGAAGAGCTCCACAGTAATCCCTTCCAGGGAGGCTGTTTCCTCTGAAAGCAGGGGTGGAGGGGAGCTGAACCAGCTGGGGGACAATTCCAGCTCCACCACGCATAATCCCAGGTGGCCTGTCAATCTGCAGCTGGCCACCACTTCTCTGGACTCCAGGAAAGCAAACATCTTCACACAAGGCAGCATCTCCTCGGAGTCGTAGTCATCCCAGTCCTTCCCTGCTATATAGAACAGGGTCTGTATTTTGGGTTTGTTGGAATAGATTGAGCTGTTGATTATGTGGGATTTTAATTTCCAATTAAAAGTGAATTTGTTTGTGAAACCAAAAGATGCAGAAGTCAGCATGAGGTCCAAGGGAACGGGTTGTTCAACAGAAAAGGGTCCGTACGTGGCGTTTAGGACAGGTGGCTGTTTGGCTTTGTATATAAAGAATGAATCCACCCTGGACTGCAAACTGGAGTTCCTCATGATATCCTGGTTGGCTTCCTTGAGGAAGAAGAAAGTATCAGCATTGGAGATGTGGGGGTTTGCAGGGAGATAGGTTGGCAGGTTGGAGAATCTCTGGATGCTGTCCATGATCCCTCCTCGGCTCTCCACCACTGCAGCCAAAGAGAAAGGAAACAGAAAAAACTCAGATATTTGCTTAGCATGGCCTCAGCTTCTGACAAAAGCAATGGATTGCAGGAGATCAGTCCTGCTGGCCACAGCTCCAGAGCAATCTGACACAGGTACCATGGACAACACTTGTGTTCACAGCTCAGGCTGGAACAGTGCACCAGCTGCACAGCTCCCTTCCCACCTTCCCCAGCCCGTTATCTGCTTAAAGCCATTCATCAAAAAATCAAACACTGGTACCACCAGGAGAGGACTGACTGCCCAGACCCCAAACTAACTTCCCAAACTTTTTACTGGCAGTCTATTTTGTTTTTTCCTTTTATCATCAGCTCAAACTTTCAGCTTCTCCTCGCCCATGTTTCAATGTGCCAAAGGAACTGACATATTGAATATTAGTAGCAGTAAAACAGAACAGTGTAAGCAGTAAAAACGGAACATTTCCTTTAATCTACTGTCACTAACACACAAAGCAATGGGGGTTGAACATCTGCATCACTCCCAATCCATTCTGCCAGGTCAGCAGCTTGGAGATTAGTGAGAACCTGATGAAAGCTTCATGTTCTTGAAGCCAAAATTTTCACGATAAAATATATGGGGTTTGATTGAGATCTCAGTGGGATGAATTTACAGGCAAGAGTGAACTTGAGAGAAGGAGAAATCCTTTACACTCAGAAGGATCTCAGACACTTAGAAAGATTTTTGGGTTTAATTCCTGAGGAGAATAAAACACATTTGGAAACCACAGAAATTTCTCTACAACACAATGGTCAATCCTCCAGCCAGCACTGAGCAATTTTTCCCAGGAAAGAAAAGATTCCAGAGGGAGGGAGGGATCAAACAGACATCTTGGGTTTGGGCTGGTCTCTAATTAACAGTGAGATATATTCAGTGTGGGCTCTGATCCTACCAGAAACAGGGGCTCTTTCAAACTAACAATTGGTACCCAACAAAAAGCCAGTGAATCCGAGCTCCTGGGACTGCTCAGAGGAAACAAACAGAAACCAAGGAATTCAAATGCAGCAGTTCCATAACGCTCAGAGATAACAAAGGCACAGTGACAGAGCCTGAGGTCAAAGCTCTCATTGTCCCTCTGGAGCTGAGTGGTGATTTCACTGTTTGTCAGGGCTGCCCAGAGCAGATACACAGCACACAAACAATTACACCTGCTCAAGCCAGATGACTCAGATTCCTGCAGCCACGACTTAGCAGAGATAAAAGCTCTAATATTTAAGCAATTTTTTTCAGGTTGTGTATTTTTAAAGCCTACATTTATCAAAGACAGATTCTAGGGCAAATCCCATCCATTTGACTTTGCTCCACTCTTGTTCTCAGTTGAAATTCTGGTCATTTGTTTTTGATAGTCTGATATTATCTACACTTGTTTAAATGCCTCTCATTTCACCACAGTACTTTTGCCTTTACTTTTGCTGTATATTTACTTGTGTCAAGGAGGTTTTTTCAGCCATTGAAATATTTTTTGTGGGAATGAGTAAACACAAAAAAATATACAAAAAGCAGACAAAAAAAAATTCTCAGCAGGAAACACTCTACCAGCAATCTCCTCTCTCAGCACTGCACCTGGAGATCAGGTCAGGGCTTCCTCTCAGCTGCACAGGCAAATGGAAACGTGCCCTGCCTTGCTCTCATCACCAACATCAGCCCAGCTCTGGAACTCACCAGCACAGCCCATGGTGAAATGCTGAAACCCAGACAACGAGAAACTGGCAGTGGCATCACACATGGGACAGACAATTTTCTAGTTGGGAAAATTGACCTTGGTCCTTCCCTGTCACATCTTCCCTCCCCACGTGGATGATGGGCAGAAAGGCACCAAGGGATACTTGAGCAGCCCCATTTCTGCTCTGTGGTTTATTTACAGGGCACTTTGACACCTTCTGCCATTGTGCAACTTCCCACCTCAGGAGCAGAAAGTGAACTTTGGTCCTGGGAAAGCCAAGACAGAATAAAAGGAAGAATATTTTTTCTGTGCTATAAATTCAAATGCAGACAAGCCCCTTTCTGGATTAATTGTAAATAAATTGAACTACATTTGAAAGCAATACTTTTGAGAAGTCGCATTTAACATAAAAACTTTACAGCCATGCAGATAAGCAGCCAAGCAGATAAGCAAGGAGCCAGAGCAGCAAGAGTGCCCTCTGATTCCTGGAGCAGGAGCTAAATCTCTTCCCAAGGCACACCAGCCTGCAGAGGAGATTTAAACACTGAGGCAGTTACAAACCAGGAACAAGACAAGGCTTAAATGCATTTGTGTTTACATTACAGGACTCCCACACAGGCTTTATGCAGATATTTTATCTCTCTCGAGCAGTGATTTACAGGAAGTTTAAAAGGGATGTTTTTCCCTTTCCTCCATTTCATTACAGTGGCAACTTCTCAGTGCCTCAGCTCAGAACTGGTGTGAGGACTGGGATATCATCCTGCTGTAACTCAGGCAAAATGAGATACAAATTTTGTCTGAAGGCTTATATGGGAAGCCATAAACATCAGTAGACAGGGCTGGGCTTTGTCCTAGAACCAGCCTGCAACAAAATATGATATCTGAATTTAGCAGCATTTTATGATGCTGTAGGAAGATCTAAAAAGAAATACTTCATACGATGGCAGGCCAGCACCCCACCTTTTTAATTCAGCACATCAGCACCAAGCATCAATCTCCTCAGAGCAACAAACACAAACCAGACACATCTGGAGCTTTCTGGTGTGCAATAATGCCATGAAAAAATCACCTGCTCCTTTAATAAGCACTCCAGCAAGATCAAAGAGGGCAGAACATTAGAGCAGAACGTGGCTTAGTTCTAATTAGGTACCAAAAGGGAGCAAGAGCTGAGGAAAAGTAAATGGAGACCAAATGAGCTTCCCCAGAGCTTTCTCAGACAGAACAGTCTCTGGGCACTGGGGGTGCTGAGGGGAGATGTGTGCAGATAACACACTGGGGGATGTGAATTGAGATATTTAGTTGGAATTTTGGAAAAACTTTTCCCTTTAACAGATTCTCTGCAGGCGCTTTGCCAAGACACTCACTCGGATTGAGGAGCTACTGACCCCTAGAGCAACAGGTCAGCTTTTAAAGCATCAGCACTGCAATTTTATGTTAAAATCCTTCCCTCCAGAGTTGGGCAATATCCTCACAGCCCAGCTCACGCTGCCAGCTCAGAGTACAGGAAAGAAAACTCCCTGTGATGTTTCTGAGGCACAGAGGGAGGAAAGCAGCAGGCAATGCAGTGCTGAGCATCACAGATGCCCCTTCCTGGTCCTTGCCCTGCCCAGCTCAGGCCTCAAACAAAGCTCCTGTTCTGCTCCCTTGAGCATTTTTTATCTAATCATAAAATTATCCACCATTCTTGGTTTTAATCTCCCTTGACCCTGGACTGGCACCACAAAAAGCAGCACAGGACTAAAAGAGGAGCAAAGCCACGGCTGCAGGACAGACTGTGCAGCAAAAATCTGCCACTCATGGAACTCAAGATTTCATTCAATCTTTATTGAACTTCTTAGATTTCATACTTTTTAATAAGAAATAAAACAAGTATCCTGCTGGAAGATAGTGGTGGCAGGTCAGTGTTAGCAACAATGCATCTATTTAACATGTAGTAAGAGGAAAGTCTTTTAAAACCATCGTTTTGTAGCTAAAAAGGAAAATAGCTCCTGATGGAACATAAATCCAAATTTCACATCTAAATATTCTCTCTGCTTTAGCAAACTATTTAACAGGAGCCAAGTCTTCCATAAGCCATCAGTAATTCTGAAGCTGAAGGTGCAAGGAACAACAACTGTTTAAAATTGCAACTCTTTCAATATCCTTTTTCTCTGAAAACAAACAAGAAGCCAACCCTGCACCTGTGGAAAAACTGTGAAAATGTTAAAATTCATCTTTCCTGCAGCATCATCAGAACTGTAGAGCGAGCTCATACAGACACTCCTCTTTGTAAAAGAGGAATCATTTCAAGTAGTGTGGTGCCAGTAAGTGCTGTGATGTTATCCATGACTCACAGAGGCAATCAATGGCTTGTCTGTACAGGAGAAAAATCACCAGCCCCTCCCACCAGCCCTCCCTGAAACCCCATAAAATCAAACTACACATGTACATTATTCCACTATAAAAATGGCTCTGTTCATAATAATGATTTTGTTCTGGAATTGCAAGCATTGGCCTTGAATGAAAACACACTGTACCCCAGAATAGGGTGTGTACATGAGGAAAGCTAATCTGGAACTCACAAATTACAGGAGAATATTTCATTTTGGACCAGCGGCGTGGGTCAGTTTCTCTCCTATTGCCAGGGATGCTGCCAAGAGAGTTTGCCCAAGGTGGTTTGGCCACAGCGGGGAAGGAAAACTCTGACTGGTGGGGCTGGCAGGAGGGCAGGAGGAGGATGATTGCAGTGTGCAAGCCTACTACGGGTTTACTCACCCTGTGAGTGCTGCGAGTGGGCTGGGGCTGGGCTGTGTGAGGATCTGGGGGTGAACTCCCCCTGTGCTCTCCCTGACTCACTCAGAACGCGCTCAAGTGGCCAGGAAAGGAGGAAGGCACTGTTTACTTCCTCCTCTCACAGCCCATCCTGTGACTCATCTCCTCAGCCTTACATTCATGAGGAAAAGGAGGAGAACCCTCCACAGTGCCCTGAGGGGTAAAATTCCATCACCCAACTGAAGCGGGAAAAATTCCATCGCCTTCCATTCACAAACAAGGCTCAGTCCTTGACTGCTGACTTTGCTATCCAGTGAACCCCACTGCACAGGAAAAGAGCCATAATGACAATTAGTGTTTCCAGCTGGAACAGAGCAATTTGAAAATACAAATGAAACTGCAAGGAAGAGTTAAGAACTGCTCCCAGTACATTTTTAACATTAAAGTCAGACAAAAAGCTGTCAAGATATAAAAAATAATAGTCTGAGAAAATGTGATAAAATCCCTTAAAGCTTTTCTTACTCTCTCTTCTTCTTATCCTAATTTGATGTAAGGATAGAACTTGATGGAGGACTTGCAACCAATTCACAGTCCTTCCATTCAATCTTGATTACACATTTGTGGAGACAGAGATTTGCTTTGCAAAACACTGCTGGACCAGCAGCTTGTTTGGAAAGACAAGAGAAAAGACTCAATTAAAAAAAAAAATCAACTTAATCCAAACATCTAAAACTGAAGAGAGGTTAATTAACTTTTGTTGGCTTGGGACAATGTCTCACATCCTTATCTCCAAATGTGTGAGTCAAACTTCTGCTGCCCAAAATTTTAGAGGCTTTTATTGCTCCCTCTGAACCTTGTACAGTGGGGTTTAACTAAGGCACCTGGGTTTATGGGCTGGAGTAATAGAGAAACCACATGCCTATGTTTACCCAGCAAAAAAGCTTCCAAAAAAGCTTTAAAGCACACCTCTGGCCTCATAAATCTTTTGTCTACTAAAATACATTTTTAAGTGCAAAATTAAACCATGCTTATGAATGAAACCCCTGATCAGGCCACACATTCAGCCATAAATTGTGTTACTATGTTCCAAACAAGGCAAGTGCTTCAGAACACAATAACAGATTAAGTTGGATGGTGAAGTTTCTGAAAAAACTCTATTTTCTAGAGTTTTGAGCTTGCCTGCATTTTGCACAGTCACCCATACTGAAAGACATATGTGCAGCAAGGCCACCTACAGATAGTAATAAAACCGTGCTGTCTGAAAGGCTGCCTATAAATCTTATTAAAGTAATCCCTTCCCTGAACCCAGATTATTACATTCACCTTTATGGTAGAATAAAAATTAATTTTCTCAGCTATAATAAGTGTATGATAAGAAGGCATCACTTGGGACTAAATAAAGATTATAATTAACTCCAACTGAATAAATCTAAATTTAGCTTGGACTAGCAATTTGCTTTCATGCATTTTCCTCTCCGACTGAGTGAATAGCTACAGAAGGATTAGCATCCCATGCCACTTCCAGCACTGCTGTCACAGAAAGGACTGGGACAGAGTGTAATCCAATACCCAAAAGGCCTGAGGATTAATTCAGGGTTCTCTATCAGCAAAAGTTTGGAAAGCTGGAGAACAACAAAAAGGCTTAAAATTGCCATTAGGCTGCCAAGGAAAACGTGAAGTGTTGGACTCCAGAGGGAATATTGCTGCCCAAATCAGGCTTGGGCAACGCAGGAGCTCTGCTGAGAGCACATTTAGGGGAGGCACTGGCTGGGATTGCTGGATCTTGCTCTCTCCTGCAGGCACCTGCCTCTGGGTGCCCTAAGCTGGCACAGCCACTCTCCATTTCCCTTCCCTCAACTGCATCACCCCTCAGGTTACCCCAAAGCAGCTGCAAAACAAGAGGCCACAACATTAAACAAGGACAGTCAAGAAAACAAAATAGGGTGAGGCAAACGCATCAGACAAATAAGCAAAGTTCCCCTGACTTTTTACTTAACTGAAAATAAAACCCCTTAGAGCAGCAGATCAGAGATTCATCCTTTTCCAAGGAAACAAGGCTCCACTTATAAAGGGTTGAGGAGCTGCCTGTTAAGGCACTACCTCGTTATTTGTGTTGTCTGGGCAGATGATTGTTCCCAGTGCTATTAGTGGGAAGGAGGAGGTCCAGCTTGTTCATCAGAGCAGAGCCTGCATTTATCCCCTGTGTTTATGCCCAGCAGGGCACACGTGCAGCCCCAGCACTGAGGCTCCTGTGCCACCTCCCTGCAGAACAGAATTTCTGTCTCCAGATCAGCACAGCCCAGGCCTCAGGAGCAGGCACCAAAGAGCTGCTCTGGCTGCCCACGCTCAGAGCAGGGAGGGTGCTGAAAAAGGAGCCCCAAATGAGTTTCCTCATTTATTGTGGCTGCTGCAATGGCTCAGGTTGCTCTGCTGGGCTGATCACTGGCCTAAGTTGCCATTTTAGTTTCCATCAGGGCTGTTAATACAGTGGTTAAAAGTCACAGGCTGCTCTTGGCAAGTTTCTCTGCATCTCTTATACAACAGCAACAGGGAGATTGTCCTGCCACTTACAATTGGAGGCATTAGTACAGTGGCTAAAGGTCACAAATTCATCAGCTGAAAGACCTGAAGGACAGAGCTACTAGTGCAAGTTAACCTGAAGTTTAAAAGCACCTGATTAACCATGCAGGGTGTTTGTTCTGGTTACCTGGAGAGGAGAAACAGCTGCTAATGCAGCTGCCAGCACTGACAAGCCCTGTGCATCCCCCCTGGCACATGATAAATAAGGTTTGTCACGGCCACTGGAGGTTCTCATTGCTAAAAAGAAGGTTAGGAGAGGGCTTCCTACCATTATCCAAAGAAAAACTCATTTTGCCTCAGAGATATTTCATAAACAACAGAAAATGAATACATGTATGGGAGTGTGTGGATATATTCTCCAAATAACAGAGAGGCTTCACAAGGCAAACACATTCACTAAAGGTACCAGGTGATTGCAAAAGTAAATCTTTTAAATATGTGCTCGAAACCATTAGCTAAGTGTGAAATATTTGTATTCTGTGTCAAAACACCTACAAGTCACACAAAGCCAAGAGACTGACAGGAGAAAGGGCAGGATTTATGTGAGCTGGGGTCTATCTGTCATGGAGATAGCAAAGCTGGGAGAGAGTCCTTTTATTAAAATCACTCTCTGCCTGCAGATATTGATCTCAGCAGCCACAGTTGGACAGCAAAGTGAGTCCCCATTTCTCACAAAGTTCCTCCCTGGCACAGCAGGAAAGGATTGGGGTGGATGCCCTCACCCCCAAAGGATGGGCAGGGAGCAAGGGGTGCTGGTACAAACAGCACCCCACAACACCATGACACTGCTGCCTTCCAGGAACCACAAAGCTCCTCTCAACAACTCTTCCCAAATTTCCAGGAAGCCTATTTTTCTCCCCAAATCACTAAGGCAGGTTGCCATAACTCCAGACTGAGTTCAGCATTAAATCCAAGCAACACAGTGCTGAATGCATGTCTTGCATTCCCATTTTAAGGAGCAATTTTGTCATTTCAAAGGGATCCTTCCCTAAATCTACTCCAGCATTTTCCATTTTCCCTGTCGGCAATAATTTCTCCCCTGGTTTGGGCTGCTCCCTCAGCCTCTGGAGGACACAGATTTTTGGCTGTGCTTCTCTTTACAAACCCCAGCTTGTGACTGTAGTCAGTGGCCTTGAGTGTTACACCTAAATCCAAAATGAAGGAAAGGAATGAGAAGTTCTACATTCTACAGATCTCCTACATCCCTGCACCCACAGGTCACACAGGTGTTTCATTTTAGGGCACTTGTGATTCTCCCCATGTAAGCATCTCTCTTGGAGATATTGGAAAATTCCTTGCGTGAGCTGACAATTACAGGATATTAAAATTTGTCCAGAGGCGCTGTCAGAAAGCAGGCAGGTTGGTCCAAAGCCTTTCTCCAGAACAATGGGCTTTCACTGGATTCCCCACCCTGTTGATTCAAAGCTCTTGGAGGCAATGAGCTCCGAGCTGATGGGCACAGGGAGCTGTGTGAAACCACAAAAGCAGCTTACAATAAACCCCCTGTAAAGTTATTAACAGCAGAGATCTGTCCTGAATGCAGAGAAAATCCTCTGTCTCACAGCCCACATCCCACTGGGGCTGCAATCCCAGGAGGAGCCTGTGCCCTGCTGGGCACCACGATGAAACAGCACAGAGGCACCCAGAGCCAAACCCAGAGCCAAACCCAGCTGGGGCAGCAGCTCCAAGCTCACAGCCTGGGCACTGGCAACAATTCCCCTCTGCCTCCCCATTCCTGCTGCATCACTGCCTACCCACGCTGGTCTGGGGCACTGTTAGCAGGGTAAATTCCTGCTTCAGCCTTTGCACTGTTCGGGGCTGTGGAAAGAAGGCATCCTTCCCTTAGGTGAAGCCCAGAGGTGCAGCTGCCTCCAGCAGGATCTGTGTCCCCATCTGCAATCACACACAGAGATCATCCCAAGCTGTGCAGCCTGCCTGCAGCAGGGAGATTTCCCACTGGGAAATTGAACACAAATACAAAAGTTCCAGGACACAGACCTGTGAGGGCATGCAGCCTTTTAGCCGCTTTAAATAAAAGCTCCACAGCTTTACAGATTCCCCACTATTAGTTCAGAGATGTCTGGACCTTTTTTCTCTGAACTCCGGCTTCAGCCTGCACTTAGCATTGCTCTCACCAGTAACCAACATTATGCTAAGCAGACTCCAGAGCAGTCTGTGCTCCCTGGCTGCCCCAGGAGCAAGCACACAGGCCAAGTTCTGCAGCTCAGACATCACTGAGTTATCAATTCACGTCTGCCTCTCGAGGAACAGCACATGAAAACACGAATCCTTCCTTTCTAATGACAGCCTTTTTCTTTTCCCCTGCCCAAAATACCCAGAACGAAAGTTTCTATTTTGTCTCAGATTTCTTTACTTAATTCAACGTTTTATTTTTGGAATGACAACAGCCTCAAGCAACTCCATTAATTTGTTACAGAGTGGGAGAGCTTTGCATGCCAAGTGTGATTGCTGACCTGCTCCCCTGCTCCCTTGCTTCTTGAAACAGCCCTGCTCGAGCACATCCCAGAACCAGAACAAAGCATAATTTCTCATGCTTGAATGCATTATTTTACTTTATGAATACACATTTGACATATTTTACAAATTTACGGCAGCTGCTGTCAGAAAGGACAAAATAACCCTCCCCCAGTAGCACTTTTCTGTTACTGCAGCAATCAAAGGCTGCAGCTTGTCACTCACATGTGGAGAATGACTCCTTGGGGCCAGCAGAGAGCCTCACCCAGGACTTCTTGGGTGTTTGTTTCTCTCTCTGTTGCCAATTCACAATTTAGAGTTTGATTTTCTAAGCACAATGAAAATTCCCAATAGCTCCGGAGGAGGCAGTTCAAGGAGATCTTGTCAAAATATTTGTGTGTAAAGAGAGTGAAACCTTATTGTGACTTTCATGCTGTGAGGCACCGAGTACAGTTACCTTGCTCACAGACAATTATTAACTTCCAGGCAAAGAATAAAAACTCTTGAGCAAAACCCAAATCTGGATGAGGTCATACTTGCTGTGTGGTTCACTCATGTCAGTGTATTAATGCAATAAAAGATAATGAGCATTTAGCTGACAGCATTTTCAAACTCTCCAAGAGTCAAGAGGAGTAAATTAGACCAGATTTGAGATTGCCTGAGAAGGCAAAAAGCTGGATCTAATTCTTTTCTCAATGACAGGGAAATTATAAAATTGAATGAGAGTCACAGGACATCACAATCACAGCCCAGCATGCCTGGGCACAGCATGTGGGTGCAGCTCAGCATCAGCATCGGCCCATTTGGAAATGCCATCATGGGCAGTGACAGGGACAGCAAAGAGCCCTGCTCACCTTCTGCTTCGTGGCATCACCTCTAAACCTCTGTGTGCAAACATCACCACTGCAGCTCAAGTTCAAGTCAGATCTTATTACATCCAGTACTGCTCACCTACCCACAGCCCAGGGAATGAAATTGTGCAGAAATTCAGCATCCAGGTCACTTCAGCATTCTGCTTTGTCTGGCATTTACATCTAAAGCCAAGCACATCATTCTCACTGCATAATTTATCCATGGGATTTTGCCCATGGAACAGCCAAAGCAGATAACAATTTCTTCATACTTATTTATTTTTTAGAAAATTCAGTCAACTTCTTCTCTGCTTCTGAACTCTGCAAAAAGATTATGAACCTCTGGTTTTACTCTTCCAGAGCTTGAGCTCTCAGCTAGCTGTGATCAGAGATTAATTCACCTCTTGTTCAGTCTTGTGCCTTTAGCTATTCTTGTTTCCTGAGTGGAGGGAAATGTGTACAAGCACTAAATCTCAAACATGCTATTCTAACATTTGGATTCCATTATCCTAGAGATAACATATAATCCTATAATGATATGTAATAAATTAACATTTAATCTCATATCAGAGAGTTCAAAGGGATCAGAGCCAGCTGGTGCTAAAATAAGCCTTTGCTGGAGGCTGCAGGACTGGGAGCTGAGGATGAGATGTAAGATCTGAGCTGCTCTGATGCTTTGGCTTGGCAAGAGTGGTTGGCAAGGAGAGGATGGAACAAACCCTGGGCATGAAGGGAACCACCTCTGAGAGCACCCACCTGTGCCCATTCCCTGTCAGTGAAGTTCCTGCAGAGCTTTCCAGAGCAGGAGAGGAAGATTTCCCCCTGAGAGCTGACGAGCAGGGAAGGTGATCATCCCCAGGGCTGCTCAGGGGATTTCATTCAGAGCTCCACTCATTCATTGCCTGTTTGTCATGGAAGGCGCCTTGAGATGTGATGGGGCTGGGAACAAACACCCAAGCTGGGGCTGGGCTCTGTCCAGCTGCAGAGAGCCTCAACAATCCAATGCTTCCCCCAGCCCTCCCTCGTGCACATGCAGAACTGATGGAGGATGGACAGTTTCAACACAGAGAAGGCAAAAATAATTTTTCATTCCGTTTCCCTCTCATGTGCCTTCTTCATACACAGAGCTAATACACCGAGCACTGCACAATCTTCATTAGCAATGACAGCTGTTAATAAAGCTTTATCCACAGAGAGTTCCTAGTGAGATGCACACAGTGAGGATGGTGTGAGGGATGGGTTTCTCTGGAGACAGGCACAGTCAAACACCCGGGAGCAGCCGCAGCCTCCCGAGCCCAGCCAGGCACCAACAATCACCAACAATCCTCCGACCCAAAAAGAGCAGAGAGGAGCCCTGAGTGGAGTCCCAGTCCCTCCAGCCTCCCCAAACCCAGATTTCACTGTTAGGGGAAGGAGATAAACACCTTAATGCTTGTTCAAAACAATATTGACATGAGTGAGGCTCAGCTTTTGTCTCTGAATCCAAAGACACACTCCACTGCTCCATCTCTGACTGGAACACAGGGTAAAAAGACTCTCAGCCAAGAGAGGCAAGAATCCATCAGACACAACAGTCTTTTTAAAAATCTCGTCAGTTGTCTCTGTTAGTTTTTAGTGATCACACATCAACTTCACTGCCAAATTAACTTAAAAGCAAAGGCAGATTAAAAAAGGGAGAAAAAAGAAAATTAGACAGGACAGCCAATAAAAACATACAGTGAGAGGAGTTTCACAACTTGACACTGACCACAGTTCTGTATGTGAAGAAAACGTAATAAATAGAAATAACACAAAAATCTGAAGTGTTACAGAGTTATCTTTGCTTTGGCATTTAACACACATTTCTATTACCCTTTCTCGATTAGCCAAATGAAGATCAATGTATCTATAAAACTCAATGACATGTTAATGCAAACCTTAAAAAAGATAAAATGCCTTTTATCTCAGTCTTAGGAAAACCTAATAAAGAATTAACAGTCCATGAAGCTGTGGAATTTCACTCTAGGCTTTACTTCATGCCAGGACTTCCTACTCCATTATTTTTTAATGGACAGGTTTCCCCAGGCTTTGGGACATGCCAGTACAATTGTACATTGTCATTAAAATTGGTCCCATATTTTCCTTCAGAGCTGGGATAGGAACTGCACTGTAGTATGTGAACTTAAAATACAAACACCCACAATGGATCAGAAGTGCAAGTCTAGAGTAAGTGTTAAATAAATACAGGAAAAATTGTAAAAAGTAATGATTTTGGTAGTGATCTGACAATTAATGAATTTATGAGGTAAAACTTCCAGCTGCAGGATGAGCACTTTGGATAGAGCTCATTTGGAACATCAGCATTTCAGATATCTATCAGAAGCAACTGCCAGGGATCTACTAACATGACATCAGGTGTTGAATCTTGAAAGGGAGGCAGACTAATGTTTGTCTGGGACTTTGTTCCAGACTGAGAGCATTAACGAGGGAGCTGGGATCCATCAAGCCAGACACCCCAGGCTCAATGGGAAACTGGTCCCATCCCAGTTCCATCTACATTTATTCCTACTGACAAACCCACAGCAGCAGGATCAGACATCTCAAATGCCAGTGCTTAGAAGACACATCAAATCCAACACTTCTGCACACATTTACAAATTTCCTTGTTCTCCAAGGGCCTGAACACTCACAGCTCCCACTGAGACTGCAGGAAATGCAGGTGCTTCCCACCTGTGCTAATGGAGGGCTTGGCTTGGATGCCAAGGAAGGGCCCATCCCTGAGACACTCACGGTGAGTGTGAGGCCACAGGGCCCAGAGCAGCAGGTGCTGGGCACAGGGAACGTGCCAAGAGAGGCACACACGGAGCCTGAGCTCAGATACCCTCCAAGGCTGACAGGTTTGGCCTGGTGAATCAGCACAGGGACAAGAGAGACAGCAGCAGGCAGGAAAAACACTCCCAAGGAAAAGCAGGAGGCAGCAGTCCAGGAGAGTGATAGAGAGGCAGTGAGCAAAGAGGAGGTGGCAGGAGCACAAGTGACTGTACACAGACTGACAAATCACTATTTCCATTTAAAAAACACCAAGCCATCAGTGATTGGTCCAAACAGCTAAAAACCACTTTGAAACCTTTGCTTTTCCTCTGAGATGAGGGTGTCTTGCCCTTAACCCAGCTGGGTCAGGTAGAAAAGCTTTCCTGCCATGAAGGTTGCTCCAGCCCAGCATTCTCCCCCAGGAGCTGCACTATTTGTACCTGGGACCCTCCTCACCTCCCCTGCTTCTCCCCCTGTGTTGGGAGAACAGCTGCTTCTCACAGGCACTCTGAGATTAATTATTCTTGGCTCTTCTGCACAGTGCCTTGATCTGGAAAATTTACTTAGATAACTTCTCAGGCAGCATATTTATCTGCTGGCCTCAACATCTGCCTGAGCATAAAAGTCAACATCTGACTGATGACAAATGTCAGGCCAGTTAAGCAGAGGCTGTCCTGTGCCAGCCTCACCACCCTTGTTCTGGTAGAGCTGGGTCTCATGGCACGGAGTTGAGTGTGTTCCCTCTCTCCTCCTTGAGGAACAAGCTCAGGTCTCAGCCAGAATGGGAAATCAGGCATGGGAATAACAGCCCCAAATGCATCTCATGCTGCAAAATCAATTGCTGGCAGAAAAGCTTATTTTGCCATCTTTACTCACCCATCCTCTCATCCACAACAAGCACACTTGGATCACCAAGGTGGGATGAGAAATTAATCAACAGGAAGGACTGCCTCCCCAAGGCAGCCCATTCCAGATCTATTCCTGGCCAGTCTTCAAGGGATGCTCTTCTACTCATACAGAAAATGTGTAAGAACTGCAAATACAAGAAAATACTGCTCTGTGCAGAGGGGTTCAGACCAGTATCCTCTGCTGCCTGATGTGGAAAATTCCGTCACCAGATCCCATCTGATACAAGTCCCTTCCATGAGCCACAACTTTCAAGAATTCTTATAAAAACCTACTGAAAGCTTGGAAAAACCAAACAAATAGTAGAGAAATAAAGACCCACTTAATAAAAAGCAAAAACTCCTAGCTGTTCCCTTTTAAACACACCTTTGAACTTCACCATCTCTACTGAATTTTGGATGAAACTTAGAGCCAAATATTTCTAGGCAGCCAAGTGTAACAATGACCCTCCCTTTTGATGTCACCCTCCTGGCCCTCAGTGCAGGGCTGGGCAGACAGAAACACAGAGATGGAGGGTGAACCAGCTCAGGAGGGGGAACTTGTCACTCAAAGTTGCTAATGCAGGACCACAGGAAAGCTTGGGTTTAACCTCAGCAGTGGCCACCTGTCACAGAGTGGCACTTGGAGTGCTCGTCAGTGACCTGCTTTCAAAAGCAAGGATGCTGCACAAACCTTCCTGGAGCTCAGCAAGGGAAAATGCACCTGTCTGTGGGCAGCCAGCAAGGCTTCCCAAAGTCTGCACCCAAAGGAATTCTCAAGTTCCAAGGAAGTTATGGAGATGAAAAACGTGCAGTATAAAGGATTCATACAGAGAGGGACTCCACAGAGCTCCTGGCACATCAATTCTCAGGAAAATCACAGCACTTCCTGTACAACCACATCTGGCTGGGGTACGAGGTTGCACATGAAGAGATCACGTGTGTTCTTCACATTTACCATCACATTTAAAGCACTATCACACAGGAAGGCACACACACCAGGGAGCTCCCCAGCACATGGCCAGGAGGTGTCTGTGTAAGGAGAATGGCCCAGAGGAGGCAACACGCTTCCTCTTCTTTTTGGCTCATAGCTGAATTGTTTTGGGGTTTTCTCTCCATATCAGGAGAAGTGGACCTGGGCCCCTGACATGGACTGCCAGCAGGGTTTGTCTCAACCAGT
The DNA here is from genome assembly GCF_047830755.1 of Zonotrichia albicollis. Lineage (NCBI taxonomy): Eukaryota > Metazoa > Chordata > Aves > Passeriformes > Passerellidae > Zonotrichia > Zonotrichia albicollis. The sequence goes on from NC_133836.1 coordinate 1,503,149, forward strand.
TTATTTACACCAGTACAGACTGGTGTAAAGCTCACTCTGTTTTCCCTGTAACACTCCTGCCTTAGAGTCCCATTGAACATCAATAACTGCAGGATTCACCAGAGATTACAATATTTTAAACAGAACGTGTCTGAGGATTTTTCAGGAGTATTAGTTTTCAGAAATGCTGTATGTTTATTCATGCAGTTAATTACATAGACCACAATAAAAACAAAAAAAATGTCTGGTTTTTCTGAGTGTAGGAGTAAAAGGAAAAAGTTCAATTCTAACTAATCAACAGTCTTATCTTATTCTTTCCACAGTATTTAATCAAAATGTTTCCAGCATATACAGCTAGCAACCAAGACCCAAACAAGTTAATTTTCCTTAAGCAATACACATTGCAAAACCTGCAGCACAAATAAGCCAAGCATCACCTTGAATAATAAAGATATCCCCAGCAGCAGGGAACCGAGTCCCAGGAATTCGGGTTTCTCACAGCACCAGGGCCCAGAACAGGGGTGCGTGAGGGGGGCAGCAGTGGGATGGGCACTGGGGGTGGGATCCCTGCCCTGGCACAGCCCCGCAATTCCATCCCCAGCCCTGGGACTGTGCCCGGGCTGCCTCCCACAGCGCCTGCAGCTCTTGTCACTTTGTCAATGAGAAGCAGGAATTTGTGAAGACCAGCTTTCACTGCACTTCATTATGTTTTTAGCAGAAACCAGAAATCGATTGTGTCTCGTTAATAAAATTCCACCACAACAAACTAATTAGAGAGCCTCATTAATTTTTGATGCACGTTACTCCTGTGCAGGAAGCCGCTGACCTTTCAGTGACGGGTGTCGCATTCATTACACACTTCATGTTTTCTGCCCTCTTTTCTGTGATTTACAGTACTTGCAACACGTTTTCCAGAAAGCAAAGCCTGTTTTCTCCACTGCAGCTCAGAGCTGCCTTCTCCCTCCTGCCATGTAATTCCTGAGCACGTCAGCCCAGCCCTGCATGGAAGCAACAAGGACGCCTCCAAACCATTCCACCTGCAGCACAGAGGCAAGCAAAGCCTGGGCACTCCTGAGGGTGCAGGGAAGCACAGAGAAAACCCATCCCTGCAGGCCCTGAGGATGTGCAGTCTCTGTCCTGCTCAGCCCCAGGATGGTGCCAGCTTCCATCCCACACAAATCCAGCCTGGAGGTTTCACAATGACCAGCCCAAAGGTCAGTCAGTCCATCCCAAAGCTGGCCTCAGCACTGCCCAAAGCACAGGATGCACCACTACCAAGTGGCCATTAAATGCTTTAAAGAGAAGTAAAAGAATTTAGGAATGAAATGAAATTTCTGCTTGAGTAAGGTCTCCTGGATCAGGCATTAAATCTGCCCGGTATCTCTTTCCTGTGTCATTGCACACCTATTTTCTCCTTGTAAAGCACAGTATTGATTTTTACATGTTTTCTTTCACACTTAGAAGCTTTCCAAGATTGGACTTTATTCTCCAATATTATCTGCTGAAACACTGGAACAGATTGCCTGGGAGCACCACAAGGTCTTCATCACAGGGAGACCACAAGGACAGGCTGTCTGTGAGGAATCCATGGGTAGAGCTGAGCTCTCCTGGGACAGGGACATGCACAGGATGATCCTTTGTGATTCCTCCCAGCCCTGTTTCTCCACCAAAGCACACTCTGCACCTGAAAAAACCAAAGGAGTTCACCTGCCCTTGGGACAGCAGCAGCACCTCAGCAGTGGGGAACAAAAGAGATTATCCTCCTTCATGTCATCCCTGGAAAATCCAGCTCTCTCAGAGCTTATCTGTAAGGAAATCTGAATTTCTCAGGTCTTACCAGTCACCACTATGTATTGAACAACCAGAGCAGCCACTTCTCACAACTGCACACCCATTTCCTACAGCATTTCCTGAGCCCAGGGTAGTCTCATCCTGATGCTGGCCCATATTCACCATGGGCATCAGGGATGTTTGGAGGGTTAATTTGTTAAAATACAGCAAAATGGCAAGTACTAAGAAGCATTATCCAAGTGACAAGTGCTTATGCATATTTTATGAAGCATCTTCAACCTCAGTTCAATGTATCCAAGAATACTTCTGAAAAATGGCAGATTCTGGAGGGGATTTGGAGAGGAAATGACATATAGAATAGGAGGACAGATGTTGCTAATTTATGATGCAAAGGCCTTCACTGAAAAGTGCACATTTTGCTTAAGATTCTCTACAAATGCTATTTTAATGCTGATTTCCTCCTCTTTAGAATTTCACGAACTCTTGTCTGTAAGAACTTCAGCTTGGCTCAGAAGTTTAGCTTGGATCAAAAGCAGCATCTGTAACCAGCAATTAAACTGGGGCTTCAGCACTGTGCTTGTTTTTAAAGCATATCCACTTTTTAACACCACCACTTGGAAAAACACTGCTAAGCTGTACATAGGAATGTGAGAGTGCATCCTGCCTTCCTGCCTTCCATTCTTGCCAGGATTTTGGGGACTTTTTGACCTGGGACTAGACTCAGAACAGCAACAGAGTAAGAACCAGTAGATGGATGGATCTCAATACCCAGAGAGGTCAGGAAGCCAAAGCTAGATCATCTGTTAAAGGAAGAGAAGCAGGATACTGTGTCAGGCCCAAGTGCTTCATCAGTAGCTCCCAATGCCTCATGCACACAATTTTGCTTTTCCCATCAACACTGAAGAGCATTTCCAACATGAATCATTTGGTTCTGCTCTCCTCCCTTGCTGTTCTACCCCAAAAGGCCTGAATTACAAATGAGGAAGACACTGATGTCCCACATGCAGGAACCTGCACAGATCCCTTTCTGCACACCAGCCCCTCCAAATGCGTGTGTGCCCTCTTCTGCAGCTCTCCACAGACAGCCACTACAGAGCAGATTATTTTGTGCAAGGCTGTGACAGAGGGGCCTGTGAAATCCTCCTCATGTGTAAATATCAGCTAAAAATAAAAAAGGGGAGCCATGCACTGACTTCTCCTTCTGGCATTCATTTCAGAGACTGCTGGATCATGCCAAAGTGCAAATAAAAGGCAGCCACCATCGTGTGCAGACACTGCACTGAAAAACCCACATCAATCCAGGGCTTTCACTCTATCACAGGGCAATGTTTGCTCCTCAGTTAAGGCAGCATAATTATTTCACATAAGGTGACATTTAAAAATCAAACACACACCAAAAACCCCCACAAGCTGACAGTTACGTAAGTCAGCAATCGAAAAATTTCAAGAACTGGGGTTCCCTGTACAACCACGTTGGGGATGGAGCATCAGGGCTCAAGGCCAGAGCTGGGGCAAGGCAGAAGCCTGGGACAAGAAGGAAAAGCCTGCACCCAGCAGCCCAGGTGCTGGATTTGGGGTGCCTCAAGCTCAGCTCTTATCATAGCCCTGCATTTCCCTTCCCAAGGGGCCTCCCAGCTCTGCTGCAAGCCAGGAGTGCCCAGGTGGGACCCCAGAGAAAAGGAGAGGCAGCAGGGATGGCCAGGGCAGCGTGGGCTGCACCATTCCCTGGCAGCACCCACCAAAGCCACGGTGAAGGATTCCCAATCCATAATTCAGGAGCAGTCCCCACACCCATGGGTCCTGGCAGCCCAAACCATTAATGACCATCAGCATTAAACACTACTGACAGATCCTGGGGAGCTGCCTGGGGAAGGCAGTGCTGAATACAAACATTACAATGGTATCTGGCTGATACCTGGGCTTCCCAAAGGCAAAGGGGACTCTCTCCTCCATCAGTGGCACTGTCCCCACCCAGCTCACAGCACAACAGCCACGGGGCCACCAGCACTGCCCTGGCAAGGAGGATTTGAGTGCATCAGTACCAACTGCAGGCAGGCACTGGTACCAACCAGCACCAGCACTGCTGCCCTGGGCCCTGGCAGGGTGCCCCCATGGCAGGGGGCTTGGGAGGACACTCAGAGCTGGCCAGACCCAGCACTTCATGCCCACTCACATCCACGGCACTGCTGGAGGAGAGTGATTACCCTGCACAGCACTATCTCGCCCATCCCAAGCACAATTTATTTCCCTTTTTTTATTTTGGTTTTATCTGATAAGTTGAAATTTCAGTGCACTTGTCTGCAAAAACACTGCATTACAAAGACATACAACAAATAGTGAGTGTTTATAGACTCTGTTATTTATTCCCAATGTATCTTCCTACCTTTTACTGGCCACGTCTTTTATCAGCAATAACCAAGCACCTTTCAAGTTGACAACCTCTTTGCTTTACGGCTGGAAAATGTATCCAAGTGTCTTCCAAGCCTGCTGTGGCTGCATGGAATTCAAATAGCTCAATGAACATGGTTTTTGCAAAGTTTAGTTTAGATATTATTCACATTTTGCTTCTGGGTTGTTTGAGGTTTTTTTGGCTAATCAGCATTGTCTTAGGATGGGCTTCTTTAGGCAAAGCAAACTTTTCAAAATTGACAGTGCCAGTGCCAGAAGCAGGGTTCCCAGTCTACATATCACCCAAAATTATAGTGTCTGAAAGAAGAATAATCATAATCAAGGTCCAAGCAATTTTGAGATGATAGGCCATTTCTAGTCAGCATTAAAGGGAGGATATAGGAAGAAAATCAGCCACAAGGATATAGGAAGAAAATCAGCTAATGAAGAGTGACAAAAGAAAAGAGAATAGTTAGAAACTGACTTTGTGGCAGCAGGCAGGGACACCAGATGCTGGACCTGCAAGGCACATGCACAACAACAGGGTTTCAGGGCAGGAGGAGAAAGCCCAGAAACCAGAGACCACACGTGTGATCTGCTGGGCACTCAGAGATGGGCTCCAGCCATGCCCACTGAAGCAGAGATGATGTTTTCTCTTGCACATCTGACAAAATCAGCCCTGGACTGAAGGCCAGGGGCTCTGGGGATGGATGTGTGGACTCTCCCAAAGCTGCTCTCCTCCCACACCCAGAACCAGCTGGGAGGACTCTGCCCTCCTCCTCCTCCTCCTCCTCACCAAGGGCTTGCTGCACATCCCTATTTCCTTTGGAAAGTGCTGTTTCTCAAGCAATAATCATGCTTTTGTGTTTTAATGTTTTGATTGTGCTCTGCCTCCTGCTCTCCCCTAAGCCCCCTCCAGGTTCACAGCAGTGACACCTTTCCCTTCAGACTCCCTCTCCAAGAGCCATCATTTCCCTCTCTAACTGAATTGTTGTCATGGAAATCATTCCTCCTCTCCATCTTTCTGAAAGGCTTTTAAAAAACCAACCCCCTGCTCTTCCACCTCTCCAGCAATCAGCCACCCCAGGGCAGCTCTCCCAGCTCACCCCAGCTCTGGGGATGCTCCTGTCCCACTGCCCACCCAACCCAGGGAATTTCTGGTTCCCAGCACAGGGGATGCTGTTCAGAACCCCTCAGGGTGATGCCACAGCCCTTTGGTGCTCAGAGGTGCAGCCCCTCCCAGCTCAGGAGCCATTAGCTCTGAAATGCAGGGTGCAGCCACAGCCACCTGCTCCTGGCTATATATACAGACAGAGATGTGAAGTGTTTGGGGGTTTTGTATAAAAATGTTTCTGCTTGCATAACAGGCAGAAATTCTGCAGTCAAGAAATTCTGGTTTTTCCAGGCTGGAAATTTAATTACTGACAATTACCTTTGATGAACTTCCAAGACAAAGGCTGCTGGCTCCAAAAGTGAAGCATGGCTGAGCTGCCTCCAAAGAGAGAGGAACAATCAACTGTGCCCAAAATAAACCCCATGAAACTGCTGCATTGAGCACCCATGCCCAGAAGCTGGGGCCACCACACCCAGGCCACCTCCATCAGCTTCATTTGGTTGTCACAAAGCCAGAGGTCAGTGAGAGGCCAAGGACAGCTCTTGGCACTTCCTAATAGCAGGGCCTGCACAGAGAACCAGGATTAAAATCCCCTAAATCCCAGCTAGGAAGACACAAACAGGCATTCAGCCATGACTAATACCCAAATATTCTCAAGATGGAAAACAAGAAATCTCTTCCATGATCATTCACTGACAGAGTCCCATAAAGCTACTAATTAGAATGGTGTTTACAGTCTATATTTCATTTCATCTGATGTTTTTACTCTGATTAGTTATTCTATCACCTGCAGAGAGCTAGTTAGCTGAATGCAAAGATGTCATTGGACTTAATCAAGTAAAGTAGCATTTCATAGAGGGAATTCAGCTAGCTCCATCCTGCTCAGTGCTGTGGCCCTGTTAATAACTTCTTTTAAAATTAAAGTTGAATGAAAACTAAGAAGAGTCAAGTTAGGCCAGTGCTCAGAAGAGTAGCTTAAAAAAATGGGTGAGCCACCAAAAAAAAAGTGCATTACTGATTCTTTTTTCTGCATAAACACCTCAGCCAGCCAGCAGAGCTGCTGGAGGAATTACCAGCCAAGGTTTAGCAGCCCTGTGTTCCCAGAATATCCAGTGCATCCCCTTGGAGCAGCAACACTGCTCCCAGTGTGTTCTCACCCCGGCCAGCCAGACTCCCTGCTCTGCCTTCAGATGGCAGATCTGATGGAAGGTGCTCTCTCTCCCTCCCAGACAGGGTGTCAGTGCTCCCACATCCCACTGAGCCTGCCCAATGCCAGCCCTGCAGAATGGGCTTCTGCCATCCCATTCCATGCTGATGTCTGTGCTGTGAGAGCCCACTGAGCCCCAGCTCCTCTGCCTGAAGTGCTGCTCACCTGCCCTGCTGCAATCCCTGCCCCTTCATCCCTTGTTCAGATCCCCCTTCCAATCTGCCCAGATTGAAATGAAGTATTTTAGGAAAGCACTCTGCTTCTTCCTCCCCAAGCATCTGCAGTCTCTCCTGACTCTACATCACCTGTCAGTTTAACAAACCTACTCTCCATTCCATTACCCAGATTGATAATGAAAATATTGAACAGAGATGGACAGGAGCCAGCCCTGCAGAGCCTCACAGATTTTTCTGGGAATTCAAGACAAATGGGCTGTTCCATAAAGCCTTCCCTCGTCTGTTAAACCCCAGTGGGTTTAACATTCCATTCCATCATTCTCTGTCCTGCAGGCTGCTCCCACCTCACACACACCCTGTCCCTCAGCACTGCCACGCTGCAGCTGGGGCACCCAAAGCTCCCCAAACCCCAGAAAATGCCCCGAATCCCAGTGGGTGGGGAGCTCTGCCCTGGCTGGGAGATGCTGGCACCTCTAGCCTTTCCCTGCCAGGAAACCAGCACCCTGGCTGGTGAAAGGCACAAATAAGCTTTGGCTTTAGAACAGAAATTGTTGCTTTTTTCCCTCCATTTAGCTTCCTAATCACAGTTAGCCAAGCTTGAAAATGCTATCGTGCATTATGCAATAATCCACCGGGAGCAGGGGATTTTTGCATAAGCCGTGTGCTCTAATGAAAAGAATTCCCCCCCCTCTGCCAAGGGGCAAAAAACCCCAACCCACACAAAACAAACAAAATCTCTGTCCTCCAAGAGACTTTTACCAGTTCTTTGTTCCATTTGAGTCATACATCTACTGACAATACTTCTGACAAAAGCAGGGCAGAAAAAGCTCAATTTGCAAAGAGCTGGGCTGTGTTCACCTCTACAAAAGCCATACACTGATTTGCCCCAAGTTCCACTAAAAAAAAACTAATAAAGGCTGCTTCTCCAATTGAGGGGCTGGGGTTCCTTTTTTGAAGGAAGAAAACCCATTACTTAGTCATTAGAGTGGAGAAATCTCTCTCTATGAGACACAGAGCACTGAAATGTTCTAAAATTAATAAACTGCTCTACTTGGTGCATTTTAAAATTAGATTTCCTTTTTCAAAGGACCTGTATGCAAAGTTGCAACCTGATGCAAATTGAAACAGTAATAAACACTTCAAAAACACGTTTATAATAGAAACGCTAACAAATCCTTAACTATAATGATAATGGCTTGCTAGGCAGCTCTGTAATGTAAAATTAATCCTTAACATGTCTTAATTTTTTTTCCACTGGGTCATTTAATAATGTGATAACTCATTTCTTTCCTCTGCCTTCATCTCTCACATTGCCATGGAGACAATTGTGAATCAGATATAAATAAAAATACTCTAACACTGTGGCACCACATGTTCTTTTGATCCGTTGCCAACACGATTTTAAAATTACAGGAATTTACAGGAGCTCAATAATTAACAATTCATTTGCTAAGAAATCACTTCTTTTTAGCCAGTTTCCTGGTGATTTGCTAACTCAGGAATGCTCACAAACATGAGCAAGAAATTAAAAGTTCTGTATTTCCTTTCAAAGATCTACCTTGCATTTCAATTAGCAGCTCAAAGGAAAACAACTATTGCAGGCAGAGCCCAAAAGACAACGCTGCATTTCCTTGTGTGGTCCAATCAGTCTCGGTGGGAGGGAATCATTTTTAAGGTAATTTTTAATTGTTTGAGGTCAGAATTTACTTGCAGGGAAAAGCAGAAGTATGCAGTGAACAGGTTTATTGCTGGCCTCTATTATCTGGAGTGTCAAAGCGAGGCCACGGATCCCTGCCTCTGTATTAGTTTGTTAAGTACATACAGCAGCAGAAAGATTAAGATTAATTATGCATTAATGATCTTGACACCCCTTAATTGCTACCCACTGATAGAGGCCACAATCCCTGATATTATCCGTGTTCTCTGGAATTCTGATGCAGAACTCTGCTCTACTGTGGTTTCACAGGGGCAGGGCTGGGGCAGGCGGCTCCAGCAGCTGAGTTCTGTCTGTGCCAAGGAGCCCTGTGGCCTCCAGCACTGACACACCTGGGCACTGTCACACCTGGGCACTGTCATCTCCAGCACTGACACACCTGGTCATTGTCACACCTGGGCACTGTCCCCTCCAGCACTGACACACCTGGTCATTGTCACACCTGGGCACTGCCATTTCCAGCACTGACACACCTGGGCACTGACACACCTGGGCACTGACACACCTGGGCACTGTCCCCTCCTGCACTGACACACCTGGGCACTGTCCCACCTGGGCACTGTCATCTCCAGCACTGACACACCTGGTCACTGTCACACCTGGGCACTGCCATCTCCAGCACTGTCACACCTGGTCATTGTCACACCTGGGCACTGCCATCTCCAGCACTGACACACCTGGGCACTGCCATCTCCAGCACTGTCCCCTCTTGCACTGACACACCTGGTCGTTGTCACACCTGGGCACTGCCATCTCCAGCACTGACACACCTGGGCACTGCCATCTCCAGCACTGACACACCTGGTCATTGTCACAGCTGGGCACTGTCCCCTCCAGCACTCACACACCTGGTCACTGTCACACCTGGGCACTGTCATCTCCAGCACTGACACACCTGGGCACTGCCATCTCCAGCACTGTCCCCTCTTGCACTGACACACCTGGTCATTGTCACACCTGGGCACTGCCATCTCCAGCACTGACACACCTGGTCCCTGTCCCCTCCAGTAATCACACACCTGGTCACTGCCACCTCCAGTAATCACACACCTGGTCCCTGTCCCTTGCAGCACTCACACACCTGGTCACTGTCACTGTATGTGACCTGGAACAACATGAGGACAGTCCTGGTGTTTCACAGGGACTTGAGCTTCTTGAAGAGCTCAGCCATGTTCTTAAACCTCTGAAGACAGGCAAGAACTCCCAACCTCAAGCTTCCATTCAGCTGCACCATTGTTATCTGCAGTTGCACAGACCCCTCAGTTAAGCAGCATTATCACATTTTTACACCATTCACATGCTGCTCTGTCCAGCCTCACCGGGTACTCCCAGCCCAGCATCCCAGAGGAAATGTGTTTCTCTGCACAGCATTTTCCATTCTCTGCTGCCTCAGAAGTGGAAGGGCCAGCAAGGGCTGACCAAGTTATTAATCACTGCCATGTCTCTTCCACTAAAACATATCAGCTACAGCTCTACAAATACCTCTGTGCATCACAAGGAAACCTCACGTACACAAGGTCTTGTAAAAAAGCCCTCAGCTCCAATAACTGTTTTGTCCAAAAGGATTCAAAGTGATTTAAGAGCTCAAGTCTGACTCTCAAGAGCAACATAAGCACCTAAAGAGTTTAAATAATAGTGAGGACTCAGTGGCTCAGGACTTGCCTTCCCAATATAATTCCTGCTCTAACAGCTAATTATAGTTAGTGGCACACTTGATACTAGCCCCATCCTTTTGGAGACTTACAGTGATCTGCTTCTAGAGCAGGCTAGGGGAGAAAAAGAAAGAAAAATTTATTTTAAAAAAAAGCAAAGAGAGGAAAAAAGGTCACTCCTCGTTCTGACAGCTGCTGAGAGCTGGTCCATGGGGAAATAACACATGGTGAGCAGCCCCACCAGCTGCCTGCAGCCCGAGCACTCCAACAGCAGCTGCTCCAGCTCCAGCTCTGCCCTGACCCACAGGTGGGCACCTGCACCAGCCAGGGCCCCCAGAGATGGGACAGCACAGCACCCGGGGCAGCCTCCTCCCTCCCTCTGTCAGCACGTGCAGGGAAAGGCATTGAAACCCTGCCTCCAATCCAAACCTAAAATAGGTGCTAGAGATAGTGATTGGATAAAACCTAGTAGGGAACCCATGGCTGGCGACCAGCATGGAAATATAAACACAGAGCAGCAATTTTGTACAAGGTGAATTCAGTGTTTGTGCCGCCCTGCCACTAGACCTTGCTATTTTATTGAGCAAAGCCAGCTGGTGTATTAGTGAGAGACCAAAATAACCCCAAAATGCAGGAAAACTGCCTGGTGTTCAGTTCTGCACAGTGGATAACCCCACCCCACCACCACAGGACACTCAGACCTGCTGCACATGGACACACCACCCTCAGCCTCCCAGGAAATGCCAAACAGCCCCAGGAGAAAAATGAAACTCAACTGAGAAGGCAAAAAGCAGGGACAGAGGGAGCTCTTCTTCACTCATTGCACAATTTGACCTAAATTACATGCTCACTCTAAGCAGCCAGGAGTGAATTTGGGGGAAAATAAGTTACCACAGGGCTTTAGCCTCCTGCATAGCTCTGCTGCAGAGAAGCTGCACGACTTCCATATCTCTTAATGGGCAGCTTTTGCCCACTACCTATGTCCAATTTCTCCCTTTGATCTGGTCCAGTAGTCTAAAAATAAAGTTAAATATAAACATCGACATCTACACCACAGTGTCAAGGCAGGAGGGAATTTTTAGTTGAGGGAGAGGACTTAATGCACAAAATAACTTTGACATTTTGTTGTACTCGCTGAAAAACTCTTCAACACCTACAGCCTGGCTAAGACATTTGAAAACACAGATGATTCCAATCAATACCCAGCCTATCCTTGGGAGGAAAGCAAGGCAAAACAGAGCCATGTTATATATCAACTATCCCAGTCAGACAAATCAATAATTCATGATTTTTCCAAAGACCAGGCTGTACCACAACCTCCTTCTTCCTTACTGGTGCACAGGACTCTCCATTAGCCTGGAAATATTTCCACACCAAAATGAACCCCTTTGGTGACCTGACTCAGCTGTGGGGTTTGCTGTGAAATTTCACATTTAACCCCAGCCTCAACAGCAGAACTCAGAATAAAGGCACCCCCTGAAGGAGCTCCTCAGGCCAACCCTGGCATTGCTTGGTCTGAAATCCCATCAGCTCCAACTGCTGAGCCTGGAAAATAGAAAACCTAATGGAAAAGTGTACCAAGAGCTTTGGGGAGACACAAGAAGTAAGAAACCTCAGTCTGCAGGGATGGGATTAAAAGCTGACTAAGTCAATAGGGAAGGCAGATGTGCACAGAAGTGTTCCACCATCCAAACCTCGTATTCTCCCATTATTCTTCACTCCTTACAGCTTGCTTTGAAAACAGTTGCACAAAATCAGGTTCCGAGTTGGGAGCTGCCATGCCCAGGTGCAAGTACAGGAAAGGAGAGAGAGCCATCAGCTGCAGGAGTCACCTCATCTGGTTTGGGGACAGCCAGGCAGGACTGAGGATGGCAGCCTAACCTTGCAAACATGATCCTGCTTCAGGACTGGAGAATTGAGGCAAGCAGAGAGGAAGTGCCCACTGAAATTCAAAGCCACAAATTCATTGTGCAGAACTTATCACACCTCTCTTGATCACTGTCTAATAACTTAAAACACAAGAGTATCTCCTGATCTCCTCCACCTCAGTAACCATTAAACATTCAAAAGGGAGCAGCAAAGCCTACACACCAAGTAAATCACTTTTCATGTGATTGATGCTCTGTGATATCCTGTGTGCTCCTTCTGTGGGGCTCTGCTTTTCATCAGCTGCTGGAGCATGGGGTTTATAACACACAAATTCTCACTCTTGCTAGGATTTTGCTGCCTGTGCTCTCCCACAACGGCTCCCCACATTTATTAGCAGTTTGATAACAGAGTGAAGCACTTGTGAAACTGGCCCCAAGCTCCGCTCGCTGAACTGTGAATTAACTGTAAATATAATTAGAGCTGTACCTCACACTCGGGACTGGGAGGAACAGGAGGTCTGCCCCAGAGCTGTTACTACAGCAGTATGCAAGTCCAGGGCTGATAAAAATAGCAAACCCCAGCTAAAAGAGCAGAATTAATTACATCAACTGTTAAAACAAGCCACACAAAGTGCTTGTTCCTCCACTTCAAAATTAAGAGGAAATTCCTTGCTGCACTGTTTGGGGAAGGATCAATTACTCGAGCAGCCACAGTCCCCTCCCAGTGCCTGATGGATTTCCAGGAGGTCTGACTCCATAAGGCAATGCTCAGTCATGGAGAAAAATTAAACCAAAATTTTCTTAGACAGACAATCAAACGGGTTTTCAGAAGGACCCATCTGCACCCTTTCAGAAAAATCCATCCTTCTGGTGAGATGAACACAGCCCTCGTGAGCACCCTCAGGCAGCTCCTGCCCAGAGAGGGACCACTGCTCTCCTAAGACAAGCCATAGAAGATCAGCAGGGCTAAAATGGAAGGGCAAAGAGGTGTGAGCTGAGACAGCTGAAAACCCAAGATATTTTCAGGAAATTATGTGCTGTTGGCACTGTTGGACTGGGGAGCCTCAGCAGGGAGGAGAGAAGGTGGTAACAGGGCAGCAAGGACCAGAGAGAGCAGAATCAGCTCAATTTGAGTGCAATAAATAACAGATGGAGGGATACCAAAAGGGGATCTGTCAGGAAAACTGCAGTGACAGCCCGAGTTACAGTTTGGGAGACTTAATCTAGGGGTTAGGAAGGTTTTCCCTCAGAGAGCAGGAACAGGCTCCAGGGAAGGGATGAACCCCAATGCCAGGGGAGGAGGCTTTCCCACTCAGTTCAGCAAAACCCCTGCTCGTGTGGGCAGCTGTCCTGCTCCAAGCAGGAGCCTGGAAAGCTCCAGAACATCCTCCCTACTGCCATCTCTGCAGTGGCACGAGACAGCCTGGGTGAGGTTAAATGAGCTGCATTGGCAGGGGCAGGATGCAGCAAAGGCCATGAAGAGGAGGAGAAGCCCAGAGGAAGAGATGCACTTCTACCAAAACTGCTTTGCTGTAGAAACAGTCTGATGTTTTACAGGGCATCAAGCTGAGACCCACAGCAAGCACAGGGGTCCCTTCCCAGTCCTGTGAGGATGGAGGCTCCAAACCCCCTCCCCACAAACACAACCAGCAGAGATTCCCCGGCCCCAGCTGCCTCCTCCAGCCCCATCCCATGGCTGAGGCATCTCCCACCCCCAAGCTGCAGAGGGAAATGGAAATATCTCTGGGTAATGCAAATAAAACCAGGACTCTGCACCCATCCCCACATTTCTGACCCAAATCTGTGCCAGCATAGGCAGTGAGGCCATAAATTGAGAAAGCCTTGTAACATAATGTCTCCTTGTGTTGCCTTCTTCCATAAACAAGAGAGATTTATGCATTCCTGGGGCTATTAACAAGAGCCATTTGTCTTTATTTCTGCATGTAAGTAATGGAGACACCAGCAACATTGATGAGCCACGTGGGATTAATTAATAAAGCTGTTTTCAAGGGGTATCTGTGGGCTTGGTTTCTCTCATGCTAAAGGAAACGTCAAAGCATTTTTTAAAAAAATAGGATGAAATTTTATTTAAGAGACCAATGGCCCATGTGAGTGCAATCATTACCCAGCCTAGCAAAAAATTATCAGTGTCCAAAAGGTGATGACATTCTCAGGTTTTCCTTAATTACTGCGTTTTACAGTTATTAAAGCAGCACAGCAAATCAAATCCGACAAGGCCACAAAATGTAAAAAAAAAAGAAAAAAAGCCAAAGGGTCCATATGGCTCCACTCTTGAGTTGCTGATGGCCAGAACCAAGGTTGTTCTTTTCGACATCCGTTTCAAACCAGTCAGGATGAACCTGAATTCAGGAATCTCCTCTTCCCCAGGAGAATCACACAAATCAGAATAAAGAAAAAAAAGCTAAAAACTCTCATGGTTCCACAATAAATCAAAGGTTGAGCGTGGCTTAGTATCCTGCAGTCTTATTTTAATAGATTCATCTTCCTACTGAGTGCCCACGTTGGGATAGGGGATCACCAAATGAGGGGTGGAAGGACAGGACTGACCGGAAATATTGGAGACAGTTTAAACTTCGTAAACATGAGCTTTCACCAGGGCAATAAACACAGAAAAGAGTCATTAACTTAATTCACTTTATGAAAAAGTTGAATAAAGGTTAATAGGAAATTAGTCATCTTTCCTTAGGTTTTTTCCTATCCATCCTAGGTAATTTAATTAAAAACGTGCTGTAGAGTTCCAGAGGATGATTAAAAATAACCTCTCCTTTTCTATTAAACTCCTTAGGTTTGTACAGGAATTCCTATAGAATCTTATTAAACTTCTGTTTACTTCTGCTGCATTTAATTTCTATTCTGCACATCTTTTCCTTAAGTCCAGAGGGATTTCATGATGGTGGGGGCTTCTTAAATAAATATTCTTTCCCATGGCTGACAGTCCAAACTTTAGGTCAGTGCTGAACACCAGTGTAAAAACTCTTTAAAAAAGCAACATTAGTAGTTTTGCTTTTCTGAATGGACCACAGGAAGAGTTGAAAAGAACTTTTCTACCTATCACTGCTGCAACTTTGGAAAAGAAGACCCGCTCAGTGTCTGCAGGCTTGCTGAAGCAAAAAAAAAATGGTTATTCCCAGCTTTTCTGGGAATGCTGCTTTTCTGCAGCATTTATTTAAATAAAGGTTAGATTGCTTTACAACAGATAGGATACACTCAACAAAAGCAAAAAGTCCAGAGCTTGCAAGCATTCTAAACCTATTAAAAATGGTAGAGTAGCTCTGATTTCCTTACTCAAGCACATCCCTCTCGCTGTCCATCTAAATTCACTCAGCTGTTCCTGTCTTCAGTCCATCCAGACTAAATTACTAAATCCAGGTAAGTCAGAGGCCCAGAAAGGTTTGTACAAATTCCACAGACCACACATTCTAATTTTGAAGAAGCAAATGAACAGCAAACCTCACACCCAGCACCCACCCTGCTGCACATCCAGTGATGCAACACTTGGGAACTGGATTTGGGGCTAAACACCCAAGTTTGATATCAGCAGACTCGTGTCCAACTCTGGTCAAATACTGTAAATTTGGCTTCACCAAGACAGGCTTGCTAAAGATCATAAGAGGGTTTAGGTGCTTAAATATATTATTGGAGTTTAGTTTTTTCCATGCTGCTGCTTCATTCTATGCGAGCACATCCACACTTCCCAAGGTAGATAAGGGGTTAAAAATCACCTGTGTGCAGCCAGGCACAAATTTTTACAATATTTTTTGTGGATTTCTTTTTGATGGGAGGCAGAATGGGTACATGGCATATCCTCACCAGCAAGGCTTCAAAAAGAGCCCCCCCAGCAGCAGTGCCAAGGTCTTTGCTGGCCTCCCCAGCACAAGACTGGTGCCCAGGATGAATGTGCCTTTTGGAAACTAATTGCACAACAAGAAAAGATTCTTTAATATTATGGAGCCAATCCTAAGGGGAATAATTACTAGGAGAGAAAAAGAACAGAGAGGGGAAAAAATAAAAAAGACAGATTTACAGTTCCTACATTTCATTAGGAAAGCCTGTGGATTTGTCAGTCACCTTGAGCAGCATTCAGGAGGGAAGGGAGGAGCCAGCAAACATCCAGGGGCTGTAACACTGCAGCTCTGCCCTCAGGTAACTGCACTGCCATCAAAGACCAAACCCAATAAGAGTTTGTTCTGCCTTGCAAGGCAGACAAAGCTCCAATAATCAGTTAAACTGAGATAAGGCTGCAGCTGATTCCACACACACAGACCACTCAAGCCTGGGTCCCTCATCATTTTTCTGAGATCAATATTCATCAATGCACAGTGCTCAGGCACAAATCCATCACCCCAAGGCTGGCATCAGCACAGGGCTCTGAGCACAGAACCTTCCCTTATTCTTCAGTGCAAAGCCAAGCCAAGCTTGAACCACTTTGCTCCCCAGGAATGGTGGAGAAGGAGGGCTGGAGAGAAACCTTTTTGTTTAGAAGGAACACCAAATGATCTGAAAGGGGCCTGCATTCTCTCAGACCCAGACTGAGACTCTCAGCTATGCACAGGACCTTACAGCAGATATCTAACTGCCATGGACATATTTCCCTCATGGTTTTACTGCCACTGAGCCTTGCCCAGCTTTCCACCCTAACACAGGATTCTCTCTCTTCTGAATAGAACAGAGTAATTCCTAATTTGAATTCTGCTGCACAACAGAAACAGCCTGCAAAAGCTGAAAAAGAAGCCAGTTCCCTCCAGCAGAATAGAAGATATATTAGGCTCCAGGACTGTATAGAGCAGAACATAAAATTAAAGTAACAGACATCATAGAGTTTGATAGCATCTTCCAGCCTCAAAGATCTCAAAATACATTACTAAGTGCAACAGCCATTGCTCTGCTAGACAACTGCACATCTCCAAAGTGAATCACATATTCAAGAGAGGACTTGAAAAGTCTTTATGTAAATGGAAAGTACTTTGCTGAGCCACAAAACACTACCAGCTGTGGGAGGGAGCACAGCAGCACAACACAAAGGTCATAACATTCACCACAGGTGTGCCTGTTACTCCAGCTCAGTTTGGACAGCAAGAGTAAATTACCATTTACTCTCTCACCAGCAGAGAAAGATCATACCATAAATGCATTTTTATCAGCTTTATGTAATTCAGAATCTTCACTCTCTTTGCTCTCCCCAGTATTTAATGCCTAAAGAACAGATTTTGTGCTTAAAAATTGGTATTGCTATAAAGCAATGTAATAATATCCTTCTTCAAGCCAGCTCCAACAGGCTCCTCTCTAAATGGTTTAATTGAAAATTATAGTTAACAGTTGACTCAGTGTTTTCATTAGTGGCTACTTTTTCCTTTTTTTAAGTTGTAGTTTTTACAGAGATAAAAAGAAACAAGCACAACCTGTTCTAAAAAGTTTCTGAAGCTCTCAGTTCAGTGTTGTTGATTCAAAGTAGTCCAATAGACTTTTTTAAACTCTTATTTCTTTTTATTATGGGCCTTTTAAGAATAAGCTTGGTTTATCCTTTATCCTCTTCCTGCAGACACAGGAGAGTCAGATCTATACTCAGTATCCAACTTCTCCAAAGAGAAACTCATTCTAACAGATTTTTTTTTCTTTAATGCAAAACCTAGAATTCAATTTTTAGGTCTCTCAAATACCTTCCGATGCTGATAAACAGAAGCATAATCCCAGCAAAATAAGTGTCTCAAATCCTCACAGCTAAATTCCAATTTCTGTGCAAATTTTAAATGTTGCCCTCCAGTCCCAAGGAGTTACACGTTGCACAAGCAGATAGTGAAGGCACTGACCTGATTTGTTATGCCAAGTATATAAAGTGCCACAAAATACTGCAGAGGAAAGCTCCAAATTCCAGCACCTTCATAATCAATGGAAAAAACCACCAGACTCTCCCAAGCCACCAAGGTCTCCAAACTCTGACATTTTCATTATGAAAGCTTGTTTTCCAAGTCATTAATTTGTCAGCATTTCTACAGTATTTCATAACTCCACAAGAGCAGCAAAATAAAGCATCTTGAAACCAAATGCCCAAAGATTTCCCATCCATTGCCAGCCACAGAAAACAGCTGGGTTCCACCTAAATATCCACCAGAGCACAATTGTGCCCTCAGACCCCAGAGACCCCTAAAAACCAAAATCTGGGCACGCTCTGCCTCCCCCCAGCTCCAAGGAGCCTCTCCTTTCCCACAATGGGAGCAAAAAATATCAGCCTGAACCATTCTGGTTGGAGACATGGAGCATTTGAGCATCCATGAGGACATTGCAAGGATCCTCTGGTAGCAAAGCAAGGAAAATCAGCATCCTGCAGGACTGAGCTGATCCCAGAGCTACACGAGCTTTTGGAGATCCAGCACTCATTCTGAGAAATGCCAGCAGCTAAGCTTTGCCATATTTGAGTGCAGGGAGAGAAGACTTCCCTGAGCAGAGCCTGGCAGATTTATTATTTTCTCTGCTTCCCATAAAATTTTCCAGCAGAAAATCCAAAATTTTTATTTTTTTTTTTAAAGGAAGCTTTAAAAAAATACAGCCACTAATCCCTAACCAGTCCCTGAAGGCAATCTCTACCCAATGCTCATTTACACTGGAGAGATAAAATTCTGCGTTTTTCCTGGACTCAAACTCCTGCTCACTGGGAATAAGTTGGGCAACATGAGAAATGTACAGGTGGCAGATCAGAGACATTCACAAACTGAGGAATCCAAACCAGGCTGGAGGCACAACTTGGAAAATCCTGCCTGTGGGAAAAGCACCAACTCCATTATTTACCACTGTCCCTGTGAGTGACATCACAGAATAACCCAGGATATATAAAATTCATCCAGGAAGCACCTCCTGCCAGGAGGGAACGGCTCGTGGTGGGTACAGAGGAGTGGGGAGGCAGAGCATCATTGCTGAGCACAAATAAATACCCAGCTGGAATTACACACATACCAGCAATGGGGTTTTGGTTTTGTGCTGCCCTTGCCACTGCTGTGCTGTTGAACCTAGTACAACACTAGAAATACAACTGGGAGCTGCAGAAGCATCACTGTGACTCTGAAGCAGCCCCATGAGGAACAGGCCTGGCAGCAGCACCTCAGACAGCTCCAAATTGCCCAGCTGATGTGGTGATTGCCTCTGCTAGGAGAGGGGAACTGTCTCAGCAGGAAGAAAAATTGATTTGGGTCAGGATTGAAACCTTTCAGCTTCGTTTAGTCCCCATGCCCACCAAGATAAATCCAGCTGATCAAGCCCCCATCCCTCCATCCAGGGCCTGGCTCCACACATTGATGCAAGGAAACACTTGTGGATTTTTTGCTGAAAAAGGATTAAAACCATGTGATGTGGCAATTGAGAGCATCTTTTAAAAGACTGACAAAAAAACCCCAAAACTTGGGATTTCCAAGTCATCCATTCCTTACACACCCTGCACAGCAAACACTTGAGCACATATCACCTCAGAGAGGTTTTTTTCCTTGACACAGAGGAAGAAAAACACAATTTCCACGTGCCACAACAGCTGCTAGTTGTCCACTGAAATAAAAGGGAAAATGCCATTCCTGCTCCTACACCACAAGTGCTGCACCCTGAAGCAGAACACAGCCCTCAGAGGTAAATCCTGGCAGTGCTACAGAAACACCAGCCTCGTGACAACACCCGTCAGCAAATTACTCCTGAGGAGTTTACAGCCTCCAGAACACCAGAGGGAAAAAGGAAAAAAAGAAATACACCTAATTTCACCTGCATGCACTGTATGTGCTCTGATACATCACACATTTGTCATATTAGTGTGTGCATCTTATTAGATGCATCAGAAGCTGCTGCCAAGGTAACACGGTGGCAATAAACAGAGCCAGGGGAAGCACACCACCAGGAAGGCAATGCCTCTCCTCAGGTTGTATTTTCACTCCTCCTCTTGCAGCCTCTTTGGTTATTAACATATCAAATATTGGATTTGTATAATTTGACATCTTTTGTGGTTTTTTGAGAATTAAGATCAGAGTCTTTAATAGCTCTGCTAGAAGAAAAATTCTCATTAAGGACTGAAGATGAAGTGCTGAGATTTCTCATACGAGGGACTCTCCAGAGGAGACATATTTGTGTGAGTCAACAGCATATGTCACTCTTGGAAAATAATGCATTTGAATGTGATCTTCTCTCTACTAGTTTTATTTAATGAACAAACAGAACAAATCTTCAGCACTTCATTTCAGAAGGGTGCACGGCAAGGCACGGGTTAAGCTGAGTTCCAAACTTCACCACAACAGGCAGAGAACTTCCCAGTTCTGGCACAGATCTGGGGAGAATAGCAGCACAGGGAAAACAGGAGGATTTATTTCCCTTTTTATGATAAGATGACAATTCAGGAGCCTAGCAAATCCTTAAAAAAAGAAGTCTCTAGTGGATGGATGCAAACAGAAATGAGCCCAGGCACCTCTGCTGCTGTTTTGTCGACCACATTTATATACCTGGCCCAGATCAGCAAAGGGAAAATTGAGCTCTTTCAGGGGGCCAGATGGGCTCTCAGTCTCAGGTGTTGACAGTTTTCATTTCTTAACTGTTTTACAAATGAATGTGGATGTTTGGGGACGAATTTCCATTTTTATTCAGTGTATGAGAATGGCCTTTCTGGATACAGCTGTCTCACAAAAGAAGCCACTGCTTGATCATGGCCCCAGCTCATCCAAAAAAAGGCTGAGGGCTGTAAAGGCTTGGCAGGGGAGCACTTGGGAAGGGCTGCTGCTTCCCCAGCCTCTCTTGCCTGTGTGCATTGAGTCACATTCCCTGGCTTTCGTGGCAGCCCTTTTATTATTCTTATTATTACTACTACTACTATTGCTACTATTCCCAAGACAGCACCAAAAGCTGCTACAACAGGAGGGAGGTGAGCTGGGCTCTACTTTGCCCTGCTGAACACGAACATAATTACCACATCCCAAGTGCACTACAGTGCCTTTGTGACTGGAAGTGATTCATGAGTCCAAAGGACCTCAACTGGAATTTAAATTCCCAGGGTAGGCCATTGGGTTTACAGACAAAAAAAAAAAAAAAAAAAAAAAAAAAAAAAAAACCAAAGAAAATGTAGAAGTCTCAGAATAGGTACATTTGATCTAAATGTCTTGAAGAGAGATATTGAACTCCACAGCACTATATTTAGACTCACTTTTCAAAGGATAAATGCACTTCAAATCTCTTCATTAGTTCCATTGTTCAGCAGTGGTTTATTCTGCCAAGAGCAAACCTGTTGTGCTTTGGAGAGGATTGAGGTGGCCACTCAGCAGAGCTTGAGGGTCCCTTCCCCCCAAGAAAATCCCCATGCTGACAGGGCAGGGCAGGAGGATGTGCCGCTGCTCCAGGGCTGGGCGAGGCACCCCTGGGGTGGAAATCCCTGTCCAGAGCAAGGCCAGGCTGCTCCTCCCCACCCAGCACAGGGATCCTGCTCCCCTGTGCCCAGACACCAGGTCAAAGCAGGACAAATTGCCTCTGAAGCAGCCCACTCCCTGCAGTGACTGAGAGAGAACCAAACACCCTTCAGGATGACTAATTGTCAGACAGGATCCATCCCACACGTGGCACGCTCCTCCTCAGCATCCCCAGCCCCAGTTCAACATGCAAGGGGAAGCACAAGGCTCTGCTGTCTTTGGCTACCTGCGAAAAGCCATGGGGCACTACCCAGGGATGGATCTTTGTTGTTATCTTGTTATATTTCATATTTCTAAAGTCCCATACTGTCACAAACGTATTTCTAAAGTCTCATACCTTCTCGGTGATGTTTCTTGGGGGCAGTTCTTCACAACACATACTTCTTCTGCTTGTTGCTCCTTCTTTGTCAGGGCTCCTTCCAGGCTCTCCCTGACTGGCCAAGCCCACCCCCTTTTATCCAAGTTATCTTCACTAGCTACAGCTGCAGCCCAGTTAAGGACATTGCAGCTGCAGCCCATCAAGAACAACTGGGGCTTGTCAGGGCAAGGCAAGGCAGATCTAGGGCAAGGCAATATACAGATACTCAAATACAGTACAGATGTTCACTAGGACTCCTACTATAGATCTTCACTGCAGAGCCAGGCCAAGCTGCCTCTGGGGTGCACCTGGAGCCCCTGGGGACGTGGCGAGCAGGGTCAGTGCTGGCACAGCAGCTCCAGCCTGGCTCCAGGGCAGGGCAGCCCCTTCTCTGCTGCTTGCACAACTCAGACACAGAGCAGAGCCTGCTGCAGGGAGTGTGGCCCATGGAGACCCTCCTGGGGCAACCAGACCCTCTGGCCAAGTGGAGAAGCTTTAAGGTGCCACACAGGAACCTCTGCTGAAGTTTTTACCAAATTTCAGCCCAGAAAGTTATTGACTGCAAGGAGGGCACCCAATTCAAACAGGTTAGGCATTACCTGGAGGAGCAAACACGACAGACTCTCCTCCAACAACTGCAATAATGCATTTACAGAGAGCTCCAAGTCAGCTCGGATTTAAGAAGCTGCATACTTCAAATGTCTCTGAAGAATACTAAAATGAGAACTCGGTCACACTGCACTGTGACTAGTGTGGAGCACTATTAAAGAGAAGCTAACATTTGTTTTCAATTACCCAGTGTATATCTGAAAGACTAAAGCTGTCTCCAAAGCATTAGATAAATGTGCGTGTTTACTGTGCGCTTGTGCATGGAAAATCAAAATTATCTGACAATCATTTTCAAATACCAATCTTTTACCAATATCATTATATCAACATCTAACAAGTCTCCCTGGGCTTCTCACCACGTTAAAAGGCAAAATTAGAAGGCAGAGGTAGCTGAACATTGCTCTTCAAGACACAGAATAAATGCAAATTTAAAACCTAGGATCTTACTCCCATATCTCCATGTGTTTAGATCACGTTGCCATTTTTTTTCAAACTCTCCTGAAAAAAAAAAATGACAGAAAGCAGGAAAGTTTGTGGCAAATGCAGAATGGCATCCATAAATTTATGAACTAACTAGACTGACATTCAGTGCAATGCAAAGTGCTTTCCAATCAATAGCCATGAGCATCAATTCCCAGGGAAGAGCAGTCCTGTGCCACCAGCAACAGGCAGTGCCATTTCCTGCTTAACTCCAGATGGCTGCAATCTCCCCGGATCGATGGCATCGATGGGGCTGCGGGATCGGGAGCACAAAGGGGCCGGGTGTGTGACAGGGACAGCGCGGGGCACACAGCGCTCCTGCTGGGCTGCTTAGGAATGTCCCGGGGTGCCCATCCCCATGTGCCCATCCCCGTGTGCCCATCCCCGTGTGCCCATCCCCGCTCCTGCTCCCAGGGCAGAGACATTCCAACAGCAATCCCAGCAATGTCTCCGTGTGCCCATCCCCGTGTGCCCATCCCTGCCCCTGCTCCCAGGGCAGAAATCCCAACAGAAATCCCAACAATAATCCCCGTGTGCCCATCCCCATGTGCCCATCCCCGTGTGCCCATCCCCGTGTGCCCATCCCCGCTCCTGCTCCCAGGGCAGAGACATTTCAGCAGCAATCCCAGCAATGTCCCCGTGTGCCCATCCCCATGTGCCCATCCCCATGTGCCCATCCCCGTGTGCCCATCCCCGTGTGCCCATCCCCGCTCCTGCTCCCAGGGCAGAGACATTCCAACAGAAATCCCAACAATAATCCCCGTGTGCCCATCCCTGCCCCTGCTCCCAATCCCAACACTGCCCACGAGGAGCAGCACCAAAACGACATGCAAAATAAACAAGGGTTCTGCTTTTGCTATGTGAGTTAAGGAAATTTAACTCCCAGCCCTCCGGAGCGTGGCAGGAAGCAGTGGGTGTGTTGGCTGATTTCAATGCAAGGCTTACTGTGCCCAAAAGAGACCCAAAAAACAGCGTGGGAATCAGAGGGCTTGGGCACAGCCCCACTCATTTGTGATCAATCATTGTTTTTCCTGTCTTTCTGCTGCTAAGTATCAGCAGAGAGTCAATTCCTCCCAGCTAGCAGAAAGGTTTGCTCAGGATGCACTCGGGATGGATTAACAGCAGCAGAGATTGACAGAGGCCCTGACAGCTGTGACAAACAAACAGCATCGTGTTGGAGGGCTGCAGTGACAGCCAGGGCTCTGCAGCAGTGCTGGGGGTGTGAGCTGTGCTTGCAGATGGGGCAGCCTTGCTGCCCAAACCCTTATCCACGCAGATGCTGCTCATACTTGGATAAAGGGAGCTGTGACCTGCAGCTCTTGCCTCACACAGGAGAGACACTGAACACCCAAGCAACAGCAGGTGAGCAGGTTGTTTAATATTTAGTTACTTCTCACATGAAGTCCTTTAATCTTCAGTTAGAGATTTAATTCAGATTTGTTAGACACAGATTAGGTGCTAAATTCCTGCTGATAATTGCTAAAAGTGACCAGCAATGTGAATGACACAATCCTTCCATTTCTGTATTGCCTCCAAATAGCCCCAAACAAGGCTATGGAGAAAAAACCAGCTTCTCAGTCCCCTTCTCAGCATCTGCTGCAAACGGGAGGTTTCTGCTGGGCAACTTGCCCACTTTGCTCAGTTATCAGCACCTCCACTGCCCAGGAGCCAGAGAGGCCCAGTGGGGACCAAATCAATAGTCAGCAGGGACAGAGTGGATTCAGCATCCCTGTGGAACAGGCACGAGGGATGGCTCAGAGTCAATCACTGAAAATCCCTCTGCATCAAACCCTGTCAGAGCAGTTAGACCATCAACTAATAACTGTCAATCTCCATTTGTCTGCAGTGCTGTGAAGAAGGCTTTCTTAGTTCTCTTAGAGATATGAAAGAGGCACTCTGATTTTGCTTTAAATGGAAGTGTGTGATGATGTTAACTGCTGGTAAACCTCAAAGACCGTCCTTATACAGCATCAGAAACATTTGTAAAGGTGGAAAAGATATAACTTTGGACTGAAAGACCTTAAACTCCATAACTCATATTCTGCAAACTTTGGTGCCTCTGCCTGAGCATGCTGCAGGATCTGTGCCTGTACCTTGGTCACTCCCACAAAGCCACATTGCATGAAGGAAGTTACAACATTTTGGAAGTGCATTATTCTTTTTCTTAAGGATTTGTATTTTTTTAAATGTTGAGGAGGATATCATACACCCAGAAACTAGTCTCCAGGGCAGCATTGCTAATTTATTGCAGAGCATCATGTTCCTGCAGGTACCAGGAGGGAAACACTGTCCCTGCATTTCATGCATCAAAACCTCCTGAAAAACCAATCAGGCTTGTGCCTCTGTGGTCACCTTCTGTAGCTGCTGGGGGTGGATGGATGGGCAGGGGTGGTGCTGCTGCATTGGCAAAGTCTCTCACTCCAGATGCCAGCAATGTCCCATCCCCGTGGGCCAGGGCTGTCCTGCAGAGAGGGCAGGGACCAGCCCTGCTTTGCTGGGTGGCTGCACGGACCCTGCAGAGGAAGCACCAACAAGCAGCCAAGTCTATCAAGGTTTCTATCAAGGTTTCATCCTCTGCTATATAATTCAAAATATTCACCACTGCTTTCATTCTTGTCACACAGGGGAACTCAAGGGCAGGAACATAAAACAAGGTTGGGTTGAGCAGGATGAGCAGTGCAGGCCAGCACTCCTGCCCCAGTCCCACGCTGCAGGATGACCCCAGACAGGGCCGTGTGGTGCTATGCAGGATTCAGGAGCTAAGGGCTCGTCTGTTTTCCTGGCTCTGGCACAGACCAAAGTTACTGCACATCTCTGCCAGTTCCCTCTAGCTGCAGAACAGGGATAGCTGTGCTTAGCATCCTTTTCCTGCAGCTTGCAGAGTGCTTTTTAAAAATAAACAGGTGTGGAGAACTGCTGGTAGAAAGTACCATAAAAAAGCCTCTCTAGATAAAAATCTAAAGTATAGCAAACTTACTAAAACAGGATGCAGCCTTTTAGCTACAGCAACCCTGTAGCTTCTTTTCTCCCCTGAAGTTAAATTGAGGCAATTTTCATGAATACGTTAAATTGGCATGAAAACTAAGAATGAAGAACAGTTTGTTTCTGCTTTGGAAATCTTTCTCCCCTGGTCTCTTCAGTTTTCTTGCCCATATCCAGCATCTCCTTCACTTTCAATTGTGTTATCACACATTTCATCCTATGATTCTTCATGGAAAAGAAAAAAGCCACCACTACCAATTCAGCCTTCCTTTCAGGGTCACTTAAAGGACATTTCAGTTGCCCATGATGCAGCTGAGGACTCCAGATTATTCACCTGTTGGTCCTGCAGGTGCTGCTCCTATAAAATTAAGTGCCTGTCTAATGGAAGTGTTTCCCAAGGAGCTACAGCATGGTAGAGAGTGCACAAAGTAAAATGACATCATCCTAAGGGGGAAAAAAACCCAAGGAGAATCTGGAACCAGCTCCTTTCAAAGCAAGGCAGAATTCTGCTGTGCTGAAAATACCAACTGGCTGCTTTCCCAGGTAAAATGCCATTGCTTGAAAGAAAGAGTCAATTACTGCCTCAAGGAACCTCCCTGTTGAGGCAAAAAAGCTATTTCAGACAGTGTGCTGAGCCCTCTCCATGATTAGGAAAAGAGAAGGGAAAGCTGCTTGTGTGTCAGGCCAGCACACAGGAAATCCAGGGAGATGTGGGCACATTTTTCACCAGAGGGTGGCAAAGGGGAGACACTGAGCTGCTGCAGCTCCACTCCCAAGCACAGCAACCAGGACCAGCCCAGTGTGCTCTGCGTTTGGCAGGCAGAGACACAAAACACCTCGAGGGGGTCAGCAGGGATCCCCCCACCTTGCTCTCTCTGAGAATCCTGCCTTTTTGCTTTAACCTCCCTCCCTGTTGGGAGTGGAGCCCCCTGGAAGGGGCTGCCCCCAGCCCTGATCTTGGGGCCATCTGAAGCCACAAAAGTCTCTCTGTGGGCTCTCACAGAGGCAGCTGGGCTGTGGCCATTAACTGACCCACAGCAGATCTTCTCCAAGGCTCTGGTGACCCTACCCAGGGACCAAAATGCCAGTCAGGGGTGCAGGGGAGGAGTGCCCTTGAATCAACCCCAGCAGACAGAGCTGTGAGCCCATCAGGGTACCCTGGTGAGAATTTTATCTTCCATCAGCTAATAACACCCAGGTTTTGTTAAAGATATAGAAAAGCCTCATTTTATCTGAGAGAGAGGGGGAAAACCCTATGTATACACACATGTATCTCTGTATGGTGTGTGCCTATACAGAATATACATGCACACACTTCACAGCTTTCAGAGAGGATGACAGCATGTTTTCATAGAGCACATCTGAAGAAAAGGTCTTGTATCAGTGCGACAGCAGAGAAAATTTCATCTTGAAAATTGAAAATGAAGGGAGAAGAAAATAAAAGAGAGAATGTTTCCCTTCTGTGTCTGAGGAACTTAACTACAGTGATGGGAAGATATAAAACCCCAGACAGCAGAGCACTGTTCTGGAGACCAGGATATGCATAAAAACTCCTGCAAACCCTTGTTAAATGCTCCTACCCCTCCTACCCTCCAGCCCATACCTCCAGGGTGCAATTTTCAGGAGACAGGAAGATTTAATGTGCTTTGGTTAAAATAACCCCCTGGATTCTCGCTGCAGAGACTGTCATGACAGTGTTCCTCTGGTTTATTATATTAATAAGCAGAGTCATTCAGCACTCAACATGATGTGGCTCTCTGACTGGCACATGACTGTGTCCCCAGGCTGCAGCAATACAGAGGCCTGTCCCAACTCCTTCTTGCATAAAAGGTTTGTTATTTTCAGGGAAAATGACCACAGATGTTTACAAACAAGGATGCACACAAAGCAGGTTTTAAGTGTGCAGAGGCAGCAGCTGAGTTCACCCCCAGTCACCTCCCTGCTCCCTGCCAGGCTCCTTGGGATGCTGGGGATGTCCCCCAGTCCCAAGCCCTCCATCACACTGCCAGGTCCATCCCATCCTGTGCACCCAAGGTGCATGTTGAACATATTTTCTACTGATTACAGCCAAATAAGAGCAAAAAATAAGGTTATTAAAACAGTAAAATCCCTAACCCACAAGCAAAGCTCTTGCTCCTCTTCCTGGTTTGAAAACACTGCTATCCTGGCATGAAATCATCAGAACTTCCCCTGTAACCTCTCATCACTGCTCCCTGCCTTTATTTCCCAGCTGGGAGAGGCAGGTTCTGTTTCTGCAGCCCAGGAAGCAGCACTCACTTGGCTCTGAAGATGCCCCATGTGCAGCTCTGTCTCCAGCACCTTTTTCTGGGGTGTCTGGTTCCAGCACAAGCAGAAAGGAGCCTGCACTGCTCCTGATATCCACACGTACTCAATCCACCCCAGCTGATTTTCTGCTCCTCTTCCCATAAAGGTTTTCTATTTTTCCCCTAAGATGCAGCCTCAGGAACATGTTCTGTGGCAGAGGTTTTATACCATGGAAATGATGGATATTGTTTATGTACTGATTATGTTGAACCCAGCTGTTTACCTTTGCTAGGACTGCAATTATTTTAACAGTAATTGTAAAAATAAATTGGGGAGGGAAATAGCAGGAACTTCCTAGTTTGGTTTTTGAAACTAGAGCACTGCCAAGAGTGACCTGACCTCAAACAAGTCACATGCAGCCACTTATTTTAAATATCAACTGAGCTCATCCATGCATAGAAAACAGAGCTCTCTGTAGGGTTCTGGGCACAAACGGGTCCCAAAAGGTTCAGAATTCAGCCCAGTCACATCTTCCTCATTTATCAACACCTGCTTAAGCTGCCACAGCACCCAGATCTTCCCAGAAGCCAACCAACCACACAACACTGACATCCAGCCTGCAGAACATGTTCAAACTGCCCACAAGACAAGCACATTGACCTCTCTCCTCTCCTTTCCAACAGGATCACTCACCTCCACACAAAAATGCCAGTATAGACCAAATATTTTTGAAAGTGCTCATTTTGCAACTGGAGCAACCATTTCCCAGCCCTGCATGCAGTTCCCTGCTTCTCCTCCTCTCCCTGGATGGCAGACAGATGCCAAGCCATGGAAGTTATTCTTTCATTTACAGCATCTGGTTCCTTGGCAGACTCCTCGGGTAATTATGTTCATAGCTTTAAAGCTGTCTCAGGCTCTGCTTCATGGCTTTGCTGCTTTTGGCTTGTAGCACTCTCTTCTCTTCTTCCCTGTCCATCACATGGGCTGAAGGTTGTTCTTAAAATACAGGAATTGGGCCACTTGCATCTCCCTCTAACCAGAGCACAAATAAACAATACCCCACGTTGTTCTTTACACACAAGCCCTTGTTTCACTGCATGCTACTCCCCTGCTTCTGGAGAAACCACAAACCCTTGTGCAAATCCCTCCCAGGACCAGCTGGCCCACCCCTCTCCAGAGCTGGAGTATGTGTGGCTACAACCACAGCCATGATGGGAAAACCCACAATGTGACCTTTCCTTTGCTTTAGCTTAAACCTTGTGCAGCTGCAGGGTTCTCACCATGAAGAAGGACAGACATGCACTGACTGCCAGACAGAGGGACACGAGCAGTGCAGCCACAGCAGCTCTGTTCATTTCGCTGGGCAGAGTCGATGTTTGTGCAGGTCAGAGGAGCAGGGTGCTCTCCTCCCCCTTGGATGCTCTCTCAGTTCTCATGCCCAGCATCCAAAGGCCCCATCTGGAGCACACAGACTGAAAATGCTGCTCCCTCAGCACAAGGGCTCCCTCCCTGCCTTGGCACAAACCTCCTGTGTGCCCTCTGTGCTGCAGAGGTGCCAGAGCCCAGCACAGGGCTCACGGAGAGAAATCATCCTGGGCAGGAGGATCCCTGGGCACAGTTATGCTTTTTGAAGGAATAAGCCCATAAAGAGAAAAGTACAACAGATTTAAGCATTTAAATGCATTTCCATAACTGTTTGTGATGATTCCCAGACAGCAGCCTTCATTAAGCTGGAGCTGAGGCTGAGAACACCAATTAGCAGGATTTAAAAACAAAAGGAGGAACTGCTGCAGTTATGCCCAAACAAAGAATACAGGCCCAGCCTAATCTTTCATGCCTGGCTTTGCTGGAAAGGATGGGAGGTTAAAGCTCCAGGAAGGGGCAGTGCACAGTCCTGGGGATGGGAATGGTCACTCAGCACCATTTGGCTGCTTGGGAAGGTGTAAAATGTGGCAGCTCACCCTCACATCCACTGCCATGAAAGCAGGAGAGAAAGCCTGGCAAAGCACTGGTGGATGCCTCCATCTGTTCATCAACCCCAGCAGCTGGAGCAGGAGCACACTGAGAACTGCCCAGCAGGTCCCAGCCATCACCCACACACACTCTGATTTATTGATGTTTGAGCTACTTTAAAATCACATGGCAAGTTAAAGTTACTCTTTTTTCCCATTCATTCTGTATTCTGTCAAATTCTTTAACTTTATGCTGTGCAGAACAGTTCTACCAGTGGACCTTGACAGCAAGAGCCTGCTGCATCCCCGCTGCTCAACTCCCACCATGGGAGCTGCTTTCCAAAGCAGCAAAATTCCTTATCCACTTTTCCTTCCCCAGACTCCATCTGCAAACTTGCACATCAGCTTTGTCCAGTTCAGCCTCAGACTGGCAGCAAAGACACTCAGCAGTGCAAAACACAAACCAACAGGAAAGATCAAATAATCCATTTAAAGGGTGAGTGTTATGGATTTTCATTTTTTCTGTAAGAGCCATGAGCAATTATTTTTGAGCACAGAGATCTTAACCATTCATTTATCCTGAGAATAAAAGTGGGAGAAGGGGAAATGATTGCTTTTTCGTTATTTGTTGCACTGCCAGTACTGAATCAAAGTCAGAGGACTGCCAAAAGATCTCTTTTGATCCAAATAACTATCATCCTCATAAACATTTCTACAGGGAGAAAACCCAAAGCCCCAGTCCAATCTTTGCACCATGATTCTACAGATAAATATATAAACAACAACACAAAAGAAAACCAACTCTATCTCTGTTTTTGCCATTCAAGCTAGGCACAAAAGCTTTTTCAAAGATGCTGTGGGGGGGGATCCAGAACTGGACCAGAAAAAGCCAAGCTTGAAGATTCCCATCATCAGCCCAACACTGTAATACCATTCACAGTGACTTAGAGAGATCAAAAAAAAAAAAAACATATATATATATATATATATATATATACATAAAGATTTTACATCAGGAACCAATTTGCTTTTGCTGCTCCACAGAGCAATGATGCCTCAGGACCCACAGCTAAATGGCTGGAGCTCACATGACTGGAAGAGCAAAGAAAGCAGCAGAGAACTTTAATGGCTTATGAAATTCAATTGAAATTGATGGTTGGAAAAGTGAAACATTTAACACCCCACCAACTCAACGTCAGTGCTCCCATGTGCATGGACACACACACAGGTACACGGAACAAAAGAGGTGGGAACTCATTTTCCACTCATGGCACCCTCACACAGGAACTCAAACAGGAGGTAAATATTTTAACTCCTCCAGACCTTTTTCCACTGGAAGCTTTAACAGAAAACCTGTCTTTTGTGAAAATAGCTATACATTATTATGACCTGCACCATTCATGTCTCTGAAATATTACAAGCTGCATTCTGCATTTCAACTTCAGCTGGAGCAGGAACTCAAAAACCCTCCCTGCTATTTGAGCTGACTTTGAATAAACTGTTTGCAGCTGATGTACTTTTCCAGCACGGATCTCTTCTGTTATGAAGCCTGTCTCTGATGAACAATAGAAAAATATTGTTGACAGGGGTGTACTTTTCCATCTACTCAAAAATATCATTTTGCAGAATATTTTCACAGCTCAGCAGAAGGTGGAAAGAAAGACAATATTATGACTAGATAAGAAAGAAAGAAGACATTCTTTATAATTAGCTTATAGTAGTTTTCTTGTTGGTTTTGGCTTGCTTGAACAAGGTGCTTTACTAGTTAGAGCTCCAATCTGACTTAGAAAAACCTTCAGGCAAAACTCATAGCCAAATATTAACCTGGGTAAAAACAATCAGAATTTGGCCAAAACACTTCAGAGCAATGTTTATATCCACAAAAACCACCAGTAGTAATTTCATGCTATGACTTTGAAGTGCTCCCAGGTGCGTGGTCAGTCAGGTGCTCCAGGATGCATCAGCCCAGCTTCGAAAGGCACGGCCACATGCTGGTCACAGTGTCATTATGGAGTGACTGGGGGCACAGGGCCACTGCTGCCTTGCAGGAGGGCTGAAACCCCAGCACCCAGCTCCTGGAGCCTCCCTGGTGCCCCGGGAGCAGGCAGGGATGAGTTCAGTGGGCACTGGAGCTCTCTGCACCAGTTGATTCATCGGGAGGCTTTGATGTGCAAATTAATCATTATAACTTCTAACTCAGCTAATGTAAGCGTCACACGTTGCTAATCACACAATACAGGGGGGAGAAAAGTTGCAAATGAATTTAAATGCTTAAGCTAATCAGGATGGCAAGTTGTGTTTTAATTACAAATTGTTGTGCAGCAGCAAAGCAGCTGCTGCATTTCAGCAGCTCTGGGTCCTGCCGTGCCTCACTCGTGGGCTCAGGTCCAGTTCTGCTCCCCACAGCCCCAGCCACCCCAAAGACAAAGGGGACAGCAGGGACATCCTTCCAGGGTGTGCCACCCACACTGGCATGAGCAAACACCCACCCTCAACATCTTGCTCCTGTAGTGTTTTGCAAGAAGGGTTCCTTGTGGTCACCTTCAAGTTTGGCATGTTCAAACCTCCCCATTTCCCCCCTCTCCTTTAATCTGAATGAACACTTCCACAAAGACACAGAAATCTATGATCTTTCTCCAACTCAATGCTTCTCAATTCAAATAAGCAAGAGTCAAGAGGCATCTTTGGAGCCTGTTTCCTCTGTGCCCTCACAGTTAAGGGGAAAGGAAGAATATAATGAGATTACAATAAATAAATAAACAAACACTCCCGAACTTTGTAGTGCCTGGAGCAAGTTTTTACAACCAAATTAAAATCCCTGAATATTGTAGCTTTTATTGGAGATGCTGATAGTGCCAAGGAGCTGTAGCATGGCAGTGCATCTGCACAATGCATCACCTTGGGAGCATGCCAAGTGATGATGACCCTGCTCACCACCCAGCTGACCCTGCACAAAAACACCCACTTGCCAATAGCTCTGCTGGTAATTAACCACAGAGTTTCAATAAGAACAGAAAATCTCTGAAATGTACGGCAAAAATATGGTTATCTCGGAAAAAAAGACAGTCTATTGTTTCTTGTATTATTTTTAACTTGATGCAGCCCCTACTTGTCAAAAAGAGGGGGGGAAAGCCTCCCAGCCTCTGAGAACATTAATTTGCTTTAGATTCTGCCACAGTAAAGCAAAAAGCTGCAGTATTTTTGGTTGGGTTTTTTTTGAACACCAGGGGGCTGATTACTGTGAAATGATCTTAGGCTTCTCCCACTAAGTGGACAGATGGATTGCTACTTTTGCAACTTCTTTTTGCAGCCTTGAATTCGGTTGCTGGCGGGAGGCTCCGTTCCAGCTCTCCCCAGCATCATTTCTCTCCTTGCACTTGTCATCTCACTTCCCAGCCTGAGGCTGGGCTATGGAAAAGGCTCTCTGCAAGCACAGGAAGGTGCACACAAAGGCTGGACCCCACTGTGTGGGTGCCCCTGGGCTCTGCACCCTCTCGTGCCCACCCTGGGGGAGGGAATGGCACAGGCACAGCAGAGCCCACTCCTGCATTTCCATGCCAAGGGAGCTGCTGCTGCTGGAGCTATGGAGACAAGTACCACCAGTGCTAGACAGACCAAAAATGAGGTCTCTCAGCATTCCAGCAAACAATCTGCAATGTAGAGGGTTCTGCAAGGTGAGAAAGAAACAAAAAGCACTGCTAGGCAAAAGTCATCTCCTTAACTTTTTTTTTTTTTTTTTTAAAGACAAATTTTACAAAGTGCAAACTGAAACGCTGCCGGGCTCCATCCCTGCTTCCCTGACAACACAGAGAGCCTGCTCAGAGCAGCCCAGGAATGGTGGGAGCAATGTGGGTCCCTGGCCAGCAGCCCCTGCACTCACAGCCCACCACTCAGCTGGCCAGGAGGAGAGCTCAGAAAACCCCCTGAGCATGCAGGGAATGGAACTGCTCGTTCAGAAGGTGCTTTTTAGGAGCAATCCCCCGAGGGGACACTGCCTGACCCACTGGGCATCACCCCACTGCAGCCCAGGGGCTGCAGCCCCTTTAAGGTGAAGACAAGGGACAGAAGGAGGAAACACTCAGTTTGATCCGAGGAAGTGAAAAAGCTCAGGAAAAGCAAAGTGCCAGCCCCAGGAATGACTAAGCACAGAGCCAGGCAGTGCAGGGCTGGCTGAGGCAGCCACACAGCGCACATTGCCAGATCAGTGCCAGTTCTGAAGGTATGCTCCATGGGAAAACCATTCCTGGGGAGAAAAAAAGAAAAAACAAACCTAAAAACAAGGATTCAATTCTTTAGCGAGCCACATGAACTGCCTGAGTGTGTTTATAAGCATTCCCATCCGTCTGTAACTCCAGCTGATGCACAGATAGCAATATATGGGTCAATAATGGTTTATCTAAAGATGTGTGTCAGCCCATCTCTCCTCACTCTCTGACAAACCTTTTACAAGAGCCACTTACTTTAACCCTGAATTATCTGCCTCTGCTCATCTTCAGGGAGAATCAGCACGGCAGAGAAAGAAGCAGGCAATTCCCTGTGATCTGAAAGCTCACTTTCTAAATCAAATCAATTTTTCTAACGTAATTTGCCTCATCTAAATCACTGACCCATGCATTTTCTCACCATCCTTTGACAAGAGCTGCACCAATTGAAGCAAAGCTAAAACACTTCAACCAGACCAATTCATAGAAGTCTTTAGAGGAATTCTTTCATCACTGTAATTAATTCTTTAAGTACCACAGTGGGATGCTCTGAATTCAAACCCAGTCCAAGGAGTAATGATTATACTAATGGGAGAAGCTGCACAGTAAATAAATGCAAGTGCCCTGCTGAAAGAGAGTGCTTTCAATAGGAGACTGCCACGGAGGAGGGAACTGCATTTTGGAGATAACTCAGATGATGGAGTCCCACAGACTGGAGTCTGCCACAACAATTCCCACATTCCACACACCTAGGGGATGAGGATTTTGGCAGATAGAAGTTAGAGCTGGGGCTGCTCCAGCTCTCAGCCCTTTGAGGAGGGGACAGAGGGCCCAGGGCAGCTTGGGGAACCATCTGAGAGTTTGCTGGTTGGTGCAGGAACAAAGACAATGACTGCCCTTTGGCTTTCCCCATGTGGTTAAATGCAATAAAGCCTTCTCACACATTTGATGTGTTGGGCTCCCTAGAAAGGGAGGGAGATGCTTTAACTCTGGGTGAGCAGGACACTTCAAGAAGACACAGCTGAAGCTGTACCCAGGAGATGATACCTGTCCCCCAAAGCTTACAGCAGACTGCAATAATCTCAATATGACACTATAATAAATGAAATAAGGTGCACAACATGGACATTTGGGGTTTAAAAGGGCTTGTTCGGAGAACAGCTCCTCAGTACAGTCCCTGGAAATACCCCCATCCCCATGGCCTGTCCAGCTTCACCACACCAAGGAGGGGATGAGATGGGCACCACCATCTGGGCTCTCCTCTGTAGGGCTGTCTTTGATTTCAGCAATAAAGAACAACAATTCCATCTTTCCCTTTCTGCTTATGCCTTCCCGTAAAAATTGTGATGGGCTGGTGCAAATCAAACACAGCACAAGAACCAAGCAGTGCCAATGCCTTAGAGAGAGCCTCAGCACTGGCTTTGGGCTGCTGCCCCAGGGCACCTCATAGGGATGATGCAGAGGACAGACAATGGCTTCACCTTTTTCTCTAAAGCCCTTTGAGATCTACAGGTGAAAGAATGACAAATGATTAATATTTGAAAGGAAACAAAATGCCTCAACTGCAATAAAATCCATGCTATCTTCTGTTTATCTCTAGTTTCTCCTCTTTAATGGAGTTGAGCCTTTTTGCACCAATATTCATGCTAATAACTTTCAGTGGGCTACTCCTGAGCAAAATACCTGAAATGACTAACTGTGCTGCATAAAAAAAAAAAAAACTGGAAGAAACCTTTGTATATTAATTCTCATAGCTGTCAGAGATGAGGATTTAATAATGTTAGTATCTAAGCTACTCCATTATTTCCCAACACCTTGGAGCAGAATGCCTTAGTGGGAGATGAATTAGATAGTGCCACTGGAACTGCCTTCTGAGTGTTTTCAGAGCATAATCTATGGCTCATCACCACGTGTGCTTCAAGTCCTTGCCCTCTCTTCTCCAAATAACCTCCAGCTGGAAATGCATTTGCATGCTGGGTATTTACATGCCAGACCCAGCTCCTCTTCTTGAGCATTTCCCACTCCGTGTTTAACCATTTGTCCCCATTGGATGGGTTTGGCTGTGGATGGGTGTAGGATGGAGGGTTGGGAGCTCAGGTCAGCCCATAAACCATGGAATGAAGCAGAGAAGGAGAGCTGTAGGCGGAACACAGGAGAGGTCTGCTGGGCTGCAGAGCTCTGCCAAGGGAAGCAGCACAAGTCCTGCGTGCCTGAAAACCAGCCCTGCTCAGAACAGCCTGTACCCAACCTCCAGAGATGGCAAAGGCAGCTTATCTGCCAACTTTTCCAGCTCTAATTCCCATGATTTGGAGAGGCTGAGGCACATTGGCCTCTGAGCTTGCCCTGAAAGGGCTCAGTTGCTTCTAGAAAGCTCTTAGCATCCTCTCGGGGTGCCTCTGGCAACCTTTTAAAAGCCTGTTTCTCTGTGTGCGTGTTGTGTCCTCTGCACCAGTGAAAGTCAATCAGACCTTGTGCTATCAGTCCCTGCTGCCCCCAGCCAGCCCTGTGGGTGCCCCAGGGACATTTCAGATGCTGTGGCCCCACAGAGTCAGGGACAGAGGCACTGGGGGCTCATTGCTGTTGTCTTTCACCACACCAGGGGCTCAGTCTGGCCAGGGTCTTGCCCCACACACACATCCAGCTCCTTCCAAAACTCCTCTTGGATTTCTCCTTTCTCACCCAGAAATCTGGGTACCAAGACCAGTCAGCAGCTACCAGCCTTTGCTGAGTTTCTAATTACTGCCTATTGCATAGAACCCTGCTCCATCTGCTCAAGGGCTCCCTTTTAGGGCACAGGGCTCTGTCTTATTTTTGGTGTGAGTTTCATCCTTTTTTGAAGCTGCAGCATCCATTAGACAGCCCTCCTTCCCCACTGTGGCAAGAGTCTTGCTGCTAAGCAAAAGCTGTGGCTAATTGACAACAACTCCTAAACTGAGATATAAAGTAGCTGTGTCTGTCACTCATGCAAACAGCAACGGCAGCTCAGCCACTAAATAATGGAAAATGGTTCATTTTTCTGACTCAGGGAAGATCCTTTATTAAAGAAATGAGCGTCTCTGGTGCTACAGAGCCATGCCCTGATCATTCCTGCATCTTAAAAGTCTAACATTGGCCATAAAATTCCTAAGTAACATAAACCCTGTTCCTTTCAGTACTCTCCCAATCAGAAAAACTGGATTTAAATCACCTGCTGGCAGGTTTATTACAGGGCCCACAAGCAGATAAGGTCCTGTGCACCAGCCCTCTGCACTTAACGGGAAATAAATCTCTGCTCTGCCATCTGTTTTTGAAATGTTTCCATACAAGCTAAACAAAAAACCCAAAGATACGTGCACCTCTCAATCCTTCTAGAGGATTTTATTTCTGGGGTAATGAGGATGACATTTCTCCCCTCTCTGGCAGAAATGCTTTTTCTCCTCAGGCTGGTTCCCCCCAGGGCTCCCTCAGTCCAAAACTGAACTCTCCCAACATTTTATGTGTGGATAAATGGGCTCAGCACAGGGGCAGCTGCTTGGCCAGAGGCAGCACCTCCCACACATCCCATGGGCTGCAAACACCATTTCTGGAGCCTGCTGAGCCCCTGGGCTAGGCCAGAATGAGGTTTGATCCCTGCTTCTCCATTTAGCCCAGTTTGAATGGCATCAGTGCAGTTTTTCCCATCATCTCCTTCCATCACCAATGCCAGGCTAGAGCTGCCCAACACGGGTGGTTTCACACCATCCCTCCCCACGACCTGACCTGTGGTTCTTGCACAGCCTTTAAGCAGATGGCAGCACCATCCCAAGGCTGGAGGACGTGGCCATGCAGCCACAGAGCACCGAGCACCCTCTGCCCAGGATTTAGCAGCTTTGTCCCTAAAATCCCATTTCCTGCCACTGCAGGGGAAGGGATGGGGCAGGGCAGCTCCTGAGGGCCAGCTGGTGCAGGCACGGTGAGATGAGCAGAGCTGGTTTACATGCAGTTTCCAATTAGTTTACTCAGCAGACAGCAGCCTGGTGGAAACTCCTCTGTTCCTGGTGTCCCTCACCCCTCAGGGCACCCCTTTGCTTGCTCTCTGACTGCCACCATCACCAAAAAAATATCAGGAAAAAAACAGAGTTAAAATCAAATGCTACACTTCATTTTCTCTCCTTGCCTGAAGTTGCAAGAGATAAGATAGGACATAATCACCACTTTTAAAATCATCTCCTATGACAGGCAAATTGATCAAGTGGAGAGGCTGGGCTGCTTTTGGACTTGAACAAACTGATTTTCCATGAAAGATGGTGTTTACATTGCCTCTCAGTAGCCAGCTGAAATATGCATTCCTCCTGCCATTTCATCACCAAAATTTGGGAGGAAAGAGTGGTTTTGGGGAGAAAAAAGAAGGAAGAAGAGAAAAGGGAAAAAGTGTGCTTGAATCTGGAGCACATCATAAATTCATGAAGCTTTCTGAATGCTGTCAGAGACAACATTTATGTAAACAAAGAACAGCTCAAAATGTGTTGCAAGAGAATTTTTGGGAAGTGTGTTAAAAACATGAATATTTACCTTGCACCTGAGACTAAAGCCGATTGTGTGAGGTGCTGCCCAAACACAAAGTCAAGGAGCTCAGCCACACACATTCCAGAGCCCTGGCTTTACTCCCATCACAGCCCTGTATGTCACAGAGGGCAGTGGGAATACCCAGGGAAAGGCAGACACTGAGCAATCCCTGTAAATTGTCTCCAGGGAGCTCTTTGCTGTGTAATTTCTGCCTGCCCGTCCTCACGTGGGAACTGCTTCCCCTGAAATGCCCCTGGGAACTCCTGACAGCACCAAATCAAAGCATCTTCCACGACATCTAGAGCAGCACATGGTAACTCTCACTTTGTGGAGAGGATCTGACAGGTGGGCAGGCACCTCGTGCCAGCACATCAGTGAGCCACCAACGGGGCTGGGAGCTAAAGCTGTGCCAGCAAACCAAGGCACCCCGTCATTAACTAACATCAGTTATATACAGGCAAGGAGAGAATGGGGAATCAAGGTCAGTGAATTGAATTTGCTGAGCTGACAGTATTTATTTTGGTGGGGTGGCTTCTCTTTCACTGGGAGGTTTATCAAGGCCAAAAGACCTTGGTTTTGTGCTGGCTTCACACAGGACTTAAAGGGCTGCCAGCTCCCCTTTGCTCCTCTGGGACAGGACAGGTCTGCAGCCACCTCCATGAGACACAGAGCTTGGTGAATCCACCTCTCCATCACAGCAAAACCTGTCCTTGGTGCCAGCATCAACCACCAAGGCCAGGACAAGCAGCAGGAGCTGCCACAACCCAACATCACGAGTAATGGCACCCTTTCCTCCTCCTTTCAGCAAAGGGGCACAGCCAGCACAGGCCCCCTGAACAGCCTGGCTGCAAAACACATTTCTGAGGAGCTGTGGAGAAGGGCAGGAGGACCCAGCTCAGTGGGGTCAGCAGGGTGGGATCTCCATCCCACTGGCACCAATGGGAAACCCTGCACAGCCCAAATCCCTGTGCAACCCCAAATCCCTGGGCACAGACTCCTCTCTCCAGGCACTTTGAAACAGGGAGTCCTTGCCCAGGGACTGCACCTTCCAAACTGCTGCCCGGGCTCAAAGAGCAACCAAATCCCTGATGGCAAACCCAACACAGCAATTAAACAAATGGAGCCATCTCTGGCTCAGGAATGCATCCTTCATCCAAAAAATCCTTCCTGAGGCACAAACCCTGTCCCAGCCTTGGCAGCCCTCTGCTCTGACCTGCTGCAGCTGCTCCTGGGCTCGTACCTTCCTCACCACACTGAGCCGCCTTAAACACAGAGATAATAGGGCTGGGAGTGACTACCATTCCCAGCAATAAAATACAGCAAATTAATTGCATTTAATTGATTTTTATATTTTAATGTAACTATTTTGGTATTCAAACCACAAAAGCCTCTATTGATCAGCCAGAGTCAATGAACGAAGTTCTGTGACCAAGCCACATATGTTGAAGAAAATAACCAAAACCAGTGAGACTTGCCCATTTCAAATACACAAAGGAGGCTGCAGCAGCAGTGACAGGAGATTTTGAATTGAAAAATGCTGTGCAGGGTAAGTCACACAGTTGCCTCCTGCATTCCCAGAGAGCCCAATGCCGATCACAGCAGCAATGCATAAATCCAGAGCAGCTCCACTGACTTCAGAGCAGCTGGTCTAGATTTATGCTGATGGGAAGTAAAATCAGGGTATCTAAAATATTCTGCTCTAATGGATGCTGGAGCAAAAGGCACTATAATAATTTCAGACTTCTCCCCCAGCCCACTATCCCCCACTTCACATCAGTTTGAACCGTCATTGTATAAAATGTTGAGATCTGCACTAATCTGGGGGAAATAACCTACATTTCAACAGTTTGTACGATCGTGATCTGCAAATCTATTGTACAGTAGATAATGCAGGTCTTTCATTTCTGTTCCTAAAGAGCCTCTGAATAAAAAGTGTCTCCATATTAGGTGGAGTGATACAGGGACACATAATAAAATAAGCATAATGTCTCTCCTCCCACGCCCCCCTGGAGCCAGAGTCTAAAAGCGATCGCGGGTCCTTCCTCACGCACAGCTGACAGCGGCCCCAGCGCATCATCCCACAGGAGCTGCTCAACGCGCTCCGCACGCCCCGTGCCTGCCCCGCGCTCCCGCACCGGGCTGCGAGGCGGCGGAGCGAGCCGGTGACACAGCACCGGGCAGGAAAACAAAATATTCAGGTAACTCATCCAGCTCGCTAGCAGGATACCTATTCATATCACCTCGGAGACAGCTCCGCCGCCGCCAGCGAGGAAGGCGGCCAAAACCCTGCCTGGATGCCAGCAACAAACGGGGGCCCGCTGCCAGGCAGAGACATCCTCGGGCTCAGCGTGAGCGGCCCTCGGCTGCCAGGCACACACGCACACCCTCTGCTCGCACCGAGCGCGCCAGCAGCCCCAGCGCCGGGGCAGCGCGCTGATCTCTTAATTGGACCTGCACAAAGCTATTTAGGGAACCTGCCTGACAGGAGAACAAATGCCACCCGCTCGGGAGAGGCTGCAGAAACTCAGCCTGGTGCACCGCCGGGCCCCGCAACGCAGCCGGCCCCGGCAAGGGGGAAGGGAGGGAGCGAAGGCAAATAAATAGAGAAAAATGGCAAGAACCCAAGGCGAGCGTCTGCGGGAGCCGGCAGCTTTGCGGAGATGGCAGCACCGCGGCATGACTCATGCAGGTGTCTCTCCCGTCTGCAACAACCCAAACCGAGATGCGGTTCGTTAACCCCTGTAATCCAGAGGAGAAAACCGGCTGGGATTCCAGCGAGCTGCGGGAAGATCGGCACAGCCCCGAGGGAGGCGTTCCCGGCTCTGCCGCCGCTCGCCTCTCTCTGAGGAGCTGCGCCCCGGTCCCACAGCCCCTCTGCCCGCACAGACACGGCTGAGGCCCGCAGGGGTGGGACAGGCTCCGCTGGGGAGGCAGGAGGATGCCACGGCCGAGAGACGAGAGAGGCGCGGGCGGGGAACGCGCTCGTTATTCACAGCTCGGGCTGAGCGCGCTGCGAGCTCCTGACGCGCACACCGAGCGGGGAGGGAGGGAGGGAGGGATGGATGGATGGATGGATACGTCGGTAGGTTTGCAGCCACAAACTGTTTCAAAGTGGGTTTCCATATGTTTAAGCACTCAGAGCGCTGGAAGAATTACACCCACAGCCCAATCTCACCATGGTAGCTACCCACACAGGAGGAGACGGGAGGAGGGAAAAGATAAGCATTAATATGTCAAAGCAATAAATAAAAAAGATTTTAAAAAACCACAAAAACCAGAAATCTGCTCCTTTGCTGCGCCCAACTCTCTCCTCGATAAAGGAAGAGCTGCACGGAGCACAGGGCATGGCAGTGGCCACAGAAAGCCATCATTCCACGGGCAGTGCTGACCCACGGGCAGCCCATGCCCTGCGCCCTGTGCTCGGCGCCCCAGTCCCCACGATCCGCACCCCAAACTCTGCAGCCCGGTGCCCGTGTCCTGCCCAGGAGGATTCCCAGGTGCTGCGCACAGCCCAGACAAGGAAAGGGATGGAGGGCAGGGGCAAGCGGTGCTTTTTGGGGTGAGCAGAGCGAGGATCCCCTGCTGTCCATCTTCTGTGCGTCCCCAAGGTTGGTGCCTCCTTCCTGGCAAATCGCTCCTGCTCTTCCTGAAGGAACCTTTCCTAAAACACTTCCCCACCACAAAGCCTTCCCTGTGGCCTCCCCAAGAGCGACAGCTGCTATCCCTTCCCATGGATCGCTCCTTTTTCACCCAAAATCCTTGCGTTTAGGCGCATTCCTAAACCCCCCGCGAAGTTTCCCCAGCAGCCCAAGCTCCTCGCCACGGCTGAACGCGAGCACCGTCCCGAGAAAAGCAGTAAGCGCAGACGAATCCCCAAGCAACTTCAGCACCGATGCACCTTAATTAATTTGCTTTTAACAGCCCCTGTTTATTAGCAGCAGCGTCTGCCACGGAGCTCAGAGGAGCACGCAGAGGAAAACGTCCCCAGAGCGAAGTCCTGCCAAAGACTTTCCCAGGGGCAGCGCTCTGCTGAGCCCTTCCCCAGCAAACACCCGCACCTGGACCCGAAACGCTGCTCCCAAGTCCAGCTGGGGGGAAATAAAAAATAAATAATAATAAAAAGAAAATAACAGAGGAAGAGCATCTCCCAGCCTCGCTCCGTGCCCGGGCGCGCTGCCTCGC
This sequence comes from Zonotrichia albicollis, assembly GCF_047830755.1. NCBI lineage: Eukaryota > Metazoa > Chordata > Aves > Passeriformes > Passerellidae > Zonotrichia > Zonotrichia albicollis. Next base: position 1,546,032 of record NC_133836.1, read on the forward strand.
AGCTGGCCGTGATGAGGGAATCCCACCTGAGCCCAATCAAGGGCCAGACCCCGCTCCCCCCCAGCCCAGCGAAACCCGTCCTTCTCGGAATTCAGAGCAAAAAGGTTGCACAAGTATTTTGTAAACCGAAAGGGTTTAATTCCTGCACATCTTTGCCCCCACCCACCCCACAGATAGCCAGGAAGAGCGAGGAGCATCAGGGAGGAACGGGGGTCGGCCGCCCCGTGGGAAACCCCACGACCCTTCTCCATCCCCCAGAGCTCCGGCAAGCCCAAACTTTTCCCATTTTTGCCCCCAAATGGGCAGCGGCCGAAGCAGGCGGGCAGCCTTCGCGCAGGGGGCCGGGAGCCCGCGGCACGCGTGGGGACAGGGACAGCAGAGCTGGATGGGGACTCCTCGGTGCGCCCCAGAGCCGGAGCTGGGAGCGCGCCGCACCCGCAGCGCCGCGGGGAGCGGGGAGGGAGCGCTGGCACGGGGGAACCGGCCCCGAATAACACCGGGGGAGGGGGCAGCCATGAAATAAACACAAATAGTTAAAAACAAACACCGAAACGGACACAACAACCAAAGCAGACAAACAGGAGCACAGCGGCGGGGTCGCGGCGGCGGGACCGGGGTTACCTCGGCACAGGAGCAGCAGCGGCGCCAGGAGCAGCGCGGGGCCCCGGGAGAGCATCCTCTTTGTTCCATGCCCAGAAGTAGTCATGGTGCTGATTTATTTGGAGAGGGGCGGCTGAGCGGGGCGGGGGGGCCGGGGGTGTCGCGCCGGAGCCCGTAACCACTCCCCCCGCTCCCCGCCCGCTCCGCTCCGCGCCGCTCCGTCCGGCGGCGGGGCCGGCGCCCGCCGGGGAGGGCACGGGCAGGGAAGGGAAGGAAGGGGGGTCCCTGCCGGCCCCGCAATCACGGCCGCCCCCGCCGCATCGCCGCCGCCCCCGCCAGCAGCAGCAGCCGCGGCTCCCCCGGGGCAGCGGGCGCCGTGCCGGGGCTGGGGCTGTGCCGGGGCTGCGGCGGCGCGGCCGGGCCGGGCCGGGCTCACCTGGGCGCGATCGGGGCGGGCCCGCAGGTGCGCTCAGCGCGCCGGGGCTGCGCGGTGCCCGCGGGGCCGGCGAGCGGGGCAGCCCCGCATGGCCTGGCCCGGCCCCCCCGGCTGCCCGCGGTGCCGGTGCCGGTGTCAGTGCAGGTTTCGGTGCCGGTACCGGTGCCGGTACCGGGCCCGCAGCGCCCCGGGGCCCGTCCCGGTCCCGCTGCCCCGGCCTGGGGGGCCCTGAGGGGGGGGCGCGCGCCGGCCGCGAGACGCGCAAAGAGCGCGCGCGCGCCCTGGCGGCCGCCGGCCGCAACTGCGGGGGACGGGACGGGAGAGAGGGACCCGAAATGGGAGAGAGCACCCCAAAAACAGTGAGAGCCCCCCAGAAACTGTGAGAGCATCCCGAACAGCGTCAGAGTATCCCGAATGGTATGGGAGCATCCCGGGGGTGGGCAAAGAGCATCCCTCGGCATGTGGGGGCATCCCCAACGGTGTGAGAGCATCCAGAACAGTGTGAGAGCATCCTGAACAGTGTCAGAGCATCCTAAACAGGCTGAGAGCTTTCTAAAGGGCATCCCGCAGGATGTGGGGGCATCCCAAACGGTGTGAGAGCATCCCGAATGGTGTGAGAGCATCCCGAATGGTGTGAGAGCATCCCGAATGGTGTGAGAGCATCCCGAGCAGCGTCAGAGAGTTCTAAAGGTTGTGCAAAGGACATTGCCCTTCAAAGAGTGTGAGAGTGTCCAAAGGGGTGTGCAGAGGGCACCCCAAGGAGTGTGAGAGTGTCCCCAGGAGCACGGGGGTGTGCAAAGGGCACTCCGAGGAGTGTGAGGGTGCGCAGAGGGCTCCCCAGAGGTGAGGAGAGGGAGCCTCAGGAGTTCGGGGATGTGCAAAGGGCATCCCAAGGGCTGTGCAGGGACAGAGGAGCGTGCCCGGGGCAGCACCAGCAGCGTGCCCAGGGCAGTGCCCGCCGTGCCAGGGCAGCCCCATCCTCTCGGGATGGCACCGTGCCAGCGCAGCCAGGCTTTGCCCGTGCCCTCTCCCTGCTGGAGCTGGAGTTCGCTCCCAACCCGCTCAGCCCTAAGTGCAGGGAGTTGTTGCTGTGATGGAGACGGGGAGGGAAGGGAGAGGGAACTCGAAACCCCGCCCCGGGGCTCTCCCGCAGCTCTGCAAACGCATCTCCGAGTTTGATTTTTTTCCCTCCCTGCATAAACAAGCTTTTCTGTAGTACTTGCTGTAATCTTGTTTGCTCTATAACCACTCTTAGGAACGTCATGAAAAATTTAGCTCTAATATTTTACCACTCCACACAAACATGAACGTGAATAAACGCTTATCTCCTGTGCAGGGAAATGTGCAGCGGCGTGAGAGCACATGGGAATGAACCTCAGGCTGGAGGAACCCGACCCACAGAGCTGGGGAGAAAACAAAACCCAGAGGAACACAAAGATTTGGGCTCCTCAAAGAAGATCAAACTAATAAATAAATATATAAAAGGAGTAAAAGGCAGTAATGAAGAGCATCTTGCTGTCTGCCCTCAGTATCTGATCTAATAAAACACAACTGGAATGTTCAGCTGCTCGTGGAGATCTGGGGATCCAAAATAAGAGAATCAGCTGCTTTAGAGATCCCATTTGTCTCTTGGGGAGTGTGGGGGATGTTGGGATTTCCAGATGGAGGTGCAGGGGGTTCACTGTGTGAAATAAATGTACAAAGGTGAGTGCAAGGGGCCTCCAAAGCTGTGTGTGAGCTCTGCTGCATGCCCTGGGGACAGCAGCAGGACCCAGGGGAGTTGTGATGTGCTGGTGTTCACAGGGGTCCCAGGATGAGGGAAGAGACGAGGATCTGACTCCATGTTTCAGAAGGCTGATTTATTATGATATATATTACATTAAAACTATACTAAAAGAATAGAAGAAAGGATTTCATCAGAAAGCTGGCTAAGAATGGAATGGAATGGAATGGAATGGAATGGAATAGAATAGAATAGAATAGAATAGAATAGAATAGAATAGAATAGAATAGAATAGAATAGAATAGAATAGAATAGAATAGAATAATAACAAAGGTTTGTGGCTCGGCTCTCTGTCCAAGCCAGCTGACTGTGATTGGCCATTAATTAGAAACAACCACAAGACCAATCCCAGATGCACCTGTTGCATCCCACAGCAGCAGACAATCATTGCTTACATTTTGTTCCCGAGGCCTCTCAGCTTCTCAGGAGGAAAAATCCCAAAGAAAGGATTTTCCATAAAAGATATCTGTGACATTATGGGGGCACAGGGAAGGAGGAAGGAATTCCCTTGTGCAGCTCAAACCCAGCTCTGACCCTCAGCTGGGGCACACAGGACCCTGTCCCCTCACCAGCCCAGCCCTGCACACAGCCAAAAGCCTCACCTCACCTTCAGGGCAGCACTGGGAAGCATTCAGACTTTACTCCATCCCTGCTGCACATTTTTAAGTGGGATTTTATACCCACCATGTGAAAGAAACGCCAAAGTGAGAAGCGCTGCAGGCTGACAAGGTGCTGACAGGGAAGGGATCCCACTTGCAGAGATCCAGGTGCATTGGCTGGGAGGTGCTCATCCCCCATCCCGCTTGTTCCATGCAGGACCAGGCTGCTTCTTCCAAAACTTGCCTCCCAAACTGGTGCTTGAGGTGGATGGTAAAGCTGCGGTGATCCATTATTGCCCTCAGCCTAATAGAGCTGTAAGATCTTCTCTGACCACTACAAAATGCTTTAATGCTTTTACTGCCTTTTAATGAAAGGTAATATTCGGGTAAAAATGAAGTGGAAACGTGAATTAAGTGGTGTCTACAGACTGTGGGAAGGTTACTTGGCAGTGCCCTCTCTCCTTCCCACAGCTTTCCTTTGTTTGTGTTGCAAGAAACAAACCCAAACAAACCCAAATACAAACAGCAATAAACTCCTTTGAGAGCTCTGGGCTGAACACGAGGGACTGTGTGCAAACTAACAGGTAAAGGGGAAGGTCTCACAGGAAAAATGCATCAGAATTGGGGATTTTCCGGGTCAGAAACCACCTTGTGGGGTGAGTCCATGGCACAGCAGCTGCTCCCATGGCAGGGGCTACTGGGGTGCTTTGGGGAGGTGTCACTGTAATTGTTTAAGATTTTCTAAAACTTCTGATGTTTACATTTTGTAACAAACTTTCTCACACAATTTCTGTAATTAACTTATTGTTTTAAAGGAAACAAATAACTATTTGTTTCTTTTATGGAAGAAGAGAAGTTTGATGGACTGTTGGTTTGTCCAGTGTCGTTGGAGAGGTGGCACTGTCACCCTCCAATCCACTGCCACTTTTGGAAAACTATAAATGTTGGAGTCAGAAAATAAACTTCCCTTTTTTCACCTTGAGAGCAGCTGTGTGTGCATTCATGTTTTTTCATGTCCTATAGTGACAGGGAGGTGTTTTGGGGAGCAGGGGAACAAAACCCCTTGAAGACCCAGCTGGTCACCAACCACAGGGAAATCAGAACTGATTTCCCCACTGAGGTTAAAGGAGGAGGCCTGAAAAAGCAGAAGGGGATTATTGGGAGATACAAAAGCCATGAGGAAGAATTGCAGACAAATCATCAAAATCACAGGAGCTGATGGAGCACAGCTTCCTCATGGAAGCAGCAGGACAATGGGTGCTCTTTGAGTGAATTTGCACAGTTCATGGTGGGAGTTTCTGCTTTCCAGATCACCGCTGAGCTGGCTTACAGCATGGCTTGTCATGTCTTCTTCTGGTGTGAGAGCATCCAAAGGTTCTGAGGAGCCATCAGAGCCACCCATGGTGCCATAATCTGGGTCTCACATATGTGATCCTCACAATAATTCTTTTTCCCAAAGGAGAATTCCTTTTAAGTTATTCTGGTGGGATGTTGCCACAGTTCCTTTGTGCTGGCATGACTTTGCACACAGAGGCAACCTGTGCTATGAGAGACTTGAAAGACTTTGCAGCATTACAGAAAGCTGTTGATTTTCACATCACTCATATGTCAAAAGATGGGAGGCTTTGGGAATGCCCCTAGGAGAACAGAAAGAATGGGAATTTTAAAGATGGCTTGATGTATTAGGACGCAAAACCCCAGCTGGGAGTGAAGGGGAGGTGAGGATGGGGGCCAGACCTGAGCTGTGTTTAAATCCTGATTTCCTGGGGAGAATAAGGAGCTCGAGTAACCCCGGGGCTCTGCACAGCAGGAGATATTGATCAGAGCTCTGCACAAATGACATTTCCTTGTCCTGTAGCGGATGTGGAGCTTGAGATTTCAGTCTTGTGTGTGCAGAGAGGCAGAAACTCTGCCAGTGGGGCCATGTGAGGAAACCCTGCCCCGCTTAGTGAGCTGTGCTGTCCCACTGACCACCTCTGCTCACACAACAGTGTTGGAGAAAGCTCAGATTTCGCCAAAAATTCACAGCATCTACTTCATAATGCTGAAAAACACTGTGGTAATGAATCCTTGGGCTGTTGGATGGAGGCTGGTGGCTGCAGAGATGGAAGGTGCCCACTTGGAACATTGTGCCCCATACAAAAACTGGAATCCTCCAGGGCATTGGAACATTGTGCCCCATAACAAACCGTGATCCTCGGGGCTCTGTCCCTGCCCGGGGCATCCCCAGAGGGAGGGAGGGAAGGAGCAGCGGGGAGGAGCCCCGGGTGAATCACAGGTGAGCAATTCCGTGATTCACCCAGCCCAGGAGCCTGCGAGCCGGGCAGGAGCTGAATCACAGCGCTGCTTTGGTTGTGAGCGCAGTACAACATTTGGTGAGGGCTTTCTTCCTTTTAATCATCCTCTCGCTCATTATCATCCTCAAAGCCTCTTCCCAGAGGATGGATGAGAGGGTTTGGCTGGCTGGAATGGAACGGGTTAATCACCCCCGGGAGGAAAAGCAGAGCAGGGGGAATTGTGGAGCCCCGCTGCTGCCGAGCACCTGCAGAGACTAAAAGGTGATGAATTGCCGTAATTCCTGCTTCCTTCTTCACCTGTATTTAATTAAATTGGTTTAAGACAGGGCCGAGAGGAGGCCGGCTGGTTTCTCCCTGAGTCATTTGAAGCACCTGGATGGGGTAGGTGGGGGATGCCCGGCAGGATCCTGTGCTGGGGACAGATGGAAATGCTCAGGGCCTGGCAATGCCCACAGCTGTGGGCAACCAGCCCAGGCATCACCTTGGGCATCACCGTGAGCCACCTGCAAAGGACAGACAGGGCCTTGTGTGCCTGATCCCTGCCCTGCTGGGAAGCACCGGAGAGGGAGAAGAGGGGCTCAGAGCCAGAGAAATGGGTTCTGTGCTTGTGGCAAGGAAGGGGATTTGCTCCTGGAGGGCTGTGTGAGGGGCCAGGAGGGCGCTGGGGGAGCAGGACACACAGCCAGGCAGCTGGACGCACAGAAATGCTGGGGAAGTGTCCCCATCCTCATCCTCCCAGAGAGGCTCAAGGATGGCTCATGAAAATCCCGCTTCCACCAAGCCATGGAGAGCTCCGGGAGCCACTGAGCCCGGGGGAGAAACAGAACAAAACCCCTCAAAACCGAGCAGGAGAAGAACGGGCAGGTGCTTCCCCAGCGGCCAGGGGTTCACTGAGCCCTGGGGAGAAACAGAAACCAGAACAAAACCCCTAAAAACCAAGAAGGAGAACGGGCAGGTGCTTCCCCAGCATTGCAGGGTTCCGCCCTTGGCCAGGTTCACAGCTCGCTCACATCCCATCCTTCCAAAAGCGCCAAAAAACAACCCCCAGAAATAAACCAGCCCTGCTGCCCAGAGATAAAATGTGGGCCCGGGCATGGCAGGGACACAGGCTCGGGAGGAGGCTGAGGAAAGCTCAGCCCCGGCACCTCCTGCCTTCGGGAGCAGCCGATGCTCCCGTGCCCGCGCCCCTCACACCGGTTCTCATGGAAATCGGAGCCAACCCAAACCACCGAGCGCTCTCCATGCGGGTCACAGCCGGGAGACTTCCCAGGCAGCTCCATCAGCGCAGAGCCGCCGAAAGCAGGAGTCTCAGCGAGCTCGGAGCCTGCCGGCTCATTAAAACAGCCTTTGTGCTCCAGAAACGCGCTCCAAAGGCGCACACGGGCCCTGCCGCTCGCACCGATTCCTCCTCTCATGTTCGCTCGCTCTCAGCTAAGCAAGAAATGCCTGCAGCCGTCAAAGGGGCTGTTTCAAAGGCAGCCCGAGACAGAAGGGGAGCGCTGGGAGCCGCGCTAATCAAGGCGCAGGATCGGCCCGGCTCCCTCCTCCCTCCCCGAGCGCTTCGGCTTTGAAGAGCTGTCAGCCGTGTCGCCGCTCCTTCAGCGTTTATACCCAGAGATTTTTGCCTGGAATATAATTTCTTTTTCTTTTTTTTTCTTTCTTTTTTTTTTTATGCCATTCCGCCCACCCTTCTCCTCTCAGCCCTGGGGTGTCGGGGCAGGAGCGCTACAGGACCGTAAATAAAACAATAAAACTCAAGGGGAGGTGGCCCTGGTGTCCGGACTGTCCCCACGCAGGCCATCAGCTGTGTAAACAAAGGGATTTTTTTATTTCAAGCAGGCTGTGTGCCGAGCACCGGGATCTATAGAAACCCGGGTCTCTCTAATGAAAAGGAGGGACTTTTGCTCCCAGGAGCGCTACAAAAATTAATAGATATTATGACCGTAACTACTCGAATCAAATGCAAAGCCATGTGTCACGCAGCCCTTTTGCGATTTCCGCGGCTTATTACAGGCCTGTTTACACCTGCCCCTGCAGGAATAGAGCTGATATCGGGTGGGCAGAGGGAATGAGGAGAGCGATGCTCTCAGCGGGACCCGTTCAGGTGCTGGCCCAGGGTGGGCACAGCCCGCAGGGTACCAGGCACATCCCAGCCCCTGGAACGCCCCTTTGAGCCCGGTGTCACTGTCACACGGGCAGGGACACCCCATGGCCCAGCGCAGGGTCAGGTCAGGGCATGAGGCTGGAGTGGGAATTATTCCACTGTTCCAGCAGGGAATTATCCCACGAAAACACGGAATTCTGCGCGCTGGAAGTGCAAACACCTCGGCGCAGCATCCTCAGCTGCCTCTGGTGCTTCATGAAGCCCAACAATGCCTGTGGATGGTGTTTGAGGAGCCGATGGAGCTGTCTGTGAACAGCAGAGCTGTGAATTTTCCCCGCTCCGCGCCGGCTTCAATGGGAGCGAGCGGAGCTGCTGCCGCCGTGTCCCAGCTGGGAGTGACGGACCCGGAGCCAGCAGCAGGGGCTGAGCCGAGCCAGGAGCTTTGCCAGCCCCCCCTCCCCTCTTTCGGCACGGAACAAAGCCCCTGGATGGAATTTTAGGGGTTGTATTAACAAGCCTGGGTCAGGGATGGGTTTGCTTTGGCGGTGTCCTGCTGCGGGGAAATTCGGGTTGGGACTGGCTTCACCAGCTTGCCCTCACAGCGGGGTTTTATGAATTACTTACAGGTACTTGTAGTCTGTGTGCTGGTTTAATATTTTACTGTGTTTCCATCCAGATGCAGGACAAGATCCCTGAGAAATCCGGATCAGGGCTGGGTCTGTTAATGCCACCACTGAGTTTGCTAAGGAGCTGCCCCGGCGCTGCTCGTCCCTGAGATTTGGATGTGATGCACATGACGTGCAGCAGGAATTATTCATGGCAAATAATCACTCCTGCCCAAATTAGCTTCTGAAAAAGGTGCCTGTGAATCCACCGGACCGTGTGAGCCAGGAGCTGCTGCTAAGCAGCTGCTTAACAGGAGCAGATCCGAGCCCTGAGTGGCAGAAGGGAAATCTGGCAAAAAGAAAAGGCAGCTCAGGGTTATCCAAAAGTCACAGCAAAAGCAGGGGCTGGGCAGGGCCGAGCTTGGCCAACAGCTGCTGCCATCAGGGCGGCTCACACTGAGCTCTTGGGCTGCCCAAAGCCTCCTGTGACCCCTCACCAGGGCAGGACAGCTCAGCCCACCTGAACCCTTCAGGCAGCACAGCTTCACACAATTCATTTATTATTTTCTATCCTAATAAATGAGTGGGAAATTTCCACTCCTTGGATCAGGAGATGCTCTGAATATTTATGTTATTGTTCACCAATTGGAAAAAAAAAAAGAGAGAAGTGCTATAAAGGAACATGTTTGGTGACCCAGTTTGAGTGGCTCATTACGATTAGATCAAGCTAATTGCCAGCCTTGTATTTCATTTGGCAACTTGTTAAGCTAATTGAACAAAATAAAACTAATGAACAATTATAATGAAGTTTATAATTAGACCATTGGAAAAAACTCAGCGTGAGAATATTTAAGGCATAATGAATGTGTGGGAGGTTTGGGAGGGGGGCAGTAAATTATGTCACTCTCTCCCACCAAAACCTTTCTTCCCAGGTTCTTGGTGCATTACCTATTCCCAAACCATGTCAGCGTGGCATTTTCTTTATCATTAATTACCTGAATGCCTTTAATGTCCATAGATGGCATTTCCATGGATCCTAAAGGCTGGAATCAGCCTGGATTCCAGGCTCAGAGTGGCCACTCTGTGACACCCCCAGCTCCACCTTTACAATTCCAGGTCTCCATTAAGGATGGGTTTGTAATCCTAAAAGTGAAAATCAAGCATGTGGAGCAGGCAGAGGAGTTCACAAGCCCCAGCACAGAAACCTGGTACAGGAGCCAGGGATGCTGAAGGGGGAAGAACAGAAAGAAAAATGCTCTCTGCCTGATTAAAGCCATTTTTTGAAAATAGTTATTTTTGTCTCATATCTGAATAAACCCATTCCAGCCCCCTTTCATCCCCTGCTGCTGAAGCACAGAAAATTAAATACCATGATAAGACTTTCTGGAGTTTCAATTTTCAGGTCAAGCAGGTACCCACCAAAACCTAATAGAATTGTCACACCAGGCTCTGCATTGCTTAAAAACGCCTCTTCCCCTTGTTTGTACATGAAAGTAATTAGTTCATCCAGAACTCAGTGGTAACTGAGGTTTTGCATCGGGGAATAAAGGCAGAATCACTTCAGCCAGGGAGGAAATGTGTTCAGCCTTTTCTCCTGGCTGTCTGGAGGTTCCCAGTGGTTCTGGGACTCTGAAATTAAATTCTGGATTTCAGCAGGAGCCCACGGTGCCAAGGGGCACATGCACAGGGCAGGGATGAAGCACACGAGGTCCCAGAGGAGCAAAGGGCGGGAGAGGAGGAGAATGAGCCCTGGAGATGTGAAACAGCTCAGCACTGATCCCACTCTCTGCCTGCAACCACTGTAATCCCAGGGAGAGTAATGCTCTTCTTCCCATTCACAGAGCTGCTTTACTTTCACCAAGATTAGGATAATACACTGACTCAGGGAAAAAAAAAATCATTTTTATGAGCTATCAAAATCTCTATTCCCCTCCCCTGTTTTAATTTGAGCTGCATTAGGAGAAAACCTCTGTTTCTGCAGTCATGTCTCAATATTTTTATGCCATTAGAACCAGCTGTCCTCTTAATGTAATTACAGCTTTCACCAGGGGAGTGATCAGATCCTGGTGGCAGCGGGAGGCTGGGGCTGGCTGAGGCTCTCCCTGCTCCATCACCTTTCCATCAGCCTTGCTGTGGGGTTTGTGCAGGTGTTTGCTCACCTGCCAGCCTGGGGCTGCTCCCACATCAGGAGGGAGTTTTGGCAAGGAGGGTGCAGAGACCACAACCAGCCCTTGCAGGGTTTACAAATGCCTTTCCCCACGAAAAGGGCAAATTTTTCATGTGGAAAAATTGCTGAGGATGGAGGGCAGGGGCTGCAGGCTGAGCTCTGCCCCTGCTCCCTCCTTTGGTGACCTCCCTAAAATCTCCCACACACACAGGGATTCCCATGGGCTTGTGCTGGATTGGGCATTCCCTGCCCCAATTCCCTCCCCTCTTGCATGCACACACCCTCTAATTACAGAAAGGTTGAGGAAATGGGAACAAACCCTGAAGGGAAGCATGAAATGGCTCCATGGCCCCAGCTAGCCAGGGCCATTTAAAACCTTGCTTGGCATTTGCATTATAAGAACAAATCCTGTACAGGAATCTCTCCTCTGCTTCCTGCTCCTGCATTAATTCATGAAGTGTCATGTATCTAGCATATTTTATTATACATGAGAACCAGACAAATTAAAATTCTCAGCTGAGTATCACATTTGTACACTCAAGGCTGCCTCCTTCAGCTCTGCTGAGGGTTGGAGTGACACTGCTTTACACTCAGCTCACCTTCCAAACCAAGTCAGTTAAACCAAGCAAATTCTCAACATCTTCTTCACAATTTATTTCCATCCAGCTTTAAACTCTTTGTGGCTAAGAGAAGGTGAAGATAAATACTCTCCTGATCCTTGTCAAAACACAGATCAATAGACTGGGAATGCTGGAAGCAATCGGTGCCTTTGTAAAACAAAAACAGAGCAGGGATGGAGCTGGGTGATCTTGAAAGGTCCCTTCCAACCCAAACCATGCCCTGATTTTACAACTATTCCCACCAATGGCACTGTTATCCTGCAGCAGCCAAAACTTTGAGTCTGCAGAAGAGGGAACAAAACTGGAAAAGGGATTTTTTTTTTTTTTTTAATGCAGATTCCTCATTAGCAGCATGAGCCTCCTCACATTAGTGATGTATACCTTAATATGCTATTGTAAACTAATTAGCAGTCCTGGAGATGATGGTTTTTTCCAAGGGACATTATCCTTTCAGCTGGGATCTCAGGCTGAATGCTGATAAGCCTCTTGAACTTTGCAAAACCACTCGACAAAAGTAGCAGGACTAGAATTCGTTAAGGTCTTCTAATTAAGAAGTATAAGGCCCAATTAAGCTCTCACTAATGTGCTGCCCAGCACAGTTGTGCTGAGGATTTTCTCAGCCCCACCAGGGCTGGTTCCTCACTTGAGTTCACCTCCAGCTGCTGGTTTGGGAGAATTTCTGTGAGAAATGGTGTGGGGAGCTGGAGCCCTGCATTAACACTCTGGGACATCTCACTGTTCTGCAGCTGGAATTGTTCTGGATTCTCTGAGAGCATCCCAGAGCTGCTTCCCTCTCCTGGGGGAGACACAGAGCGTGCAGAGCTCAGCCTGATGCTGATTATTTCATTATTGGAACATAAAGAGGCCCCAGATTCCCAGCAGGGGAAATGTGTGTGCTCCCCTCAGCTCCCAGCCTGGATCGTGGCCACACCTCACAGAACTCCCCCCCTGCTTTTATTCCTGGGAAAACACAGCTCAGGACATGCAGCTTCCCCTTTCTACAAAAAAAAGCAGAAGAAAATGAAGTTACATCTTGTTGCTCTCCAAGACCTGGGTATAGATGAGCTAAAAATGCCAGTGAGCTAAAAATGCCCTTGCCTGGAAAGGAGAAGGATGAACCAGGAAATCTCAGATTTATCCTCAGGTTTGCAGGATCCAGGCAGCAGAGTGGCACCTCAGGAAACCCCTCATAAGCTGAACAATGTCAGTGGAGGAATTGCTCAGTGCAGAACTCCAGAGGGCACCTGGAGGAATCCCAAAGCCTTTTCCTGCTGAAACCTCCCTGCTCAGGCTCTCATTCCCCACACACTCCAGTTTCCCCCGGCCCAAAGCCCTACCCTGCACTCCTTCCTCCTGCATTTTAAACCTGATTTTAATGCCCATTTACCTGTGTGAGTGAGTGCTCAGCTCATAAATGAAATACTTTTCAATATGTATGCACTAAACTGAAAGACAATAACGGCCCCGGGGAAGTTCATTCCATCAGGCAATTACCTGCGTGTTTAAAATCACCGTGTAAGTAATCCACACAACCCACTGCTCCTGCACATAACAATAAACAACTTTATCAGCTGTGCCCTGCCTGGGCTGCTGTGTACCAGCTCATTTTATTTCCTAGAGAACCACCACTAACCAGGGAAATTAATTGAAATCTTCAGGCAGAGGGAGGGGGAGGTACCTGCTCTAACAGGAGCTGACAAAAGCACATTTCTGAGAGGGGAGGGATAAAACCACATCCCCCAAGGGCAAACGGGCTGATTCCATCACAGAATCCAGGAGTCACTCTCAGATTTGCACCAGCCTGGAGCTCCTCTGCTCTAATTGCTCTGCTGTTGAACATTTAGTCAGAGCTTAAAGCCATTTCCAGAGCCAGCTCTATTTGCATGCCACACATCCCACTGAAATCTGCACATGGAGCTTTCCAGGCAAAACACTGTGAACCTCAATTTATAAATAGGCAACAGGGAAAAAAAGGAAGAGGGTTATGCACCCAAGGTACAGCAGCTACATCCTGGCAGCCCCAAGGCATCCATCCAGTGCTTCTGGGTAAAACTCTAATTTTCAGGGCAATAGAGAAGGAAATCTGTATTTTTGTTTGTAACTCCTGTCTGGGAAGAGCTTTGCAACATCTGACAATTACAAGAGATCAAATTATATCCATTAATTAAATTTTATATCCAGTGTTTCCAGCATCATAAAGGATTAGAAAAAGCAGCCTCTGGGCATTGTATATGTTCTTAATGTATCTGTGCTTCTAAACTATCTTTAATTAATGAAAGAAACCAAAATTACTTATTAATAAGGTTCTGTGGGCTTTGTAAACCTCAGACATTTTGCATGAATTAAAGAACAATATAATGAAGTTTTAATGAATACAAAGTCACAGTTAATGTAAAATTTATATATAGCAAGCCAGAAGGGGAAGGAATTTAAGAGTACTTTTAATCATAGGTTATTGGCAGCTTGGATAGCTTCTTTTTATATTTTTCTAATGGGTGCTTGGTATTTTTATTATCACTCCAGCATGGTCTGACTTGGTACAGTAGGGAAAGTACCAGCAAAAAGTTTTGGACTAAGGTGGACTTGGATTAAGTTAAAATCAGAACCATTAAAACCCAAAACAACCCATTAAAATCAGAAACAAACTAAGCTAAAAATTATTTCAAGACAACCAGTCAAAAGGAAAATAAAGACAGCAAGAGATGGGAGATATAATATATAATTATTATATATAAAGAATTTATTCCTTTTAATTAACTCTTTATCAACGCTGAATGCATTCAACACAATTGTAAGTACAATAATATTTCACCCACAAAATTCAAATAGTGCAGGAGACACTGAATGCCAGAGGGTTGGTACAGCTACTGCAACTGTATTTGATGATAAACAAAACATTTAGTGCTTCCATTTCCCTGTTTCAGTAAGCTCAGTTTTTTAATGACAGTATTTTTCCCTTTGTAAACTGGAGGGTTACAGACCTAGAAAAGGGGTCTCTCACTTTCAACATGACATTTAGTAAAAAAAGTTACAAAACCCATCAGCTTTTAATAAAGAAACACCCTGGAATTCCTCAGCCAATAAAGGACTTCAAGCAAGGAAGCAAAATGTCTTCAAACGTAATTCTGTTAATCCACAGTGACGCCAGCAATTCCATGGCAATAACCTGGAACAGCCCAGGAATGAGGAGCAGGGAATGCTCCTGCACCTTCTGAGCCCCACAGCTCTGAGGCAGCAGCCTCAAACCATGAGAAGGCTGCAGCACAAAATGGAGCAGCAATTTCCCCCAAAGGTACCATCAGCTACCTCAAGAAATGATTCTGAGTCAAATGGGTTCGGTGCATTATGGTTTGGCTTCATCAAAACACCTTAATGCACACTACAGTGAGAACACTGCATGGTTCAGGGACATGGGGTTACCATTTAAAATCACCGTGCACTCCCTTACAGGGGACAAACACAGGGATTGAAAAGTGTTGCTAAAAATCCAGTTAAAAAAAAAAAAAAAAGCACATTTTATGAAAGAAATATTCTATCTGCAACTATTGGTGCTCCCATTTGATGGGCTGCTGATGTAAATCTAACCAGAAAAGACGCACTCATATATATAAAAATCAAAACAGGCAGGTTTCTCCTTCCAGGCTGGAAAAAAACTCCAAAATATATGGCATATTTAACCAATAAAAGGGAGCTAAGCTTACCCAAGCCTTTCATAATGCACTTCATGAAATATTTTTTCCTTTTAAAAGAACCACTGGTATTAAATAGAGCTTTTTCTTTACATACAGTATTGGTATATACAAAACAAATACAGAACAAAGACACAAAAATAAAACCAAACCCCAAACAGTGACTTTAATAGTCTTGAAGCTCAGGAATATTTTGGTAGAGGTCCAAAGCCTCTGGGTTTGAGAAAGCTCCCCGCTGCTCCACTTCTTTCCCTGCAATTATTTGCTTCACAGCTACTTCCACTTTCTTCCCATTTACTGTATACTGAAAAACAAAACCAGCAAAGATAAAATTACTTTTTTTTTATGCAGTGGTTTTATGAAAATATTCATGAAACCCCCCCCACCAACTCCAGAACTCTATCAAAATGTAGCAGAATGCCTTCTCTTTTGTTACACTTGAAGCACTTTCTTCTGAAAAATCACTTGAAGAGTAGGTAGAATTCAAAGAGTTTGTGGCAGTTTATTACTCCTACTGGCAATTCTGTGAGAACATGATCAAGCTCCAATATAAAACAACAAAACCACGGTATAAACACTAAAAATATTTGGTTTTTATGTTCTGACACATCCAATGTTCAAACAGTTTTCAATTTTTTAAGGGTGGACTCAAAAAACAAAGCCCAACTGCACTGGAAGAAGAAAACCAGAAAATAAGGATTTTCTTATCTGAACTGGATAGTTTTCCTAAAAGGGTGAAGTGAAACTGAGCTTAAATGGCCCTCTACAGTTAAACATTTCAAAACAAACCATAGCAAAAAAAATAAACTGGAACCAACAGAGGCTTCACCTCCACTTGTGAATCACACAAATTCTATTACATTGTGTGGCTCAAAGTAATAACCCTGCAGAAAAAACCCAAATTCTTCTCTTGGGATCAGAGCTGTGATTTCTGACCAGGAGGAAGATGTGCTCCAGGGTCAGCAGGAGCAGCCTAGGCCAGGCTTGGGGGATCTCTGGTTTTAGAGGCACCAAGGCTTGCTGAGCCCAGGATCTCTGGTTTCAGAGGCACCAAGGCTTGCTGAGCCCAGGATCTCTGGTTTTAGAGGCACCAAGGCTTGCTGAGCCCAGGATCTCTGGTTTTAGAGGCACCAAGGCCTGCTGAGCCCAGGATCTCTGGTTTTTAAGCACCAAGGCTTGCTGAGCCCAGGATCTCTGCTTTCAGAGGCACCAAGGCTTGCTGAGCCCAAGATCTCTGGTTTTTAAGCACCAAGGCTTGCTGAGCCCAAGATCTCTGGTTTTTAAGCACCAAGGCTTGCTGAGCCCAGGATCTCTGGTTTTTAAGCACCAAGGCTTGCTGAGCCCAGGATCTCTGGTTTTAGAGGCACCAAGGCCTGCTGAGCCCAGGATCTCTGGTTTTAGAGGCACCAAGGCCTGCTGAGCCCAGGATCTCTGGTTTTAGAGGCACCAAGGCCTGCTGAGCCCAGGATCTCTGCTTTTTGAGGCACCAAGGCCTGCTGAGCCCAAGATCTCTGGTTTTTAAGCACCAAGGCTTGCTGAGCCCAGGATTCCGGTTTTTAAGCACCAAGGCTTGTTGAGCTCAGGATCTCTGGGTTTTAAGCACCAAGGCCTGCTGAGCTCAGGATCTCTGGTTTTAGAGGCACCAAGGCCTGCTGAGCCCAGGATCTCTGGTTTTAGAGGCACCAAGGCCTGCTGAGCCCAGGATCTCTGGTTTTAGAGGCACCAAGGCCTGCTGAGCCCAAGATCTCTGGTTTTTAAGCACCAAGGCTTGCTGAGCCCAGGATCTCTGGTTTTTAAGCACCAAGGCTTGCTGAGCTCAGGATCTCTGGTTTTTAAGCACCAAGGCCTGCTGAGCCCAGGATCTCTGGTTTTAGAGCACCAAGGCTTGCTGAGCTCAAGATCTCTGGTTTTAGAGGCACCAAGGCTTGCTGAGCTCAGGATCTCTGGTTTTTAAGCACCAAGGCTTGCTGAGCCCAGGATCTCTGGTTTTTAAGCACCAAGGCTTGCTGAGCCCAGGATCTCTGGTTTTAGAGCACCAAGGCTTGCTGAGCTCAGGATCTCTGGTTTTTAAGCACCAAGGCTTGCTGAGCCCAGGATCTCTGGTTTTTGAGGCACCAAGGCCTGCTGAGCCCAGGATCTCTGGTTTTTGAGGCACCAAGGCTTGCTGAGCCCAAGATCTCTGGTTTCAGAGGCACCAAGGCTTGCTGAGCCCAGGATCTCTGGTTTTAGGGGCACCAAGGCTTGCTGAGCCCAGGATCTCTGGTTTTTAAGCACCAAGGCCTGCTGAGCCCAGGATCTCTGGTTTTTAAGCACCAAGGCTTGCTGAGCCCAAGATCTCTGGTTTTTAAAGCACCAAGGCCTGCTGAGCCCAGGATCTCTGGTTTCAGAGGCACCAAGGCTTGCTGAGCCCAGGATCTCTGGGTTTTAAGCACCAAGGCTTGCTGAGCCCAGGATCTCTGGTTTCAGAGGCACCAAGGCTTGCTGAGCCCAGGATCTCTGGTTTTTAAGCACCAAGGCTTGCTGAGCTCAGGATCTCTGGTTTTTAAGCACCAAGGCTTGCTGAGCCCAGGATCTCTGGGTTTTAAGCACCAAGGCTTGCTGAGCCCAGGATCTCTGGGTTTTAAGCACCAAGGCTTGCTGAGCTCAGGATCTCTGGTTTTAGAGCACCAAGGCTTGCTGAGCCCAGGATCTCTGGTTTTAAAGGCACCAAGGCTTGCTGAGCCCAGGATCTCTGGTTTTAAAGGCACCAAGGCTTGCTGAGCCCAGGATCTCTGGTTTTAGGGGCACCAAGGCTTGCTGAGCCCAGGATCCCTGGTTTTTATGGACCAAGGCTTGCTGAGCCCAGGATCTCTGGTTTTTAAGCACCAAGGCTTGCTGAGCCCAGGATCTCTGGTTTTTAAGCACCAAGGCTTGCTGAGCCCAGGATCTCTGGTTTTTAAGCACCAAGGCTTGCTGAGCCCAGGATCTCTGGTTTTTAAGCACCAAGGCCTGCTGAGCCCAGGATCTCTGGTTTTTAAGCACCAAGGCCTGCTGAGCTCAGGATCTCTGGTTTTTAAGCACCAAGGCCTGCTGAGCCCAGGATCTCTGGTTTTAGAGGCACCAAGGCTTGCTGAGCCCAGGATCTCTGGGTTTTAAGCACCAAGGCCTGCTGAGCCCAAGATCTCTGGTTTTAGAGGCACCAAGGCTTGCTGAGCCCAGGATCTCTGGTTTTTAAGCACCAAGGCCTGCTGAGCCCAGGATCTCTGGGTTTTAAGCACCAAGGCTTGCTGAGCCCAAGATCTCTGGTTTTAGAGGCACCAAGGCTTGCTGAGCCCAGGATCCCTGGTTTTTAAGCACCAAGGCTTGCTGAGCCCAAGATCTCTGGTTTTTAAGCACCAAGGCTTGCTGAGCCCAGGATCTCTGGTTTTTAAGCACCAAGGGTTGCTGAGCCCAGGATCTCTGGTTTTTAAGCACCAAGGCCTGCTGAGCCCAGGATCTCTGGTTTTTAAGCACCAAGCCTTGCTGAGCCCCTTCCTGGTGTCATTTTGGGGTGGTAGCTTGGAAAAGCTGACACAGAAATCCCTCCCCAATGTTCCTGCCTGCTCTGGGACAGGATCCCACCTGCTCAATGTGCTGGGGGAGGAACCCAGGCTGGTCCTGGCTCCAAAGCCACTGAACCTCCTGAGTGAGCTCCAGGCACCCCATTTATCCTGGAGATCATTGAGAATAGGTGGAATAATCCTCAGCACACCCTTACAGTATTGTACCCATACCAAAAAATCCAACTTTTCCTTATTAGATCTGCTGAAGTCATGGGTAACCCTACCCCATCCTGAGCCACCTTCATCTCAACAATCTCCAACCCAATTTTCACACATGCCCAGACACAACAGCTCAGTGGCCTGCAAGGGAAATGCCCTCTTTAAAAAAAGATAAGGCTGTTCCAAGCAAATTAATTTGCTTTAATCAGTAAATCCTGTGGATGACCACCAGAACATTTATTTGGTCTGGACAGAACTAGACAGACTCACACTATGTATTAAACACTAAATATCCTACTAAAAGCATGTTTTGTGCTGCTAAATCACCACAACACAGCTGTACTGTTTCTACCAGAACAGTGTCAGGATCAGATTGTTTGCAGATGAGGAGTCAAGCACATTTCCAAAAGTAGCAGAAAATAATCAGTTTCCCTTCCTTCCAAGCAAAACTTTTAAAGAAAGATGAGAGACAACTTTGATCACTTCACCACCGGCAGATTTACCTGAAAGGTAATTAAAATTCCCTCAATTCAGTCAGTGTGAGCTAATTAATGATCTAGGCAGGCTCTCCTGAGGGGCAGCCCATCCCAAGCCCCTCCCTGCTGTACACTCAGGTGATCCACACAGCTCACAAGTTCAGCACCCCACACAGAAGCTGACCTACAGCCCAGAAAATGGGAACTTAGGGAATTTTACACTCATGCAGAGACATTCTGAGCCAAGGACTCAAAATCTGCCAACAGCATCCTGAAACAAAATCAACTCAAGAGATCAAGACCAGATCCCTCTGTGGACCACACAGTGCTGCTGAGCCCTACAGCACTTCCACATGGAGAGCCACCCTGCAGGAAAGGGAACCAGGTTCAAATGATGCCTCTGAAGCCTCAACTCTTTGGTTTGGACACACTCAAGTCTATGTGCAAATGGAGAGGGGAAAACCACACTCTGCACCCCCATTCTGCTGCTGAGAGACACTGTAATATCAGAGAGGGCTGCAAAATAGATATTCCAACTGAGGAGTTCTCACAAAGAGCTCCAGCAAAACAGCTTCAGCAGACTGAGCATGAAGAGCCTTCAGCTGCACAAATTTCTCCTCCTGAACAAGCACACCAATTTCATTTTAATTACTGTTACAGTTAAGACAGTGATAGAGCTCCATTTAAGTGGCTAAACAGATGTAAAAGTGAAATGGTTTACAAGATGATCTTCTGAATTTGCCAAGTGCTCTCAGCTCTCCTAAGAAAGTCACTCGTAACAGGAAAACAAAAACAAAATATGCTTATGGATAGCCAGAAAAGCTAAAGTTAAATGACCTTTTTAATATTTTCTCTCAAGAGGTTTAAGAACACACTACTGAGAAAAAAGCAACCCATTTAAAAAACAAAAACCACGCTTAGCTGAAGAGGAGATGAAAAGCTGTTGCTAGGCAACATAGACAAACTATTTATAAAGCCCGAATACACTTTTGAGATGCTAAAATTTCCACGTACGTGGGTTTGAAGAGCAGTGACAACTGCTCCTTAATTACTATTCAAGGTGACAAAGAAAACAGCAGGCAGCCTTTCCCCTGACATACCGGGATGCCTTTGGTTTCCAGGATGAGGCTGGGGACGTGGCGGGCGGAGAGCGCGGCGCGGATGGCGTCCTGGATGCGCCGCACCAGGCTGCGGCTGAAGGCGTGGCTGGAGGCCATCTTCAGGAACAGGATCACCCTCTCCTCGCCGTCCTTGTTGTACTGGGGCACACACAGGCTGTCAGACACCTCCTCGAAGGCTTCCACTGCAAGAGGGAGCGTTGTTAGGGATGGCTGATGTGTTTGTGGGGTGGTGGTGTATTTGCGGGGTGCTCCAATGAAGGGAGGAAGGATGAACCTGACTCCATGTTCTCAGAAGGCTGATTTATTATTTTAAGATACTACACTAGATAATATTAAACTAAACTATACCAAAGAAGCCAGAAAAGATACTTACAGAAAGCTAAAAAGATAATAATGAAAACTCATGACTCTTTCCAGAGCCTCAACACAACTTGACCTTGATTGGCCATTGTGCAAAAACAACTCGCACAAAACCAATGAAACAATCTCCAGACACATTCCACATGTGAGCACAACACAGGAAAACATTCTTATCTCATTCGCTTCTCCTTTTTCTCTGAGGCTTCTCAGCTTCCCAGGAGGAGATCCTGGGCCAAGGGATTTTTCCAGAAAATGTGACTGCCACAGCTTTGCAGAGAGTTGTGGATGCTCAAACAAAACATCACCTCCCCTGCATGGGCAAGGGGAAGCTGGCACCCTCTGCCTGTCTAGTTTCAGCTCTTACGTGAAAATCCAGGTTTAAGGCCCACTGAGGTCCATAACAAAGTTTACTGTTACTTTTGGGGCAGATAAGGTTTTACACAAAGCTGTTTGCTCTGGCTTTGCAGCACACGCAGGACACAAAGTCCTGGTGGCACAAGAACAACCAGGCAGCAGCTCAAGTCTCAGATCAGCACCTCTGCAGGGACAGTTCCCCCCTGTCACAACACACTCTTTGAAATACAAAGCACAAGCTCAAGAACTACTTCTAATTACTGGGAAAGGTACAATAAAAACAGTGTCAAGAGCTTGCCTTGAGGGGAAGAAGAAAAGGCTGACAGGTTAGGGGAAAAAGAAAAAACTTGCTCTATAAAATGTTGCTTTTGTGTATCCCAATGAGTCACTCCCCACCCTACAGATACTTAAGGAAAACAACCAGTTTCAAGTTTACAAAATCAAATTTTACTGATACTAACGTACTCTGTACTGTCTTATTTGAAAACCAGCAAGTTTTCTCCTACTAAATCCTTCCAAACAGATCTGCAATGCTTGTAATTCAGATTTAAGGCAACAATGTCATAGCTGGAAGAGGTGGAAGGTTGATTTCATACCTATGTTGTAGATTTCAGAACTTCCAAATCTTACTCCATTTGGATTTAATGTACCATCACTGAAAAATCAAAGAAAACAAAGAGACATTAAAGTGTGATTACAGCTTGATCAAGAGGAAAAATTGATGCAATTAAGCAAGTCTCTGTAGTGAAAGCAAAACCACATTAGAAACAGAATTTTAAGAGAATTTGAGTCAAAAAGGCATTTTACTCATTAAAATGAATCTGTACAGAGAACAGCAACATTAATTCACTCAACTTCGTTTCAAACATGAAACATTTTGTTGAAATGCAAACAGTAAATTCAGCCTCAGGTGTGATCCTGAATGTCTGTGATCACTGACAGGCACAACTTCATGCCTGACCTTCTGTAAGAAGTTTTGCTGAAAACAAGGTGGTGGCAAAGCCAAGACCACAGAAGTTCCCCAATTCCCCATCCTGGATGTGCTGCACTCTCAGTCCAAACTCCTGGGACCATTATGAACCATGGAACAAAACCACGTCCAGTACAGTCTTGTGTCCATAAATACAAAAGTGAATCTCAAAATGAGCTCCCTTCCCTCAAATCCAGCTGCTCTAATTAATTTAAGGATTGAAACTCACAATGTGAGAGTCAATAAAATCAATATAAAGCTAACAAGGGTGCCAGAACCATGTGTATTTTACTCCTAGGTGAAGATGGCAAATTGCAATACTTGTTTCCTCCCAGCACTCCCACCCTGTACCTGCGGCCCAGCATGACAATTCCTCCAGTCTTGGGGTTAATTTTGCAGTAATCACCATGGGCCCAGACACCTGGGGAGGAATGGCAAAGGTTAAGCAGGATTTCCTCATCCAGTCACTCAGCTGGCATTAACTGAGTGAAACACACAGAGATACAGCTGATATTCTGAGTGACATACACAGAGATACAGCTGATATTCTGAGTGACATACACAGAGATACAGCTGATATTCTGAGTGAAACACACAGGGATACAGCTGATATTCTGAGTGAAACACACAGAAATACAGCTGATATTCTGAGTGAAACACACAGAAATACAGCTGATATTCTGAGTGAAACACACAGAAATACAGCTGATATTCTGAGTGAAACACACTGAAATACAGCTGATATTCTGAGTGAAACACACTGAAATACAGCTGATATTCTGAGTGAAACACACTGAAATACAGCTGATATTCTGAGTGAAACACACTGAAATACAGCTGATATTCTGAGTGACACACACAGAGATACAGCTGATATTCTGAGTGACACACACAGAGATACAGCTGATATTCTGAGTGACACACACAGGGATACAGCTGATATTCTGAGTGAAACACACAGGGATACAGCTGATATTCTGAGTGACACACACAGAGATACAGCTGATATTCTGAGTGACACACACAGGGATACAGCTGATATTCTGAGTGAAACACACAGGGATACAGCTGATATTCTGAGTGAAACACACAGGGATACAGCTGATATTCTGAGTGAAACACACAGAGATAGAGCTGATATTCTGAGTGAAACACACAGAGATAGAGCTGATATTCTGAGTGAAACACACAGAGATACAGCTGATATTCTGAGTGAAACACACAGAGATAGAGCTGATATTCTGAGTGAAACACACAGAGATACAGCTGATATTCTGAGTGAAACACACAGATACAGCTGATATTCTGAGTGAAACACACAGAGATACAGCTGATATTCTGAGTGAAACACACAGAGATACAGCTGATATTCTGAGTGACACACACAGATACAGCTGATATTCTGAGTGAAACACACAGAGATACAGAGCTGATATTCTGAGTGAAACACACAGAAATACAGCTGATATTCTGAGTGAAACACACAGAGATACACAGCTGATATTCTGAGTGACACACACAGGGATACAGCTGATATTCTGAGTGACACACACAGGGATACAGCTGATATTCTGAGTGACACACACAGATACACAGCTGATATTCTGAGTGAAACACACAGATACACAGCTGATATTCTGAGTGAAACACACAGGGATACAGCTGATATTCTGAGTGAAACACACAGAGATACACAGCTGATATTCTGAGTGAAACACACAGAGATACACAGCTGATATTCTGAGTGAAACACACAGAGATACACAGCTGATATTCTGAGTGAAACACACAGAGATACACAGCTGATATTCTGAGTGAAACACACAGAGATACACAGCTGATATTCTGAGTGAAACACACAGGGATACAGCTGATATTCTGAGTGAAACACACAGAGATTCAGCTGATATTCTGAGTGACACACACAGAGATACACCTGATATTCTGAGTGACACAGAGATACAGCTGATTCTGAGTGACACACACAGAGATACAGCTGATTCTGAGTGAAACACACAGGGATACAGCTGATATTCTGAGTGAAACACACAGGGATACAGCTGATATTCTGAGTGAAACACACAAAAATACAGCTGATATTCTGAGTGAAACACACAGAGATACAGCTGATATTCTGAGTGAAACACACTGAAATACAGCTGATATTCTGAGTGAAACACACAGAGATACACAGCTGATATTCTGAGTGACACACACAGAGATACAGCTGATATTCTGAGTGAAACACACAGAGATACACCAACAATCCACACCACAGTTACTGTAAGAACCAGCACACCCAGGAGCAGCTCAGAAATCAGGATCAAGCCCCAGGTTATCATCTGATGGCTTCTTTGAATCACTACCCAGCATTCCTTACAAAACCAGCTCTGAACACCTCATTTTGAATTACTGGAAGCCTATTCCACAGAAGTAACAACATTCCCACCTCCTTTCATTGTCTTTCTTGATCCATTTTTTTATAATGCACAATTCTGTACAAGAAGTTTTCTGGGCTTGTGTAATAGGTATCAATTCCCTAGGGAGCATCTGTGCTTACTGTTCTTTATTTGTCTTAATGCAAAATCAGGTTTGACTTTTCAGTATTATTTAAGATTGATACTGCCACAGCAGCCTGCCAAAACCAGAAGTAAAACCCAATTCTATTCAAGTTTTTCTGAGGAAAAACACCAACCTCAATTATTTGCACCCAAGACCATTTTCCAACGTAATTGTTACCATCTCAAGCCCATTTACAAGGAAAGACAGAAAAGGGGTGCAGACAGACCCTCAGTGATTACAGTCTTAAAACTGCCACACTGATTATTTTCTTTTCTGTTTACTGCTGTCAGGCTTACATGCAGACTGCAACTTTCACATTCCTCAGGTTTCCTGTGTGGTTATCTCCTGCTGCACATCCTGACTTTACTTGTGAATTCACTCTGTACTGTTGCTGTTTATTTAAAAAAAAAAAGTTCCCACATCCAAAAAACAGCAGCTGGAGATCCTGCTCTGAAAAAATCCCTGCCCCAGAGGCACCAGGGGTTTGGCATTGCTGCGCCACAGCAGGATGAGCAGAGTCCTCCACAATTGCTCAGAAAAACCTCTGGTCCACTTTATCCCATAGAAGGCCAAGGCTGCATGTCTGAGGCAGCAAATATTTAATATCTATTTAATCCTCATGCTAATGAGGCAGCAGGTCAGCAGTTTTCTCTTGGGATTGACCTCTCCAGGCAGGCAGGAGCAGCCTGGCAGAGGTGCAGCAGCACTCACTGATTGCTCCCTGCCATGTTCACTCCTTCCAGCTCACACCTGTGCCTGCACTGCAGCCTGGGACAGGCACAGCTGCAGCCAAACTGCACTGGAGCTTGGCAGAGATCCTTACAGCTTTTAT
The DNA here is from genome assembly GCF_047830755.1 of Zonotrichia albicollis. Lineage (NCBI taxonomy): Eukaryota > Metazoa > Chordata > Aves > Passeriformes > Passerellidae > Zonotrichia > Zonotrichia albicollis. The sequence continues at coordinate 1,571,347 of NC_133836.1, forward strand.
TTGGATCTCTGGTCACAACGAAGCATGAGAAAACATGAGGTGTTATGAAATAGCTCACCCTGCAAATTGGGACTCAAAGCTGCCCCTGTGGCTGTCACTGGGCAGCAGCAAATGAACCTGTGCCTTCCCCTACAGCCTCCAAAGGCCTTCAGAACATACCTGGGAATTTGGAAAAATAAGCTTTTCTGTATTTGCTGCCATTCTCATCGTTCCAGAAGTGTGTGGGCTGGCAGGGAATGGGCTTGGTGCAAACCAGCTCTCCACTTTCACCCCAAACTGGTTTTCCTGTTGACGAAAAAGAGATATTTTCCATATTTCCTTTCTGTAAATAACAGAGTACCAAAGCAAAGAGCATCTACACTTACTACTTGTTGTTAAAGTTAAGATCACCTTGCTACTGTATTTTCAAAGTGTGCACAGTATTCTGGATCATAGTTACCTTCATCATTCCATGCTTCCACTGCCATGCCAAGATTTCTGGCCTGAATTTCTCCTTTGTAAACAGGAACTGTAACATTGTGACCCATGAAACATGAAATTATATCTGTTCCACCTACAATAAAAGAAAGCCATTTAGAATATACAGTATTTTTGGGAAAAGCCAACCTGAAAACTACATAGGAACAGGAACAGCCAACTGCCAACCTTTGCCAAAGGCTTCTGATCCACACTAAGCAGCACAGAACAAACAGCATTATCTAGCATGTTGTGACTTTTATTAAAAGGTTTTCTTCCTTACTTTATATATCTTGTTATGTGTGTATGCCTTTCATGCAGAGCTATCCCTTAAGGCAAAACTTTTCTCCTTCCAACAGTGTCTTTAATCTCATTTAAGGAAATTTCCATTTATAGGAGAGAGAAAACAAACAGGGCCTGCTTTACAGACTTCAGATATTTACAGAATTACTTAGAAATGTTTTCTTGTTTGTTTTCATTAGTTTAAAATAACCAGTCAAGCTACATTTACTTAGCTTTTATACCTTTATCAGCATGGGAGGAGGGGAGCCAGGCCTTCAGGAGGAACAGTTATCTTAAGAAAATAGATACTGTCAAAGTGCTTACTTAACTGGAATATTTATAGTCTTTCTAGGACTTTATGGAAGAGAATTAAGACACAAATCAATCATGTTATCTTTTCTCAAAAATAGGCTTCTGCATTGGAGTCTATTAATGTCTGTAGTAGCAAGTTCTGGATTCAGCACTACTCTTACTGAGCCCAGAGTCTGAGGTAACTTCAGTAGCAGAATAGTCACATTTTAAAAATCAAACTGAGTTAAAAAGCTCTTTGAAAAAGTCAGTCCTTGTCACAAAGCAAAATGAGGAGTGCTGTGGTGGACCTTATGTGAGCAGAAGTTGCCTCAGCCAGCACTGCTCACAACAAACTGCACAGCATGGGGGCTTGATATTTCTCTAATTATATAATCCACAAAAAAAATCCATCTGCAGTGCCAATTACTTGGCACAAAAGAACTGAAATGGGAACTCTCCAAGAGGTATTTTCTGCTAAAGTCAGCTATATGCAGAACAGTGTGTTCTGTAGGTTAATAGACTCTTTGCTTGATCTCACCCTGCCACCCCTAAGGACAGCCAGTCAAAATAAATGATCATACTTAAAATCCAAAACATCCACCAAAACCACTTTGGAGTGCCTGAGTTTCATTATGGCACAGTGAATTATGCAGAAAACCTCAGCACTAAAGAGACAGCTCATTCCACTTTAACTCTAACCAATCCCAAATGATCCAAAGCTTCCCAAGCAAGCAGGAGGGAGCTGCACAGGCAATCAGAGCATTCCTGAGATGCTGCAGCATAAAAGCCTCACCTGAAATGGATCCCAGGAGGACACTGCTTTTTATGTGTTTGTAGACATACTCATAGCTTTGAGATTTGAGAGGTGATCCTGTAGACAGGATAGTGTGGAGTGTTTGCAGATTGTGTGTTTCACCTTAAAGAGGAGAAAAGCAGCACAGGTTAACGCAGAATTTCTCCAAGTGTTTGGAACTGTTTGTCACCACAACCCAGAATTATTACATAAAGGGCTGTGACAAGACAGGGAGCCAGAACCAGGAGAGGAAAGGTAGGAGGGAGGACAGAAGGGATTCACCAGCTTTTTGAGGCTTACATGGTTTTAAATTTTTCTCTTCTAGCACAGCCAGCCACTTTGCACCCGTTCCAAGGATGGTGATCCTAGAGGGAAGAGAAGTTTACATGTTTTGCATATTTAAGTATGCTAAGATTCTAAAGACCTGCAATTCCCACTGCAGTGAGCAGAGGCTGTTACACACTCTGTACGTGGATTAGACAAACAATGCAGCCTCTCAGAGCTTTCCAAGTGCAAGGCACATCCTTTTGAACTATCAGAATCAGTCAGATCAAATGTCATCTCTGCAGCTTTGAAACTTTTAACTCTATCTTTAAATATTAAGCAAAGCTTCCCCATCTCCCAGAGACATTCACTTACATTTACAGGAATTTGTAACTGCAGAACACTCCAAAGACATCACAAAATGTTATCATGTTTACTTTATTAATGGGCCATAATTTTCCAAGAGTGCCTTGGTACAGGGAAACTTTGCCATTTCAAGGCACAGTTTGACAAAAAAATTACTCTGGGACAGCAACCAGTGATTTTCTGGTGAAACCTGTTCAGTTCTCAGTGGTGAAAGCCTGAGCTGCCCATGCCTAAATGAACAGGAAATTTGGCCCAGCTGAACAATTCCCTCCTGCCCTTGCAAAGGGTATTTTGAGCTCTTCAATACAACAGAATTAAAACCTGGTTTCTGCTGATTCCTTTTACATTACAGCCATAAACTCACTCAAGAAAATGCAGAGCTAGGTGAGGATAAGGGACACAGCACAGAGCATGGGCAGGAGCAACACCAGCAGAGCTGGAATAAGATCCTGCTGGGCTGGGTTCTCCTCCAGAGGCAGGGTGGCAGGCAGGACACTGCTCCAGGCAAGGAGAAGGGGATACTTCAACACTGCCAAATGGGATCTCTCCCCTTGCCATGCTGGTGGGAGACTCCCCTGAGGTGGGATCAGGCTCCTTGCACAAACACATCAGGGCACAGAGCAATTTGCCAGGCACATTTTGAGGGAACACAGAATGATTTGGACTGGAAGGAAGCCTGGAGATCATCTAATTCCAGCCCCTGCCATGGGCAGGGAACCTTCCAGCATGAGAGCCCCAGCCCAGGGCTCCTCAGCTCCCCTCTGTGCCAATCCTATGAACTATTTTTACTCTTGTGTAACATCTCACTTTCCTTCCATGCCTCAAACCAGTGCTTATTTTACATTAGAATACAAAATGCTTCTCTATTTTAAGCTCTTTGACACTTCCTCTACAGCACATGTAGAGCCAAATCTCCCTTTATTTCCTTGCAAATGCCACATAAGTGCCTTTAGTCACCATCCCCCAACCCCAGTCACTAATGGCTGTCCACTTGAGTCATTCCTGCCACGCAGGATGAGATATCCCCATGATCCCCTCAGAATATGCTCTCTGAAGGAAACTGTGCTGCATCTTCAGAGGAGAAGGTAATCTTCACATGTTGGAGCCTTTTTTTTTTTAACATATTTAACATATGAGTGAGCTGGGAACAGACTGCATGATGAAGTAGCACCCAGATGGCCACCGCTTTTAGCGCCAGATTACAAAAGTGAGACATGCAGACACATTTATCTTCACTTGCTCTTGGCATGTGGAGACAATGCTTAAAAATAAGCTGGGCTCTTTCTCAATTCTCATTTTTTTGCCTGTTGTTCCACCAGGGTTTCTTTGGGGGTGAAGCATGGCTCAAGTTTGTGGGTTTCTTTTGTGCTTTTTACTGGAAGCATTTGGACTTGGCATGAAGCTTCAGTTATAATGGCCAGAGACAAAATGTCAGTCTTTAAATATTACATGTCACAAAAGACAGTGAAGTTTAAATTATTAATGATGCAGAGTCAGAAAGTGACTCTTTTGTCATCCACTTTTCACCACAAACAATTTTAATTATCAATTAACAATGACACTCGTTTTACTGGTCATAAAATTCACATTTACTCCTTACATGCAGCTGGCAAAATAGGAAAGTAACAAAATAAATTTTAAAAAATCCAAGTTTAACAAAGTGTACAAAGCAAAATGGAATCACAGGGTTTAGAGGTGTTTATCTGCTACCTGCCATTTCTCTAAGCTTCAAGAAAGGGTGCTGTGAGCATTTTCAGGCACAAAAAATGGCAAAAAACAATTACTGAACAGCTTATCAGTATGAATTAGGCATTATAGGTTAAAAAGCAAAATATGAAAATATAAGCAGCCCTGCTGAGCCTTTCCAGTCAATTTATGTCTTTAAGTCAAAGTTCTATATTAAAATCTTAGGTTGAGCTGCTTGAAAAAAGAGTAAAAGAGTTCTTATTTACTAAGTTCTGAGTGTGCTGAGAAATTACTCTTCAGATTGCTCCCAATTACTGCCTTTTGAAAAGGCTGCTCTTGAAAACTATTGAACCAAAAGTCTTTGTTTGCCTGGAATTCTAATACCTGACTCCAATTTGAAACAATCAGCTCTTTGTCTCTCCCCCTCTCTCAGAAAATGTTTTAGTACAAATTTTCAAAAGCAGTTCCACCCAGGGCTGAGCCAAAAGACAAACTGTGTCATGCTGTGCACGAGCTCCTGCCCGAGGGAGCAGCACCTTCAGGGAGGTGACAGGGTGACAGTGCCACCAGCCTGTATTTAACCCTGCATACATACCCCAGTCTGTCAGTCAGGTCCCAGAGCACGTTTGGGGAAGGAACCAGAGGAGATCCATCATAGAGCACCACTGAAGCTCCTGTAGCAAGGGCAGACACCAGCCAGTTCCACATCATCCAGCCAGTCTGCAGGACAGAAGGAGCCCCATGAGCGCTGTCAGCTGGCACAGGAGCTGCACCAGCTCCACAAGGATGCAGATCCTGGCAGAAGCTGCACCCAAGCTCCATCCTGCCCTCATGCAAGAGATGCCACCTTCCCCTCCATGCCCCTGCCTGGATTGCTCCTGTTAAAGCCACAGCAGGGATTTTGTCAGATCACATCAGCACTAGGCTGAAGCTCTGCTCATCCTCTCACCTGCCCCAGCTGCATGTTCTGATGGATGCTGATCCAAGTGATCCCTGCAAACACCTCATGAGCTGGGGATGATCCCATGGCTCCCTGCACACAAAGCTTCACAGCAGAGGCAGGACAAGGCAGAGACAAGGCAATTACCATGATCCCTCCATGGAGACTCTGCCAGCTGACTAGTCATGTTAGAGTTCACAGGGGAGCTCATGAGGAAACACATCAGCCTTCTCAGACTGCTACAGTCACACCAGGCTTAGCAATCATTCTGCTTGATCACAGCATTAGAAAGAACCCCCCCACCACACAGGTGAGGTTTATCCCCTTTCCTTTATCAAGTTTGGAGCTGGGCAGCTTCTCTCCTCACAAACAAAACAGAGATATAAATGATTGTCTTGAGTATGACCTAGCCCTGCAGGAAGGTGGAATCTGATTTGCAGGTGATATTGATGAGGCAGCTTGATCAATAAACCTAAGAGACTAAAAATCAATCCATTTTCCTCAGCAGTTAGGTCAGAAACATTTAACATGGGTTTGACCTTTCATCAGAAAGGTCCCTGCTGCATTTTATTATTTCACCTGATTTTCTTTTCTAAACTCAAACAGGGCAACCCCTTGCAGCAAAATAATTTAACACACAAAGAAGTGTACTTGTGGATTTGTATGACAAGTTGTCCCATCTTTACAGGAAAAAGATGTTACAGTATTTCTAAAAATGCCCTAAGCCCCACTTGCCGTTGTGTAGTACATAATCACATCACTGCTGCTCATGTTGCCATGAAGAATGTGCTCCTTCAGGTGCTGGATGAGGGTACCCTGCAAAAAGAAAGGGAAATATCAGATCACATCAATGAAAAACAAAACTCTGACAGCACATTAAGACTTAAAAAACACTAACAGTCAATAGCTTGCAAGATGTACTCCAGGATTAAAGCAAGCATTCCCCTCAACTGCAACTGAAGTAAATCCCAGGCCTATCTAACAGCAGCAGCAAGTGCATTCTCCATTTTCTCACAGAACTCTTCAGCCTGTCTCATTAGACCTCAGCAATTCCCACTGCACATCCCTGCTAATCCATGGAATAAACAGCTCCCTTCCCTCCCAGCTGCACACAGCCACCAGTGCACAGTGCTCCATGCAGACCCTCATTTGAACAGCAGGCCTGCAGCAGCCAGGCTTGGCCAGAGGAGCCCTTGGACAGTTTCATTTTCAGTGAATTTGGGCAATGGGAGGAGTGGAGGACTGAGAGCTGCCATGAACTGCAGCAGCTGCTGAACATTAGCACCATGTGTCCAAATTATCTTATCTACTAACATCTAGGAGACAAAAGACCTGACAGCACAGATCTCTTGTAAACACGGGAGTGAGTAGAAATGTGAAATGTCTCACTGCTCAGAGCATCAACAGTAATAATCTCCTGAAATGTATTATTTCCTGTTGCTGCAAATGCAGCTAAACCACTTCCCTGATCATCATTAAAGCACAACTTGCTAGGATAAATAAATTTACAGACTACTTCATTAAGTCACTTCACTGCAGTGACAAATTAATGTAGCCAATGTTAAAATAAAAATGTTTTTTTCATTTATGCAAGGAGTCACAGTGAAACTATTAAGAGCCTCATAAGCATGAAACAAGATTTACACTGAAAGAAAACAGATTACAGATAAACATTCAAAATGAAAAAGGAGAGTCATAAAACTGGCACATGCTTCGGGAGAAAAAGCAGAAAACATTAAATAAAAATAAAGGAGTAAATCTTATTTTCACTTCACTGCTCAAAGGAAGCAGGTCTGAATTCACCTACTGCTGCTGGAACACCCTGAGCTGTCACAACGCTGCCATCTAGCTACAGCTGCCCTCTCCTACAGCTGAAAGCCAGCCCAAAATCGGGATTTGGAAACACTCTGTCGAACTGAATCGGCAAGGTCGCCAAAAGAATTGCAGGTGTTTACATAATTACTGCATTTATAAAGGAAAGCTCATTGTTCCTGCAGGAGATTCTGAAAGAGCCACACAAAACATCAAAATTAAAAGTTATATTCAATTCAGATAAATACTGGTTTTCTTTTTCCTTCATTTCGTTTTTGCTACTTCACAGCTTGGAACCAAAAGGAGTTGAGAATGGTTTTAGGTATAGGCTATGAACAATTTCCCTGCAAAACCTGGTACCTCTCAGGCTGTGGGAGAAGGCAGAGCTGCTCTAAACTCAGAAGGCAGATCAGCTCTCTTGAGTTCATTTATAGGATTCCTTTATTTACAGGACTTTTACAACCCCGAGCATTTATCACTTCACAGCAGATCTGGCAGCTGATAAAACCCCCGGGTGTTGCTGCTGCTCCTGGGGCCAGGCCAGGCCGGGGAGGGGCTGAACATCTGGAGAGTGAGCCCAGCTGTGCAGAGCCCCGGCAGGGCAGGGCTGGGCACTGCCACACTCCTGGGCTGGGCTCTGGGCACCAAACAGCCCTGAGGGCTCTGCAGCCCTGCACAGCTTTACACACAACCCTTGCAAGCCCTTGAGATGCACAGATGTGAACTGAAGAGGATTTGAGCTCTAAATTATCTCCTTTGAGAGCTGGGAGCAGGGAATTGCTGCAAAGTGGCCTGGTAGGAATGAAGCAAGAAGAACCACCAATGTTTTTAGGACTAAATAATAACATTACTAATGTTGTTCTGCAGCACACCCAACTGGTCAAAACCACACAGCTTTGCTTCCAGGATCAAAAAGAAAGCCTGCTCCTCTGAGCCATCATTTTTATATCATGTCCCATGCCCTGGCTTCATTTTCTTTATTTATGGATGTCATTTCACTGTGTAGCAAGAAAACAGAGCAGAAACTTACTGCAGAATTAGAGAAACTGGGTTGTGAATTTAAACTAAGCTGCCTGTTGGCATCTAAAATCAGTACAGTAACAAACCAGCATTGGAGATACTATAAATAAGCAATAATTGAAATGTCTTCACTAAAATGTCATCTCTTCTTGCTGTTTTCACTACCAGAAACACATTTGGTTTAAACTAAAGCTGGAAAATAAAACAAAGACAGTAGGCTAATTCTGCTTTTTTTAAAAATCAAATCAATGCAAATCATCCTATTAATTCCAGTGGAAACAAGATTAAGTCCAGAACAAACAGACAAAGCCAATCAAGTGTTTAAAAGACATCTAAGAATTTATTTGCATGGACTTTGTGTAGGCCCTATTCAAACACTGAGGTCCCTAGTTCAACAATTTGCTTTTCAGCCAGAGGTGCTAGCACCACAAAAAAAAAAAGAAATAATTCTGCACCACAACTCTAGAGCTGCTCAGTGGAAACACAATCATCCCAAACAATAGATCTTACTCATCCATCCACCCAGCAAGGATGAGTAGTCTGGACCTAAACTCCAAGGTAGCTCTGCACGATTCAGCTGGAGAGCAGAGTCATGATTCAGGGCAAGCTAACAGGTAACACGGGAAAAGAAAGAACTTTGCAAGAGAAAACTCCCATTTTCTGATCTACAGCTATTTCTCATCTCTACTGTTTATCAGCCATCACTGAACAAAACACCTGTCCTGTTTTTGCTAATCCACCTCTGCAAGTATTTACCCAGTCTGAAGCCAGCACAGCTTCAAAACAGCTGTCAAGCTTCAAAAGCCACCTCCTTTCTTCTTCCCAAGCACTGGGTTTGGGTCCCAAAGGGCCCATTTGGCACTGCCTGCTATGATCTCCTGCTGATTGCTAACACAGAGCAGAGTGTTTACAGCACAGGGGACTTGTCTGGGGGCAAATCCTCCCATCGCTGCCATCAAAGGGAGGCAAGAACAGCCACACTGGGGCACAGCATCAAAGGACCCTGCCCTCAGGCCACCCAGGCCTGCAGGAGGCTCACCCTGACTGGCAGAGCAAACAGCACAAACGGGGGACTGGCTAAAAGCTGTGCAGTTCCACTTACACACGCTGCTACAGATGCTCTGCACAACACACCCTGCCTGCCCTCAATGGGGAAACCTGCCTTCTGTCAAGGATTATAGCAGAATTAAAGCTCCAGCACTACTGCACTCACTTCCTCTATTTCTAGAGCTTTGGAACATCAACAGCAAATGGAAGGCACCTGAGCAAGGGTCATTCTGGCACCAATATCAGATATTATCTTTATAATATCTGATTATTATACACAAGACACTGCCTCAAGTAGTTTCCATGCAATGCAAAACCTACACTCAAGATTCCAACTCTCTACTCTCCTTCCTTAGAGGACTGCTGAGGATGACATACTCTAAACTGATAAACATGAAGTAATGTTCAAGGTAAAAAAATATCCAGATCATAAAAACTGCAAGGTCCCTATGGGCCGCAAGCTAACCATATCCAAAAATCAGTTGCAAACACCCAATTGAAATTCTTTGACTTTTCTTCTTCAAATATCAGTCAGGCCACTTCCACTGGTGCTTTTGTGAATGACACTTACTCCCAGGACACACCTGGAATCTGAAAGGTCTCCACACTGATTTCTAAACCAAGGTATTTACTGTCCTTACCAACCCACACTTGCTTTCAAATAGCCACTAACAAATAAAAAGCTTCACTGTCAAGTTACTGAAAAACCATCAGCAATCAATTCTTCCTTAAAGTGTATCAGAGTGATGCTGTTAAAGGCAAAATGTAAGGCAAGCAGCAAAGCCCCAGGAGGGAGGACATACCCCTGCTGAGTGAACCATGCACTTTGGTGCCCCTGTGGTGCCTGAGGAATACATGATAAAGAGAGGATGGCTGAAAGGCAGCTGCTCAAACTCCAGCTGGGGAGCCTGGTCTCCTTTCCCAGTGGCAAGGAAGTCTTCTAAAAAGACACTGCATAAGAAGGAGGAGGAAAAAAAAAGAACATTTCAAAACTTTCTGAAAGCATGACCCCAGCACACGTGTAAGATCACCTCTGTACCCAGCAGTGCCTCCATTACCTGTTTGGAATCTTAGAAATATCTATGGTTTCTCTTGAGGACACGTATGGAATCACCACCACTTTCTTTAGGTCTGGAAGCCCTGGAAGAAAGAAGAAAATTATTTCTAACATTCAGTTACATAAGCAAAGGTCTGTTCCGCCTGATTGAATCATACAGTGTAATGCACCAAGTAACAGAAGTAATTCTGATGCACTGAGTATTGAAACCCCAGAGGACTGGATTGTTACCCAAGATGTAATTTCCTCAATGCTGCCAGCCTTTTATGTGTAAAGCTGCAAGCCTTAGTGCTGTAATACCTCCCCATTTATCTTCAGCAGCACTTTGAGCTTAAAAACACCATCATCAGCCCTGCTCCCACTGCTGGCTAATTCCTGATGATCTATTAAAGTTAAGCAAGCAGAAGAATGTCAAAATTACAGAAAAGGCCATTCAGCTTTTACCCAAATGTGTTCTGAAAGCCTCAGTGGCCACTGTGACACTGCAAAGAAGGAAGGACAGCACAAGCAGTGGCAGGGCAGGCTCTGAGTGCTCACAGAGCCACAGAGCAGGTGGGATGCAGTGAAATACCTTTTACCACCCTCAGCAGCTTCTCCAAGTGGTTGTGCTCTTTGCCATTGTATATGACAGCTTCAACAGAGAAGATGAGCTTGGGCTGAATTTGGGAAAATCTGTCCAGCACACCCTAGGGATAAAGAGAAAAATGGGTTAAAAAATGAAATTAACTGCTACAGTAGGAAAAGTGTTAAAAAAATGAAATTAACTGCTACAGTACAAAACTTCAGTGGGAGCTGAATGCAAATTTCAAAACAAGAAAGGAATAAGGACAGGAATTAACAGGAGAGTTGTTAAAAGACTGGCTGCTTGTCCTTCACTCACACAAGATCTCAGAAGCACAACAGGTTTGTAACAATCCATTTCATGACCCCCAACCAGATCACAATGATGAAACCCCCATGGATCACTGAGGGAAGGGCCAAGCTCACAAAGTCCTAAACAGCTAAAAATCACCTTGCAGGTCAGATTAGACTCATGTGAAGGGGAGAAGGAGCTGTGATGTGGGCAGAATCGGGCACCTGGTGCCCATGAAGGTGCAGGAGGAGCCCCAGGTGCCCCAGCTGCTGTGACAGGGGGACAGGGCTGGGGGACAAACACCATCCTGGGGGAGAGGGGCCCCCACATGAACTGGCAGCTTTGTTCTGCCACCTCTAACAAAAGAAACCTCACCAATGGTTTTTTAGCAAAATAAATTGATGCTGAACACACACAGACTACCAACAAAAGATACCACAGCTCCTTCAGTATCTCTGCAGCACAACACATTCAAATGCTAAATTTTCAGGTGTCTCCTCCAGCTTCCACAGTGTTCAGTAATTTACCACAGCTATCATCCCATTTGAGATTAAAACCCTTCTGGCATTTACTGTTTTCCATGTACACTGCATGCAGCAGCCTACCAGAAATGGATCTTTTTGTATTCAACAGCAAGAAGCAAACCCTTTCAATAAAAGCTCTCAGCACACTGATGTTCAAACCTCTCTAGCTCCATTACTTGAAGCATTAAGAAGTACAAGATTACACAATACTGTAAAATTGTCAGCAAGTCTTCAAGAACAATCTCCTAAATCATGTTGCAGAAATCAGACTTGAGTCATCTCCTTATTCTTCCCAGTATTCTTTATTTTTCTGTTTTCTATTTTGCCCTGTACATTGCAGCCAAAATGAGAAACAAATTATTACCAAATCTGAAGATGAAAGCAAAAACATCACAATCAACTCATCTCTGTTCAACTCCTTTCCAAGCTGGGCTGCTCAGCATTGCAAAAAAATCTGCTGCAAATGGACAGGAGTTCTGTCCTGACAATTCCTCCATGCTACAGGAAAGCACAGGTAAGGGATATGGCTAATTATAAATGTATTAGCTGAGAATGTCAATTAACACTTTCCCTCCTATCAAACATGCATTTTCTTGTTTACATTAATAAGAAAATATAGTGACAATGCACTGGAATTCAAATTTCTCAACTAAAAACAAAAAATCACCAGAATCTGTTCTGGTGACAGAAGATTTCAAAAAGCCCCTGGTGTGTTACCTAACAAACCCAGAAATGGAGATTTATAATTAATACATTACAGTTATTCTCTAAGGGAGTATGAAGTCAGATTTCCTGCTTGTTTGGTAAATTCTCTGCCTCCTCCTCTGCTCCATTCCCAGGAACAGACCAAGCAGCCACACTTGTGTGCATCTGTACACGTGTGCAGGGCACACACATCCATTTCCATCACGCTGGTGTTTAAAAATTCAGACCAATGAGCACTAAGGGGACTCTGCAGAGAAGAGTCAAATCTGAAGAGAAGTGTGAATCAGAAGAGAGATGGCTCCAGCTCTCGGGGTCCCAGCAAAGCTGCTAACACACCCAGTCAGATTCATTAGCACTGGCAGCACCAAATCCCTCAGGGCAGCCTGCTCTGCCACAAAGGCAGCACAAACAGATGGAACACGTAATTGCTACACTGCAACTCCAACCCAACCAGATGGCTCAGCAAGGAATTCCTTCCACAAAAAGCTCAGGTGTAGCAGACATGGCTCATTCTATTCCAGTTCAGTCCAAAAAAATTGTGCAGGGCCCCCAAATGGAGCTGCACTGAGCTCACCAAAGGCTGAAGTTTCAAATCCAACCATTTCTCATGCCCAGGCCAGCACTTTGCCATTAATTGATGGGAATGGGTAACAGGGAGCAGAGAGATGAAGCAGCAGCTGCCAAGAGTGCTGAGGTGCGTGGGAGGCAGCTCAGTGGTGCTCTGACAGCAACTTCCTCAAGGCTGGAAGCCTTTGGAGGGATGGCATTCAGAGCCTGCAGTGTGTAGGCAGCTCTGAGGAGTGACATTTCTGAGCTGCACAAAACACATACACACAATTGGACTTCAGATGTTGGAAATGCTACACTATTCCCCCAAGCACAAAAATCTTGGTGTATATTAACAGGAATGATGCAACTTTACAGAAAGAGGAATAGCTTTTGCTCAGGGTGGAAGGCAATGTCTCTGAGGGCCTCTGCTGATCTCCTTCATGATTTTAGGATTTGAATTCGTGCCAACACACGCTGCCAAAGGAAAATAAATGATATTGATGGTACAGTAGCTCCAAAGCCAAGTTCCATTAAAAAGCTATCACAAAAAACTAAAAGCTGGGCACTGAAAACAACAGCACACCAATGTGGCAAGAAAACACACCAGCCCTTTGTAATGCAAGCAAAGTGAGCAATCTTCCCCCAGATAAGAGATCGAATCACATTGCACAAAATACTCCATACCATCATTTTCTGAGCAAGCAGAAAATATTTGTAGAACAGATTGATCATTACATGCTGTAATGATTTTTTTAATCATTTTTTCCCAATGATACACCCCCAAGTGTAAGAACATGGAATGCTGCTGCCCTCTAGTGCTAATCCAGGAATGATTATTCCATATACTTCCCAGACACTGGGGTTAAACACTGAAATTGAGGGGTTTATCTAAAAACATTGTTCTTTGCACTGTGCAATTCAAAACCACTACATTTTTCAGATGTAAACTTTTAGATAGAAGAAAGGTTTAATACCCCCCTTAGAAGTTTAGATGCATTGTTGATGTGTGCAAAACTTTCCAAAAGAAGCAGAATACATTCCCAAAGCTTCCAGGGCACATCTGTTTGGATGTCATAATTTCACACAGAGCATTTATTTCTACACTAAAAAGAGTTAATCAGGTTAGTGATATTAGTATGAAACTCCTCACTGTTGGCAAATAAAGCCTTGTGGGACAGACCCAGCAGGGTGGTGCTGAGCTCACCCTGACAGGAGGCAAAGGATGGGACTACCTGGGCAAAGAACCTGAGTGTGGAAATTGGAGTGAGGCTGCCTGGGGCAGGGTCTGGGAAGAAGAGCCAAGCTCAGATAACTCTGCTGCTCATTTGCACATTTAATATGATAAAAGCTCACCAAGACATGGAGTGAATGTGAAAATATCCCAACAGGGAGCAGCTAAAGCCACTCAAATCACCCAGATCAGCAGTGACAGCAGCAGGAAAAGCTCCGAGTGCTGGGCTGTGCCAGGAGGTGGCAGCAAGGCTGAAGGGACAGAAGCCATCTGCCACCTGAATTCATCATCCCCACGCTGGTGTGGGGCTCAGCAAGGGCTGCTCTGCACAGGCTCTGGGCTACTCACGTTGATGCCAAAGTCAGGGGAGGTGGAGCTCCAGATGGCACCGATGCTCGCAGCTGCCAGCATGGCCTCCACTGCGTGGATGCTGTTGGGCAAGTAACCTAGGGCAGAGGGGAATGGTTAGAGTGGAACAGCACTAAAATATATATAATATGTACAGTGAACAGGCTTTAAAAATCAAAAATCTAGACTGAAGCACCCTTTGAAGTTTTCCACACAATCAATGTCGTACCTCGAAGCCAAATCAGTTACACAAGGAATTAGTAATAAATTCATTTATAGAACTATTTGTATCTGGGTTTTTATCTCAATATTACTCCCAATTTACAAGTGTTCCTGCTTAATTACTAAGCCTTTCAGAATAAGAGGGCAGCACAGAGAAAAGAGTAACTGGGAGAGAAAATTCATGCATTGATTAGGGTACACAGACTGAGAACACAGCAGCATGCAGGGCACAGAACAAGTCTGCAGGAACAGCCATCAGAGAGAGAACCAGTATCTGTAAGGAAAGATTATAAATAGCTCAAGAGCAGAGATTCAGCTTCACAAAGCTAAATGCTGGCTGGTAGACACTGCCAGAATCTTAAACACAAACAAGCAAAACCAGTGTCTCAGCTGATAAGGGAATAACAGAGTGGGACAAGCCCTGGAACATTCCCACACAAATGTGGCTCTTCAGGTTTCTCTCATTAGCTTGCAGCAAGAAATCAAGATTTAAATTCAATTTATCACGGCATACAGAATAAATTAATGTCAAGAAAGTCAGATTTTAGTTCAGTGAGCCCAATTTGAGCAACTCTCCAGAAGGGGCTGGGTGCCTGAGTCTGACTCTGCACTGCTCAGAATCCAGCCCACAAATGGAAAAGTGCAACTGGAATCCACAAACTACACTGAGATGGGCCAAAGACCTGGAGTTTCAGATCACCTTTCTTAAGCAACCAAAAAGATGCCCAAGTACTTTTAAAAAAGCACAGGATGGGCCTAATTGCAGTACTCTGACACATAATTAGAATTGCACATTTGAAAGCTGAAGTTAAATGGCAATAAAAATGCTTTCCAACCTGCTCAACAGCAGGGGTGGGCACTGAGATCTCGGGCTGCAGGTGCACCACAAGGATCTACAGCCAGCACACACTCAGCAGTGCAAACTTCTCAAAGAAGGATATTTATGGGTGCACATTTCAGGACAGGAACTCAGATCTTAACAGCAATTTCTGCTATGTTTAATATTACAGTTAGAGGGTACCAAGATGGATTTTTGTGAGGTTTTTCTACATTGATTGAAAAAAAAAATCCATCCTTTTTCAACTTTGTAAAAAGTGAACTTCCAAGTCTTAAACTGAGATTCTTCCTCATTGAAAAATCGGTTTCTTAACCAGCAGTGCCACTGCAGTTACTGAGAGCTGCTGTGCTTTTGGGAGCAGTAACTTTTAAAACAGCATTATGACTTAAGCCAAACAATTTCTGGAAAACACAACTGTGAATAAAAGCTTCATGCCATGCTAAGGTATAAATTGCTCCCTAGAACTGCCTACAGCTTATAGTGGTTTGTCCAGTGAAGTTCTTCAGCACATAAATGCACCAAACCTCATGCCCATAAAAGCATTATTTATTTTGCTATTTTCCCCTTGGGGTCAAGGCTTATACAAGGCACAGTATCCCAAAATCTCAGTGATGTTTCTTGTAAGAAATATTCCTGCCTAAATAATTTGAAATCTATGAACCAGAACAGACCAAAACATCATTCTGTGTGACGAAAGCAGTTCTTTAACAGATGCCAAATATTTCCTGAGCAGTTCTTGGATGGGATCCTCAGGGGGCCAGAGGGCAAGGAAAGCAGAGATCTCTGCCTGTGCTTTGAAGCAGTTGTTCCTTTGCCACAAGCTTCACTTCTGTTCTAAGCAATTCTCCCTCTCACCTCCACACAGGAGCCCTCAAGGCAAGATCACAGCTCTCTGCTGATCATTGTGAGGCAGACAATGAAATCACTGCTTTCATCTGGCAGCTGGCTGGGAGTGTGGTTGAGTTGTGGAG